>NW_020837953.1:43063134-43635347 GCF_003676395.1 Aethalodelphis obliquidens
CGGTATGCGGGCCTCTCACTGCTGTGGCCTCTCCCGTTGCGGAGCACAGGCTCCGGACGCGCAGGCTCAGCGGCCATGGCTCACGGGCCCAGCCGCTCCGCGGCATGTGGGATCTTCCCGGACCGGGGCACGAACCCGCGTCCCCTGCATCGGCAGGCGGACTCTCAACCACTGCGCCACCAGAGAAGCCCAACAATACATTCTTGATGTATTGCTTAGCCAAACACCAGAAGACCAAACTACACAGAGCATACACTTCAATGCTCACTATATACCAGGCACTTTATACACCTTATCTCCCTAATCCTCACACAACCCTACGAGTCCTATCCTCATTTTACAGATGAAGAAACAGGCATAGAGAAGTTTAAGTAACTCAGTCAAAGATTACACACAGCTACTAAGAGCTAGGATTTTAATCCAGGGGAGCTGACCCAAAGATCACAGAAAATATCATCACTGCGGCGTGGCTTAAGACCAGTTTCTATTTCTTTCCTTATAGACTTCTGTTTGTCACCCAGTTGTAAAAACTGGGCCCACCCCTTGGAGAGCTAGTTCAACCGGCTGCCATCCTCCTTCCAGTGCATGTGACGGCCAAAGTCTCCTTCTGATTTCTGTAAGTGTCTTTATCTCACTTCTGAGAAAGAAAACCAACCCTGACCTCTGGGAGCTGGCCCCCGGCACTGTCACCTGCGCCTTGGTATTTTCCTGGCGAACATAAACATTAGATAAAGCCACTTGGTGACCATGATGGATTAATAAAAAAAAGAAAAACAAAAAAGACCCTTTCATAATCACATCTGAACACAAACAAAACATGAACATTGGCTAAGGCACAATAATGGCCAAAAAAAGGCTCATATGAGCGGCTTCTGCTTCTTAGGCAATTACAGCTTTAGCCTCGGTCTAGCCTCCCTACTTCTGAATAAGGTTTATTAAGAAATGCCCTGCTGGGCTTCCCTGGTGGTGCAGTGGTTGAGAGTCCGCCTGTCGATGCAGGGGACACGGGTTCGTGTCCCGGTCCGGGAAGATCCCACATGCCGCGGAGCGGCTGGGCCCGTGAGCCATGGCTGCTGAGCCTGCGCATCCGGAGCCTGTGCTCCGCAACGGAAGAGGCGACAACGGTGAGGGGCCCGCGTACCGCAAAAAAAAAAAAAAAAAATGCCCTGCTTGCTAACAGCATCAGTCCAGAGCAAACCTCCACTTCCTAAAATCTTTTTTTTTTTTTTAAAGAAGATGTTGGGGGTAGGAGTTTATTAACTAATTTATTTTTGCTGTGTTGCGTCTTCGTTTCTGTGCGAGGGCTTTCTCTAGTTGTGGCAAGCAGGGGCCACTCTTCATCGCGGTGTACAGGCCTCTCACCATCGCGGCCTCTCTTGTTGTGGAGCACAGGCTCCAGACGTGCAGGCTCAGTAGTTGTGGCTCACGGGCCTAGTTGCTCCGCGGCATGTGGGATCCTCCCAGGCCAGGGCTCGAACCCGTGTCCCCTGCATTAGCAGGCAGATTCTCAACCACTGCGCCACCAGAGAAGCCCCCTTTCTTTTTTTTGTTTTTGGTGGTACGCTGGCCTCTCACTGTTGTGGCCTCTCCCGTTGCGGAGCACAGGCTCCGGGCGCACAGGCTCAGCGGCCATGGCTCCCGGGCCCAGCCGCTCCGCGGCCTGTGGGATCTTCCTGGACCGGAGCACGAGCCCGTGTCCCCTGCATCGGCAGGTGGACTCTCAACCACTGCACCACCAGGGAAGCCCCACTTCCTAAAATCTTGACTTTTCCTTCTGCTTCTTTGTAGTCCTCCTGCCTGCATTGGATCGTGTTGTCCAGACTTAGCTCTGCCTCAGCCCTGGTGATTTCTGCTGTACAAAGCCAGTCACTATCAGCATCTTGTGATGTGACATCACTGGTGTGCAGAGGATGAGAGGGAAGGTCGTGCTGCTCCCGGGCCCCAGGACCCGCCCCCCCCCATGGCCTCCCACACCCTGTACCCCTCATACTCACCCACTCTATGCCCAGCCCCCAAGCCGCACTCCAACCTGAACAGCCAGGTTAGCCTGACCTCCCAGCCCCACCCCTGGGACACTGGGACCTAAACTGACTCCATCTCTTGGCACTGGATTTTTTTCCCACCATTCTACAATAACCACATGATTATAACCTTTATAATCAAGAAAAAAATTATGATTTTCTTATACTTAATGGGAATCTGCATTTCTGCATTACAACCAGGCTTCCCTGGGGTTTTACTGTCAACTCAACTGGGTTAGGAACGAAGAGTGAACATCTGCAACATACAGGTCCTGCGACTGACGCTCCTACATTAGCTCAGGTTGGCGGGTCAGGAAATAGGCAAGAGCAATAAAAGCAGTTATTGATATTATTGTCATTATAGAGTTAAGAGTTAAGAGCACACATTATAGAGTTAACGTGTGCTCTACTGAGCACACATTAATGTGACCAGAACTACATCCTTATGCATTAAGCACTGGACATGTGTTCTCCCAGCAAATCCTCACAGTAGCCCACAGTGCTGCTGTCAGAGAACAGAGACCATTCAGCATAACCTGGTGTTTAAGGACGTGAGCTCTGGGACAGACCGCCAGGGTTTGTGTCAGGCTCCCCCTCTGACTATATCTGAGACCTTGAGCAAGCTACTGAACCCCTCTGTGCCTCAGTTTCCTCATCTGTAAAGTGGGGATAAAGGTACCTTGTTGTATCAAATAAGGAAATGTGCAATGGGAGATGGGGTACTTATACACCTGCTTTTCTGAGCACCTCTACCTACCACGTGAGTTTGGATGTAATTAACTAGATGAACGAATAACCTCCAGCCTGCAAGCAGAGGGGTTTAGCATGTTGTGGGTGAAGAAAGGCCTGGGGGAGGCGTGGACGTGGAGCCCACTCTTGGCGACACTGGCACATGCTGTGGTTCCCATCTGGCAGGCTCCCTCCCAGGGAAGAGAAACCAGGAAATAGAGGAGGCAAGAAGCTAGATCTAGCGGGGCCAGCAGACAAAGCACAAACCCTCTGCCAGGTCATAGTCCAGAGAGGAAAGGGGAGGGGTTGAACTTACTGGAGAATAATCATATTTGCTAAGCACCTACTATGTGCCAGACACAGCGCCAAGTGCTTTACGAATATTATCTCATTTGCTCTTCAGTAGAAGCCCGTAGGTAATGTAGTATCATTATCCCCATTTCACAGATCGGGAAACTGAGACTCAAAGAGGGGAAGCCCTAGACTAACAAGCATTGGAGCAGGGGTGTGATTTAAGCAGTTCCATCCTGAGTCACAACCTTAACCCATATCCTTCCTTCTTCCTAACAGAGGTCTCTGGGGGACAAACAGGACAAGGAGAGCACAGAGCTTTCGGGTTTTAACTCCCAGACCATTCTCTTCCCATGCCCTTCACCCCGTGTGGCTTCACTGAGACTATGGATGTAGCTTGGCGGAGGTGGGGCTTCAGAGCCCAGGGAGCTGTGAGGACAGCAGTGTGAGTACGCAGTGTTGTCCTGAAATGTCGAAAGGCAGAGGAGATTAAAAAGCACAGGCTGTTGGGCACATTCAGTGGGGTTGCCTGTGGCTGAATCTCTAGGTGCTCAAGGCAGTAATGCAGCTACGAAATAGCTGCTATTTACTGAGACCTGCCAAGCCCGTTTCTTACCAAGAGCCAATTGAGGTGAAGGTACAAACGTGAAACAGACTCCAGTGCAAGACTTCATCAGCTTCCCGAGACCACTGCCAAAGGTGAAGAAGTTTCTGCCAAGTGTATGAGGCTGGGTGTTAATATCGTGCAAGTTCCAATAACATCCCAACAATAACAATAGCAACAACAATAATAATAACTAAGGTCCAACCCTGGTTTACTGCCTGCCGTGAGCCAGCACAGCTGTTAAGTCCCTTACCTGTGTGAATTTGATTAATGCCAGAAACCACCTAAGAAATACATACTGGTGTCATCCCCATACAGATGAACACACTGAGCCCAAGATTGCCTAACTAACTCGTCACATTCACAGAGCCAGGGAGTAGAAGGGCTCAGCCATCTACTCCCTGGTGGATAGACAGGCAGACAGATGGACTGATGAACAGTCAGGTGGACGGAGGGACCCCCCTGCCTCTCAAGGCCAGCACCCACACAGAGATGTTGTTCAACACACCTGAACTGAAAGACGGGCGCCCTTCTGGAATTTGAAATCTGGAGGCACATGGGGCATCACCGGTCACAGCAGGGTTTTGAACCAAATTTCCAAACCACGGCTCCAGAGGGGAAAAACAGTCATGGGCTTTCTGAGTGGCAAATCAGAGCTTCCTGTACACAGCCAGCCAAGGTTCCCATTGTGCTGTAGGACAGGGCATCCTGGCCGGGCTCGGACCTCACCCCGTCTCCTGGGGACACCAAACACAGCAAGGTGGTGGCCCAGGATTCTACTCCACGCTTGTAGGTAATGAATTCTATGAACCCCATTTTACCAGCGAGAAAACTGGAGTTCAGGGAGTCTGAAACGTACCCAGATCACGTGGAAGGCAGGCAGCAGTCCAGACACTAGCTCCCCCTCTGAAGGGCTCAGGGTCCCTCCCTTCCCAGGCCCTTGGGAGGGGTGCTCCATTTCCCGGGGTGTGCTATGAGGTAGATCCAGCCCCCCACGCCCTGCACAGAGCAAAACTCTGGGATGCCAGCTTGCTGGGGAAGACGAGGTGGAGCCTGAGCAGCGGCAGGATGCCCTAGCCTCGGGGGACAGTGGGAAGCCTCATCCTCAGAGCCCCCGCCACACCCCATGGGGCCGCAGCCCGAGCCCCCTGCTGGGTAAATCAGCTCAGCTGGCGCAGCCCCCTTGGGAGACATTCCTGTTAGCCAAGAATTCCAAGAATTCAGAGGGCGGGGCCCTTGAAAAAACAGGCCCTGCGACTTGATATCTGGGCCAATGCAGCATTTCCATGGCCTGGGAGGGCTCACACCACGAAGGTGGGTGCATCTTCCAGAGGGAGAAACCCAGGCACACAGGGTCAAGGGTCAAGGCACTCATCCACCCTCCCAACCTTCAGAAGTGTTGCCTGGGAAAATCCTGAGCAACGTGCAGCCTGAGAACTCTCCTGGCGGGTGACCTTCCCTTTGGAGGCAGGGTGGGGGAGAGCAGTGAAGAGGCAGTTTTGCCTCAAGTGGAAACTTGGTTAGGTTTCAAATTCAAAGGAATGTCCTCTTTATTGAGTCTGATCTTTATTTAACCCTAACCACCCCTCGGCATCATCCAGCACCCAGTCTAAGCATTTACAAACACGAAGGGGTAGTAGCATTATGAATATCATGCCCATTTTACAGGTCAGGAAACTGAGGTACAGAGAGATTAAGAAATTTGCCCAAGGTCACACAACAAGTGAGTCACAGAGCAGGAATCTAAACTCAGGGAGCCTGACCCAGAGTCTGTGATTTGACCACTGTGAGATCCTGCTTTTCCTTTAATGGGGTGTTAAAGATGACATCGTGGGGGTCATTACCACCAATCTCCATACTCTGACCACTGTGAGATCCTGCCATCCCTTTTAATAGGGTTAAAAATGACATCACAAGGGGTCATTAGCACCATTTCCTACATCACAGCCTTGATAGACCCTGATGAGCCCAGGTCCTGTGCTATGTGTGACAGGCCATGCATGGAGGCTGGCATGGAAAGTTCCTTTGTGCCCCTTCAGGGAGACGGAAGTGGTCAGGGCCAGGCCTATTTCGTAATATAACCTTAAATCTCGCTACCAAGTGACGGGCACTAAGGGAGAGTGCCAGACATTTCTCTGAGAGCCTTACCTACACGATCTCATCAAGGTCCTACACACTCCCTGGCATAGTCACTAGAGGTGTCCCCGTTGCACAATTGTGGAACCCAAGGCTCAGGAGCATTAAGAAGTGTGTTCCTGGTAAGCTGGTAAATGCAGAAGGCAGATGCATTTGTTTCCTAGGGCTGCTGTAACAAAGTCCCACCAACGTGAGTTAAAACAACAGAAATTGATTCTCACAATTCTAGAGGCCAGAAATGCAAAAGGCAAGGTGTGCGCGGGGCCACGCTCCGTCTGAAGTCTCTAGAGGAGGCTCCCTCCCCACTTCAGCCAGCTGCTGGCGGCTCTAGGTGTTCCTTGGCTGTGGCCACATCACTCCAATTCTGCTTCTGTCTACACGGGGCTTTACCCTCTTCTGTGTGTATCTCTCTGCTCTTATAATGACACGTCTTTGGATTTGGAGTCCTTTTGGATAATCTAGGATGATCTAGATTCTTAGGTTAATCACATCTGCAAAGACCTTTTCTCCAAATGAGGTCACATTCTGGAGATTAGGTCTTGGACATATCTTTTGGGGCAGCTGCCTTTCAACTCACTACTGTAGAACTTGAGCCAGTCTGGCTCCCACCCAGGCTTTTAAAAAGTATAAGGCAACCCCACAAGTACCCTAGGTGCCAGCCCCTATGGAGGGGTTCCTGACTGCCCCAGGTGGAGCTTCAAATACACAAGGCTCACGTCCACAATACGCCTGGTGAGATGGGGACAGTACAGCCTGGACCTTCTAAGAGTTGGGGACAGGGAACCTAGGTGGTCTTCTCATCTCCAGCAAAGTTTCCTCAACCCTACCTGCCCTGCCCTGGGCAAGCCCCCACTTACCTGCCCTGCATGCTGCAGACTGCATTTCCTTCTGCTCTGGGACATCCCACTAGTGTGAATTTGCTTCTGTGACCAGTGACTTCTTTCTGCCTCCCACTACCTGTGAGGAGGGAGGGCGGGGTGTATGCCTACTTTCACTGGACATCTTATCCCTCCAACACCAAGTGTGGAGCCCCCGTGGGGTTTTTTTCCATAACAGCTTTATTGAGATATAATTCACATGCCATACAATTCACCTATTTAGAGTGTACGATGCAATGGTGTTTAGCATATTCACAGAGTTGTGCAGCCGTCACCACAATCAACTTTAGAACATTTTCGTCACCCTCCCCGAAAAAACCCTGTTCCCACTAGCAGTCACTCCTCCATCTTTCCCCAATCTCCTCCCCATCTCAGGCGACCACTAATCTACTTTCTATCTTTTTTTTTTTTTTTTTGCAGTACGCGGGCCTCTCACTGTTGTGGCCTCTCCTATTGCGGAGCACAGGCTCCGGACGTGCAGGCTCAGCGGCCATGGCTCACGGACCCAGCCACTCCGCGGCATGTGGGATCTTCCCGGACCGGGGCACGAACCCGTGTCCCCTGCATCGGCAGGCGGACTCTCAACCACTGTGCCACCAAGGAAGCCCTACTTTCTGTCTTTATGGGTTTGCCTACTTGGGACATTTCACATAAATGAAATCATATAATATGTGGTCTTTAGTGTCTGGCTTCTTTCACTTGGCCTAACGTGTTCAAGATTCATCTATGTTGTAGCGTTATATATCAGTACTTCATTTCTTTTCATGGCTGAATAATATTGCATTATGGGATCGCACCACATTTGTTTTATCCATTTATCAGTTGATGGATAAAACATCAATTGATGGACATTTGTTTCTGCTTTTTGGCTCTTGTGAATAGTGCCGCTACATACGTTCATGTCAACGTTTTGGTGTGGACATATGTTTTCATTTCTCTTGGGCGTATGCCCAGGAGTGGAATTGCTGGGTCATATGGAAATTCCATGTTTAACCTTTTGAGGCCCCCTATGGGTTTCTAATGAAAGACTGACTGCCCCTCACAGCCACATGACCTTGGCCTGGTGACCTGACCTTCCCAAGCCTTAGTTTCCTCACTTGTAAAATGGGAATGGACCCACCCAATAAATATTTATTGAACACCTACTGTGGGCGGGGACCCTGTTCTAGGACATGGGACACAACAGTGATCAGCTGACACCCAAAAGAGAGACCAAGATAATAAACAGACAATAATTTAAATACAGTAAGTCAGATGAGAAAACTAAAGCAGAGGAGGAAATGGGAGGGTGCAAAGTGGAGGCAAGATGATGTCACAGGGCTAAGGGCTCCCAGGAAGGCCTCACTGAGGAGGTGACATTGAGCAAAGACCCAGAGGAGATGAGGGACTGAGGCTTGAGAGATGGAGGATACAGCCATGTTGACTATTTGTGTCCTCACCAACTTGGGAATCAATTCATGTAAAGGGAGCCCAAAAGCATAATTTTAAATTCCTTAGAAGCACAAGGTGTGAACACACAGTGTGGGATGAACTACTCTGCCTGGGGACACTCTGGGGGGGACAGTTCTGGGAAGAGGTGGCATTCGACTGGAGCTTGAAGGGTGGGCGGAAATGAGGAGGCACTGGCTGCTCTCCAGCCCGTGATCATCGGGAACTCCCTGGGTGGCTTCTGCACCTTCTGAAAGGACCATCTGTGTGAGTCTTTGAGGAAACTGACCAGGCTTTCTGAATCCAAGCGAACTTTGGGGAGCGTCTGAGGCTTAGGTGAGCTGAGTCTTCACGCAAAGCAGCGGGCACTCCCCTGCCCCACACCCTGCCCTGCACACATCAGGGGTCTTTGTTTCCTTCAGGGGTGAAGCCTTTCTTTCCAGCTCATTCTCCTCCCCCTTTTCCCCAGTCTGCCACAGCCAAAGACAAGAGGCTAATTTGAAAGTCTGAATCTGGGGGCAGGAAATAGGCAGAATGGGATAAGTTGCTGCCCATCTTGGGCACCTGGCCCCCTTTTGCCTTGGTTGTGTTGACCTAAAACAAATAGACTGTCAGATATTCCTCCAGCAAAGATGGTTTATTCGGGATCAACAGAGAATTGCAACTCAGGGTCTGCAACCATGGTGGGCCACATGCAAGTCCCCCGACTGGAAAGGAAGGAGACTGCTTTGATGGGGAGGAAAAGGAAGCTGGGAGGGGCTGTTATAAACAAAGAGTCTGTGGCTTTTCATTGGCTAATTTGGCGCCAGGAAAGAAGAGTCTTTCCTCTTCCTTTTGGGCTCTGCTATCATTGCAGGGCATGAGGGCCTCCCCTTCTGGTCTCTTAGCTCTATTCAGTTGAGGTTTCTGTACATTCCTTTTATAGAGTTGAATCAATAATCTGTTCGTTTTTCAGTCAATTTGCTCACTAAACATTTCCTGCACATCTCTACGATGCCAGGCTCTGTGCTGGGTCTGAGGACACCACCGACCTCTTGTAGTCCCCAGGCTAGGGATGGAGGCCAACGTGTAGGTAAACACATGCAATACAATGTCTCTGGCACTCTGATAGCTGCCTTCAATGGCTGCAGAGCCCAAATTGTGCAAGGTCTCGGGAGCCAGGCCCAGGACTGGCTGCGTAATTTGCAGGGCCCAGCACAAAATGAAAATTTATTTTCCTTGTTCAAAAACAATTCAGGATTTCAAGATGGTAACCGTAGAGCATTCAACCAAGTGTGGGACCCTGTGTGACTGCCTAAGTCATATGCCCACGAAGTGGGCCCAACCCATACCCTCAAGAAGCTCTCAATTTGATGTAAGACTTAGACAGTTTATTTCACCTCTGCTGTCCATTTCTTCATCTGTAAATCGGGTTTGTGCCTGCCTCTTACAATGGGTTGTTGTGAGCCTTAAATTGTTATGAAAACAAAATTCAACCTAGTAAATTTGAAAATCTAATTGACTTAATTCAACAATTCGTGATTCAGGCATCTAACAACTAGCAGGGGTCCCTGAAGAGCGATACAAAGTGGAAAGCTTTTATAGAAAGGAGGGTGGGGCAAGGAAGTCTTTAGCAAAAGGAATGAAAGGGTTATTTGGGGCCAAGACATCATATTTGGCGGGGGGGGGGGGGGGGGAGCGGGAGACTTTATCATGCAGATTCCCTGTTCTTGGGAAGGGGCAGTGGAGAAGGCCCACATGGCAGATTACCTCATTGGTTCTGTCCAGAAAATTCCAAACTGATTGATTAAGGTTACATCTCTGGGGAAGGTCAGAACTGCAACTAAGTCAGATATTAAGTCTAGGTTTGGCAACATAGGCTTTAGCACAAGCGATGCCACTTGGGGCCTCTGGTTTTCTCTTTGACAGATGAATTATATTGATAAATCTACTAGAACAGAAACCAGTATATAATACATCCTTAATAAATAACAACTATTATTGTTCCAGTAAGTTCAAAAAGGGGAGAAGGGCCAGTTGGGGGGGGGGTGTTGGGGAGAAGCTGCTCTAAGAACTTCATTAGAAGTGGTGTTGGGTCAACTGAGCCTTGAGATACAGCTAGATGTGTGCTCCTTACAAACAGAGACAAACTATGTGGCTTCTGCCCTTGATTTACAGGAATGTGTGTTCGTGAATTCACCTTCTTTGTTGTGCTTCATGTAGTTCAATTCGTTTTACCTTTCCTGGACCTACTTTTTCTGGCCCACAGACTCTAGGCCCAAACTGCCTTGCTCCTCCACCTCTTAGCTATGTGACCATAACCTGTCCGTGCTCAGTTTTCCTTATCTGTAAAGTGGGTACAATACAACCCACACCTCAGTGGGTTGTTCTGAGGATTGTGGAAGTAATACCCTCAGCACAGCCTGGCACATAGGAAGAGCTTTTTATTGAAGTTGAAGGAACCATCTAGGGAGTATCTCAGATGACAAGAAGAAACAACTAAGAATGAGGCAGGACCGAGTTGAGGGATGTTTACAAAGTAACGGACCTGTGTGTTACTTTGTTCAGGTCGCCATAACAAAATACCACAGATTGGGCAGCTTAAACAACAAAAATGTGTTTTCTCAAAGTTCTGGAAGCTAGAAGTCCCAGACTAAGGTTTGGTTTCTCCTGAAGCCTCCCTCCCTGGCTTGCAGACAGCCGCCTTCTCCCTGTGTCCTCACATGACCTTTCCCCTGTGCACACGCATCCCTGGGGTCTCGTTCTGTGTACAAATTTCCTCTTCTTACAAGGACACCAGACAGATTGTATTAGAACCCACCTAACAGCCTCATTTCAATGTAATCACCTCTTGAAAGGCCCTGTCTCTAAATGCCGTCACATCCTGAGGTACTCGGGATTAGGGCTTCAACATACAACATACGTATTTAGGGAAGACACAATTCAGCCCATTAACAACTTGTGCTTTTCAAAAATGTCAAGGTCATGAAAGACAAAGAGAGGTAGAAGACCAGAGACTGAAGGAGTCAAAAGAGGCATGACAAGTAAGTACCATGTGTACCCCTGGACTGGATCCCAGACCAGAAAAGATTGTTGTTCTTTTGTTGTAAAGGATGTTAGTGACACAACTGGCAAAATCTGAATGAGGCCTGTAGATTACATAATAGTATTGTATCAATGTCCACTTCCTGATTTTGATTAAAAAGTACTGTAGTTATGTAATAGAAAGTTCTTGTTTTCAAGAAGTATATGCTGAAATATTTGGGACTGTTAAGCAATCAGGTCCACGTGTATTCTCCCCAAAAAAGTGTAGATAATGAATAGATGGATAGATGGATGGATGAACGAATGGACAGACAGATGCACTTATGGATAAAACAAATGTAAAACGTTAACACATAAGTGAAGAGTACACAGGAATTCTTGGTTCCATTTTTGCAACTTTCCTGTAAGTTTTTTCAGACCTACGGTTTAAGAACTTTTAAACACGGATCTATGACAACGTAGGCAGTAGGTAACCATTCAGGGGCACTCTGGTGGGGGTAAGGGAGGGAGGGATCAAGTGTTAGGCAGCCTCTATAGTTTTACAACTGCCCTGCAAGGTAATTAATATAACCCTCCTTTTCAATCTGAGGAAATGGAGACACAGAGCGCCTAACTGCCTGGCCCAAATTCAGGTTTTGCAGGGCAGAACCTGCTCCTCAGGACCACTACCAGGGGGGCAGCTGGTATTGACTCCACTCCGTCCCACTTTTGCCACCTTCATCACCCAGAGCAGCTGCAGAGAAGGTCCAGTCCCACAGGGAGGCAGAGGGTTGGGGGGGGGGGGGGGGGTAGGTCATCGTTGCTGGATTTACAGACCTAAGATTTTCTTTGGGTCCCAAAACTTCAGGGCCAGCCTCAGCGCCTTCCAGCCCCCAGACAGTCAACATTCAAGTAAGATGAAATAAAGACCCAACGTGACCCAAACAAAGTGTTTTTATAAACTCATGAAAAGAGTCCTTATTAGAAAGGGCTTAGGCGGGAGACAGGCATGGGGGTTGTGATGCGTCTGAGCCTTCTGCAGGCTTCGGGCAAGCTGTGATCATTAGCAGATTTCGCTCTGGGTAGGCTCAGTGTCAGCTCCACATTGTGGGATTTTATGGGATTTATGCACAGAACTTTCCTACAAAGCAAGGTATTATAGGACGGATTACAGAGTTCCAAGAAGCAAAGGTACCGGCTCCCCTGTCTTATTTTTCAGCAGATTTTTTTAAAGAGGCCCATGGTCAGGGGCTCTGCAGCCTTACACCAGAACTCCCATATCCTGTTGACTCTAAAACAAGCATATTTGTACAGAAAGATCATTGAGTGGCGTTTTCTTAATACAAAATCATTATAGAACATTGGGAATATGTAAAAAGACATAAAAAGAAGACAAAATCACATGTGCTGCTATCACCGGAGACAGTTACTGTTAACATTCTGATGTGTTCCCTTTCTGTCTTCTTTCTGTGTGTGCACACCTGCACGTGTGCATGTGTGCCTGCATATGTGTGTGTGTGGAGAGGAAGAAACAGAGAGAGAAGGACAAAAGTCCAGAGCAGAAAGAGAAAGAAGCAGAGAGAACGGGCTTTGAAGTAAAACCGAGCTAAACTTGAATTCCATACCTGCCACTCTTGGGTTCCATGACCTTGGTCAAGCTGCTTGACCTTTTTAATTCCACAGATGTACATGGGAAATACAGATCCTACCTCAAGGGAGCTGTTTTGATTAAATGAGATTAAGTTAAATGAATACGAAGCATTTAGTATGCCGCCTGACACACAGTAAATCCTGACTGAATGGTAACTAAATAAGTATGAACATGGACTTAAGGCTTTTTCCTTCCCAAAGTGGAATCATCCTGGTGACACAAATTTGTATCCTAACACTTTTAATGGTTTTTCTGCTATAACTGTGGGAAAACAGACTTCCCACAAGCCAAAAAAAATTTTATATATATAAAATTCCCAATTACACCCTGCTCTTTAGGCTAAATTTTTAATGACATAGTATCTTGTCAATATTGGGCACATGCTCTTGGGGTTTTGTTGTTGATCTTTTCCTTCTAACTGACAACCCACCACACGCTGAACAAGCACCTGACTGAGGCCACAGATTCTCAATGACTGAAGATCAGATTATTTAGTCTGTGTCCCAGGAACACTTAAAACTGCATGATTTGGACACATTACTCCTCCTCTCTGGGCCTCAGTTTCCTCATCCGTTAAATGGGGATGCAATGGTGTCCCCCTCAGCAGGTGGCTGTGACAGCTACATGAGAAAACCCAAGGGAGGCACAGGACCCAGTGCCTAGTAAGTGCTCAGTAAAAGATAAAATGATAACAAATATTAAATTTCTTACATTTCAGAGACATAATCCTCATATTATATGTATATATACTTCCATTAGTCTGTTTCCTACTTGTTTTTATAAACTGATCAGGGCAACATGCAGTAAGTCATTGAAATAATTGCCCAAGCAGGGCTTTTCAACAACAGAGCCAGGGCTGGCAGGCATCCCCTCTGTGCGAATCTGCCCCCTGGGAGACAGCAGACCAGATGTGGCAAAGGAACCAGGGGTCCTGAGTGTCTGGACAGATGTGCAGAGCCAGGGGGCTTCCCATCTGTCTCCCCACCTGAAGGCAGGATCTGAGCTTTCTTTGTCATCTTTGGGGGTCCTCATAATAAATGGCAGAGATGTAATAAACCTCAAGGGAGGTTCATTGTTGAGAGGCAATGAAGGGTGTGCACCAGGATCCTGATTTAGACCCTGTAGGTTCTGCCTTCTGCTGGAATGTTTACCAGCCTGTGGGCTCAGACAGGTGACTTAACACTTGGGATCTCAGTGCCCCATCGGACAGGACTAAATGCGCTGGAAACAGCACCAGGGTGTGGTGGGCACTCAGTAAATGTCAGTTAGTTGGGATGACTTCAATCTATCATTAGACTCTCAAGTCTTATTGCTTTTTTTAAAAATAAATTTATTTATTTATTTATTTTTGGCTGTGTTGGGTCTTCGTTGCTGCACGCGGGCTTTCTCTAGTTGCAGCGAGCGGGGGCTACTCTTCATGGCGGTGTGCGGGCTTCTCATTGCGGTGGCTTCTCCTGTTGCGGAGCACAGGCTCTAGGCACACGGGCACAGTAGTTGCAGCACGCGGGCTCAGTAGTTGTGGCTCGTGGGTTCTAGAGCGCAGGCTCAGTAGTTGTGCCACAAGGGCTTAATTGCTCCGTGGCATGTGGGATCTTCCCGGGCCAGGGCTCGAACCTGCGTCTCCTGCAATGGCAGGCAGATTCTTAACCACTGTGCTACCAGGGAAGCCCTCAAGTCGTATTGCTTTTTAAAAAAATTTTTCAGTGAACTCGGTTTCTCCAATGACCCTCTACTTCTTTACAGTGGATGTAAACTTGGGTCAGTCCCTATGAATACATTTCCAGAAAGAGGGCAAGAAACAGCTTCTGCTTTTCTGAGGTTCATGCTTCATTTATTTCTGAGGTCTTGAGAGACTGATGTTTGCTTGATGGTGGTGGTCTAGGACTGAAATTGGCAAACTATAGTCCACAGACAGGGTCTGGCCCACTGCCTTTCTGTGTGTAGTCTACAAGTCTAAGTATGGTTTTTACATTTTTTAATGGTTTGGGAAATAATTGAAACAAGAATGATATTTTGTGACAGTTCAAAATTATATGAAATTCAAGTTTCAGTGTCCATAAATAATGTTTTATTGGAGCACAGCCATGCTCACTAGAGGAGGTGTGTTATAGCTCCTTACATGTTGTCTATTTACGTGTTATCTGCATACTGTTTACATATTGTTTATATCTATATACTGTCTATTGCTACAACAGCAGATTTGAGTTGTTACAATAGATACTATATGTTCTGCAAAGCCCTTTACAGAAGTGGTTCATCAACTCCTGGCCCAGGGTAAGGATTTAGCATTCCTAAGGCCCTAGCTCTGGTTCCAGGGAAGACTTTTTACACCCAGGCCACTCAGGTTTCCCTCACCGTTTTTACCTCCCCCTCAGACAGTGCCCCTGTCACTCAGGCTCCTTACCTGCCCCCACCCCACCCCAGATAGTGTGCTCCTTGGGAACGTGAAGACAGGAGGAAGAAGACACCCACTGAGCATCTTTTCCCTGCCAGATGCCAGCCCATTCAAAGACATCATCTCAGTGGGTGTCAAAATTCCCATTTTAGGGATGACAAAACTGAGGCTCAGAAAGGGGAATCACCTGCCCATAGTTGCATAGCTAATAAGTGGCAAAGCTTGTGTTTGAACACAGCCTTGCCAACCCCAGAGCCATCCTCACATCAATACCCCACACCCTGATTTAGAATTATTTGACCGACCAACCAGGAGGCAGGAGGCAGGTGATAACGGCTGGGCGCCCCCCTTGGCCTTGGCCCAAGGTTTCTCAGGTTACACCCCCCCCCCCCACCTCGCCTGTGTTCCTGCCACGTTCCCAGCCTTGGCTCTGGTGTGCATTTCCACCCATCCCTGGCGGCCAGAATGCACACGGCCTGCCGCAGCGTCCACTCACACAGAGCCCCAGAACCTGCCTCCCTGCACCACAGCCTGGGATTCGGGACAGTGATGGGAAGGAAAGCCTGTGGGTGTGCAGACAGAGGCCCTGGGCAGGACGGGAGACGGGAGTCCACACAAAACACTCACCCGTGTCGGGGAGGTGTTCCTGGACTGAAAGGAGCCACTCTACCTGGTTGATTTTTGGTTTTTTAATGTATCCTGTCCTATTAGCCAGGCCTCGCCAGGGAGAAAAGGGGCCCTCTTGGTGACTGCGCTGTATTAGAAAGGGGAGGTATTTATGAGGTTTTTCAACGTCTCCAGCCTTTGAGACCGTATGTCCCCTCCCCACAGAGATGCTCCACCGTCTGAAGCCTGCTTTCCCCTCTTGGTTTCCTCTGGCCAGGTAGACAGTGCGCCACATCACCCAGCTCCTGTCCTCCGGGGCTTCTGTCTCCATGAAGACCCCCCAAGGCAGCCAATCTTAACTTCATGGAACACTGGTTTCCGTTCAACCAGACGGTTCTCCAGATCCAGCCCCCTCAGTCAACACTGCCAGCTGTTCTGCTTGGGGGAGAGTCACCAATCATCAGATAGAGCCGTGTGTGTGTGTGTCTGTGTGTGCCTGTGTGTGTGTGTGTCTGTGTGTGTGTGTATGTATGTGTTTGTGTGCTTTTATGTATGTCTCTGTGTGTTTCTGTGTATGTCTCTGTGTGAGTCTGTGTGTCTCTGTGTGTCTGTGTTTATCTTTGTGTGTGTCTGTGTGTCTGTATGTCTGTGTCTGTGTGTTTCTGTGTATGTCTCTGTGTGAGTGTGTGTGTCTCTGTGTGTCTCTGTTTATCCTTGTGCATCTGTATGTGTGTCTGTGTGTTTCTGTGTATGTCTCTCTGTGTATGTGTGTCTCTGTGTGTCTGTGTTCATCTTTGTGTGTCTGTGTGTGTGTGTCTGTGTGTTTCTCTGTATGTCTCTGTGTGAGTGTGTGTGTCTCTGTGTTTATCTGTGTGTGTCTGTGTGTATCTGTGTATGTCTCTGTGTGAGTGTGTGTGTCTGTGTGTCTGGGTGTGTGTCTGTGTCTGTATGTCTGTGTCTGTGTGTTTCTGTGTATGTCTCTGTGTGAGTATGTGTGTCTCTGTGTGTCTGTATTTATCTTTGTGTGTCTGTGTGTGTGTTTCTGTGTATGTCTCTGTGTGAGTGTGTGTGTCTCTGTGTGTCTGTGTTTATCTTTGTGTGTCTGTGTGTGTGTCTGCATGTCTGTGTGTGTTCCTATGTATGTGTGCCTCCGTACATGCATGTCTGTGTGTCCATGTGTCCGTGCACCAAGTGACTGGTTTTAAAACCCTGTTCAGGGGCTTCCCTGGTGGCGCAGTGGTTGAGAGTCCACCTGCCGATGCAGGGGACACGGGTTCGTGCCCCGGTCCGGGAAGATTCCACATGCCGCGGAGCGGCTGGGCCCGTGAGCCATTGCCGCTGAGCCTGCGCGTCCGGAGCCTGTGCTCCGCAACGGGAGAGGCCACAGCAGTGAGAGGCCCTCATACCGCAAAAAAAAAAAAAAAAAAAACAACCCTGCTCAGAGGAGTGTCCCTTGCAGGGCAGGGACCTCGCCAAAGGCTCCCGCGCCGGGTGTTCCCGGCAGCAGCACCTCCACGTGTCACTGTCCACCTGTCTTTACCTGGCAGCGGGAGCCCCGCCCAGCCGAGCATCCCAGAGCCTCCTCCCCGCTCGCCCTGCGCCCGCCCTTGGCTCTGGGCGCTGCTTCTAAAGCACAAGCCCAGCGTGTCTCCCGCTGCTCCTGTCACACGGGAAACGGAAGCCGCAGTCTTTCTTGTGCTACAGGACCCTGTTACCTCAGTACTCCTCCAACAACAGTGTGCATGAAACAGACCTGGGAATTGCCTTAAATAAAACGTAGAGTCTGATTCGGGAGGTCTGGGGTGCAGCCTGGGACTCTGCATTTCCCACGAGCTCGCAGGCAACGCTGAGCTGCTGGTCCAGGACCGCACTGAGCGTGGAGACCCCAGGTGAGCTACGCTTCCCTCCCACCTCCTCCTCCCACCTGGCTGCTCCAGCGCACCAGGCACCCTCCCACCCAGAACTTCCTGTCTCTCCACCCAGCTCTTCACCCCGACTTCTTCGGGTTCACGCCTCACTCCAATCGGGCCTCTGCCCCGGGTCGCTTCGGAGAGGCCTTCCCCAGCCACCCTACCTAAACCGCTGCCCGACCAGCCCCATCTCTCCGTCCCCAACCCACTGTCATCTCTGTCCCCAGCTCTCTCTCCCACACCCTGCCTGTATTCCTCCTGGCACCCTTCGCCTCTGGCAGTGTCGCAGAGCCAGGCACACAGTCACTGCTCAATAAATGTCCAGTGAATGAATACGTGGATGAATGACTGAATGAAGGCACACATCTGAAATGTTTCACTGCCTTTGCCCCCAAAGTTCTGTGTCAGCCACTCAATTTCCTCACTGAGGGACAGCAGGTCACCTTGTGTTTTGTTACAAAACACAGGGTAAAGATGAAATGACCAATTTCAAGATGGAGACAGCAGAGCACCAACCCATGCTCCCCTGCACAGGCCACGTGCCCACCAAGCCGGCCCAGTCCCTACCCTTGAGAAGCTCCCAGTGCGCCGTGAGATTCGGGGAAAACCAGCAGATACGGTGCGGTGTCATTGTGCTGAGGGGCAGGGCAATACAGGGGCCGAGAACAGAACCCCCTGGGCCAGCCTTGGCTGGGGGAAGGGGACATTGGGGACTGAGGGGGCAGCTGGAAAGAGCTTCCTGGAAAGAATACCACATGAGCTAAAGGAAACCTTGCAAAATGAATAGGGGTTTCCTCAGCCACAGAGAAAAGGTCCTGGAGAAAGCGTGTTGGCAGGTGAGAGGGTGGCAGGTAACCGGGTGAAATGAGGAGGTACCCAGCTGAGGCCAGAAGCCCTGCTCTGAGGCCGTCCAGGAACACCGCTGACTTAAGCCCTGCATCTCTGCCGGTGGCTGAACTGGTTCCTCAGCAAGCAGGCATCACGCCACCTGATCGCCACCGTAAAAGCGAGAGCTGTCATTTACTGAGCTCTTGGTACGGGATTTGATGAGTAGCTAATCCCATCCCCATTAATATCTGCCCTTTGCAAATGAGGAAGCTGGAGATGGGAGGGGGGAGGGGAAAAGCTGGGATCTGGACCGGAGCTTCCCAGTTCCAAAGCCAGAATCAGCACCCTACGGCTCCTCTCTGACCCATCCTGCCTTACCCCCCAACCCCGTGGCGGCGGCCCAGGGAGAGACGCCATGGCCGTTGGTTGACGGACTGGCCCCCTGAACGTACGCCCTGCTCCTCTAGCTTCCGTTTTCTTCCCTCTTAGGTATCTGTGCAGCCACCAGCCCAGAACAACCCGAGGGGGAGGGCTCAGCGTCGTGACACATCCTAAGTATAAAGGAGGGAAGAGCTTGCCTGCTGGTGGAAGAGGCGAGGGAGGCTTCGTGCAGGGGCTGTGAGTAACCAGGGGCCAAGAAGAGGCAGCGCTGGCGGGCTCTCGAACGCTGGCCCACATGCACATTCCTGGACTCCCACCCTAGGATGCTGGTGGGAGCCCAAGAATCTGCATTTTGACAAGGTCCCCAGGCCGTCCTGTACGTTCTGGAAGACATCCATGGATAAAGCAGACAGAGTCGAGCATTTGACCGGGGTTCAAATCCCACCTCCATCTCTGGGCTGTGATCTGAAGTGACTTTCTTAATTCCGTAAGCCTCAGAAGGCAAGGCTTGAGACCCGTTTGTCTCTCCAGCTCTCAATTGAGATGGTGACAAGGAAAGTTCCTGGTAAAAGGACTAGAAAAGGGCATTCGTGTGCTTGGCACTGGGGATGCAGTGGGAGTGGGGGGAGGGATAAACTGGGAATTTGGGATTAACAGATACACACGACTATATATAAAACAGATAAAAAAACAAGGACCTACTATAGAGCACGGGGAACTATAGTCAATATCTTGTAATAACCTATAATGGAAAAGAATCTGAAAAAGAGTATACATATATAGTAACTGAATCACTTTGCTGTACACCTGAAACACTAAATCAATAATACTTTAAAAAAAAAAAAAAACAAATACGTGTAACCTGGTTAAAAAAAAAGAAAAAAAAGATGGGACTCAGCCCTGGGGCAAAGGGGCGGTTACAGCACGGTGGCCCATCACGGGCCAGCAAGTTCCCTTGCGGGTCACAGGGCCGGCTCTCTTGGGGGCCCACCTCTAAGCATGAGCTGCGGCTCTGGGCTGGAAGGTGGCTCCAGCCTGCCCTTCTGGGTGTCGCACCTCCCGTGCCCACCCTGTACCGGGAGAGCTGAGTCATGGAAAAAGTTAGTTTTCAGGCTGCAGCTCACCTCCCTCCTCCATCAAGCCCACAAAGGCTCCTTTCACGTTTCCAGGAGCGAGGAGAAAACCGTGGGGCCCTCTCCCAGGCTGGGATGTGAAATTTCAAACTTCACCCTGGAGTTAAATTCCACACCCGTTGCTCCCAGCTAAGGGAGGAGGGGGTACCAACAGCCAAAAACATGGGTAAGGGGAAGTGGCGGAGAAGGGGGAGGGGTCATGTCCCACTCCGTTCTCACTGAAGCCAGGTCACAGGCACCCTCTGGGCCAGCCTGCTAGACTGTGCATCCCCTAGCCCAGCACCCCCTCGCCCTCATCTTCCTGGGGAACTTGGGGGACATGGAGCAGGTAACAGACAGAACCTCTCTGGGTAGCTGATGACGGAAGAGGCCAGAGGCTCACGGTGTGCCAGGCCCACAAAACCCACATCCTGAAAGTGGAACAAGTAGAAAAAAGGTGTCCACTTCCCAACCACAGTCCAACCCCAAACATTTTAGGGCTGCCTGACATGTTCCTTTTTACTGTGATTTCACTCTAAACCTGATGTTTGGAAGAGGTAAGGGGAGCCCCCTGTGTGGCCCTTGAGTGAGTCATTTAGACTGCTGAGCCCGGTGTTACATGGGCACAGTGACGCCCACCTGCAAAGGCTGTTATGGAGATGAAGGGAGAGTATGTGTAAAGGGCCTGATACGCTGAAGGTTCATTTGGGTTCTCAACCCCCTTCCCACTCAGACTCACATCCATGGCAAATGTAAGTGGAACCTAGTGGTCACCGAGCTGGTCTGGCATCTGAACAGGGCTGGGTAGCTGGCGAGGATCAGGGTACGTAGGTGAACATGGGGCTGGGTTTATGAGTTACTTCACATCCCTGAGCTTCAATTTCCTACTCCACACGGTAGCAGGTGTGTGGGGAAGTGGAGCTATGATCCTTGTGAGGCCTTTTAGGCTTGGAGTGTTAACCTTAGGTGGGGAGAAAAGCCTGGAAGAAAAAGGATTAGCTGGTAGGGTAGCAGGAACACGGGACGCTGGAGGCTCCGGCAGCTTGGAGGCGCAGTGTTGCATCCAGACCACTAGGCGGCGTCGAGGATAACAGATGAGAACAGGCTGAGCACAGGGGTTCCAGTTCCAGACCTTCCCAGTTGTCTTCTTGGCTGGCCCGGCAGACACTGGCCACAGCTGGGTGGGAAGGGCCTGTCTCTCCAGGGTTGGGATTTCTTTTCCATTTTTTACAGACCTCCTAGGTGGGAGGAGGCCGTCACGTTGACGAAGTCCTGCCTTTAGCCGTGGCCTGGGAGCCTATGAAAGCAATGGCCTGCCTTTCCATCCTACTTTTGGAGGGAGCCTGGTCTCCACCTCTCTCCTCCTCTCCTGCCAGAGTGGGGTGGGGTGGGAAGAGGAATCACGTCTGGATTTGGATTCCTCCCTTCTGTACTACCTGGCAGATGGGGATAATAATAACCCCCCTGCAAGGTCAGTGGGAGGATTAAATTTCAGAATCTAAGCCCTCAGTATAGGACAGTCTCTCATCCAGCCCCACTCTACCTTCTTGCTCTTCCAGCCGTCCAGATAGCGATTTTCCAAATTCATCTGGAAGGAAGATCCTCGCCTGCAGAACTTCCCTCCAGAACTAGAGGGTCTTTGCAGCCCAGGGAGGAGTTTAACCTCCAGCCACCCCATCCCCAAACCAGCCTTTCTCAAAGTGGTTTTCTCGCCCGATGCTCAGCAGAGCATTAAATGTACTGATTCCAGCACACCCAGCCCTGCTGAATCAGAAGGTCTGGGGGCGAGGCCCAGCACTCCCCGTCTGAACAAGCCTCTCGCTGGAGAACTGCTGCGCCAGGTTACAGGGCAGCTCCCTGGCTCACCCTCTCTCCTCCAGGCCTGGGACCATCAGGGGCAGCAGGAGGCAAGTCCCATCAGCACTTTTAACTGGGCCTGCTTTGCAGTGACTCACCTCCCAGACTTCCTGCAACAGACAACTCTAAATAGCTGGGTCCCACCCTCCAGCAAGGGAGACATTCTTGTTGGGGGAAAGCAGGAGGGTACAAGGTGGGTGCCCCACTAGAGCAGCCCAGGGAGACCCAGAGAGAGGAGCTGCTGCCTATACAGCAAGGGGGGGAGGGGGCGCGTGGGTTTAGCACGTTTTGTTTACAGGCGTTTGTTATTAAGGAAATTGCTGTCAGTCAAGGTAATTCTAGCCCAGATGAGCAATAAATATGCTCCCAGCTAATCGTACGGGGATTTTATTGGCACTCTGGGGGCAGAGGTTCCTTTACCCTACCCCCACACCCCCACCCCTCAAAGCAAAACCCTGCTCCCAGCTGTTTCCCCCCAGCAACGTGAGGGACTCGGGGCAGACTTAGAAAGTGCGCTCTAAGTGAAAACTGGAGGAGTCTGGGCAAGGGTCAGAAGTGGCTCCCCGGTCCTATGGAGGCAGGGAATGATCAAATGACCTGAAATAAACCCTGGGCGACCTGATGGATCAAGACAAGCGCGAGCTCTCCCGGGCCTGCACCGCATGCAGGGGCGGTCACCTGGCCCGCAGGCTCTCCTGCTCGGGGAGACCGCGTCCCGGGCCAGGAGGAATGTCTCGAGGAGTGAGCCGGTTCGCAGGAGTCGGTTCTAGCGTGTGCGAGTTACGGCGGAGAGCCCTCAGGGATACCGCCGGCAAGCCCCGGCTTGCAGCGAGGGGAGCCGGCCCCAGGAGAGCGGAGTCGCAGCGAGCCCGTGTGCGCGCCCGCGCGCGCACCCCGCCACTGCGCAGGGGGAGGGGAGCTCGCGGCAGCCACTCAGAGGAACGGTAGTGAAGCCTCGGAACAACTTTAACTGTCAATCAGACTTAATGGGGTATTAAAAAAAAATGGGGGGAAAAAGGGCCGCCCTTTCGCTCCCAGCCAGCCGCGGCTGCCCCGGGAGCGAATGGATAGGGCGGCGCAGACCAGGGCGTCCGATCCACGCGCGCTCCGCACCCGGGCCCTCTCCAAGTTGGAAAGGACAAAAAGAAGGCAATAAATGCTAACAAGGGAGAGAGAGGGAGCCGGATCGAGCGGCAACTCCCAGCCTCTGCTGGAAGAGAGAGGGAGGGAGGGAGCCGAAGAGAGCGGGCGCGCGCGAGGGCGAGCCATGCACGTAAAGAAACTGACACCCGGACCCCCCACTTCTCCTGCACGTTGCTGGCAATCAGATCGCGTTTAAGCAATTTCCTGAGCCCAAGAATAGCAATGAGTCGGGAGACTTTCGCAGGCTGAAATTGGGAGCTCCAAGCACTTTTCCCCCCCACTTTTTTTTTTTTTTCCTGGATAAGGGGGGAGGCGCTCCAATTTGGAAACAGCTTTTTTTTTTTTTTTTTTTAAAATTTTGCACTTTGAAACCGGGGGTCTGTAGCAGGGTGCGCGCGTGTGGTTGGTGCCTTTTTTTTTTTTTTTTTTTCTTCCCCTGCCTAAACTCCTCTGTCAGCCTGTAAACATTACCTGAGAATTCCCCAGCCGAAACGGCTGCTGGGGCACGAAAGTTCTTCTTAGAACTTTCCACCTCCGGCTTCCCCTCCACCCCTCTTACTGTCCCAACCTTCTGAGACGCTTTTTCTCCTCCCGAGGATTTATCTCACCCCCCCCCCCCCCCCCCCCCCCCCCCCGCCCTTTTTCTCACCCGGTGCTTGCTTTGCATTTGGGAAGAGGTGATTTCAAGAGTGGCCAGGTGGGACGCCTCTCTGCCCCTTATTCGGTGTATTTATTATTGTTTGGGGGTGTTTTCTTTTTCAAGTCCTGTTTTGTGCGGTCCGGGGAGTTTCGCCCCCCCACCCCTGCCCGGCTCCGCGGCGCGGAGGATGGTGTGGAAATGGCTGGGCGCGCTGGTGGTGTTCCCTCTGCAGATGATCTATCTGGTGGTGAAGGCTGCCGTCGGACTGGTGCTGCCCGCCAAGCTGCGGGACCTGTCTCGGGAGAACGTCCTTATCACCGGCGGCGGGAGAGGCATCGGGCGCCAGCTCGCTCGCGAGTTCGCGGAACGCGGCGCCAGAAAGGTACCGGGACACCGCGACTCCAGGGGATGGGGGCCAAAGGCTAGGGGGACCGCGGGGACAGGGGTGCGCCCACCTGCTGCCGCTGCCGGAACCCGAGCCCAGGGTCTGAAAGTCGCCCGCCACCCTACTTCTCTGCGCCACCCGTGAGTGCTGAGCTAGTCAGTTTCACCTTGTACATTTCCCGGGCACCCGACTGTCTTTTTTGGCAGGTCCGGAACTGACCCGCTCCTCTGGGATCTGTGGCTGGCTGTTCACCCCCAGCCCGAAACTTAGCAGACCCCCCCGCTTTCCGACATTCTTCCCTCCCAGAGGAAGGTGTCGTGTTTTCCCTCTCGTCTTTCCCTCTTTTGCCGCCACCCTGGGGAGTGAAGGGTGTGTGCGCTCCTGGGTAGAGCTGGGAGCCGCCTGTTAGCTGGCGCTTCATGTTTTCCTTGGCAACCCGCTTCCCAGCCCCAACCTGGGCGGCTGCAGCTCTGGAGGCAAGAAAAGAGGGGATACTTGGTTTGGGTTTGAAAAGGAAAAAACGGTGATGGATGTCTAGCCTAGCCTGATAGGCGCTCGGAGGCCCAGGTGTTTGGAAATCTGGAAAGAGGGGACAAGGGTAACCAGCAGCTGATAAAGAGCCCTTGTTCTCACTTCAATGCTGCCTCCGCCCGACCCCCCCAGTACAGCCCCAGAGGGGATCCCTCCCCACTAAGGGGCGAGGTGGTGCAACGCCACCTCCCCAGCACCCAAGCTCTGCCTTTAACTTTTTGGTAGACCCAGCACCTCTTCCCCCACTTATCCCAGACCTGGTGCCCAAGAGTGTGGAGGGTGAGCCAGCTGTCACCCAGCTCCGACCCAAGCCGGGCTGACTCACCCAGTGACTAGAGCAATAGAGAGAGAGATTTGAGGCTGGCTGTCTCCAGCCAGCCCTGTGAAGAGGAAGAGCAAAAACAGGGAATTAGATTGAAATTTAAACTGTTGTGAGCGAGGGGGTGAAAGGGCCAGCAAAGCCAGCTGATCTGACAGGGAGCCACATACCTAGGGGATTAAGTAAATATGTACTGTAGAAAACCAAACCTGCATGTAATTCCAGGTTGCTTTTGTTTTGTTAAATACTGCCCTGAGATTTACAATCCCTCCGGGGTGGCTCTGACTGGGACTGAACTTTGGAGCGTGAACCATCGGCCAAAGCCGATTGCCGATTAACTCTTCCTTCCCCAGGCGGTGTCTAGGGGTGGGGGGTGCGGGGGGAGCAGCTGTAGGTTGGCGACTATCAAGGCCGAGCTAGCTGGGGTCGGCTGTCCTGGGCTCCTGCTTCTCCTTGGGTGGTTTGGACAGCTGCTTGACCTTGCAGTTGGAAGGGGAGTTTGGAAGTGTTTTTAACCCTTGGACACACGGAAAAAGGAGAAGCAGAAGTTCTTCTCAGCAGTTTCGTTTCCTTGAGGTGATGCCCCCTTTGTGGAGGCGTGGCGGATGAGGGTGTCCTTGCAGAAGGATGCAGGGTTTGGGACAATCGCATGTGATTGTCATTCCTTAGCAGTCTGCATCCCACAGAAACTTTCTTCTGACTCTTCCAGCTGGCCCAAGTCCTGGGTCTCTTTCACTGCTCTTGTAACTGGCTGCAGTAGGCATATGAAGAACTCTTTCAGTCAATCTGGAAAAATTGACTGACTATAAACAAGCCTCAATTGAAAGAAGTATATGGCATTGGGGGGTGGAGGGGGTAGAGCGGCACCCTGTGAGTCCCTTCACTGGGAACCATGCCCCACCTAACTTGGAATAGATATCTTCTCCCAAAGAATAAATCCAGGGCCAATGAGAAATATGTCTTAAATCGGTATCTGGTCACCAGAAACAGGAACCACGGGGCCTCTGGAACTTCCAGTGCCATTCACCCTAGGTTCAGTGCTCGGACCAGTCAGGACGCCCAAGAGCCCTCCCTATAACTCATCATCATCATGGGACCAATTACTGGGGCTACTTTTTAATGAGCTTTGCGCTTGCTGTCACAGTGGGGAATTTGAAATCGAGGTTTCTTGCCTGAGTCCGTCTGGGGCCCAGTGAGAGGACCTTGGGACAACTCCCAGAGCTGGGAGCGTCTGGGGGCTGGTGGGCTTGGGGACAAAGGGCCGGCCGTGTGTTGTGGAGTGGGGACTTTGGAGGAGATGGCTGAGAGAGTTGTGTGGATGGTGGGCTCAGGGTGGTCCTGGAGCAGCTGGAGAGAGCTGGGGAGCGTGGCACCAGCTGCAGCCTGCAGCAGTGTTAGACAGGTGACCTTGGTGGACGGGGCTGACTCTCCTCCCCTTGGTGGAAGTGCAGGCTGGACCTGAGGGGAAAGGCCCCCTAAAGAGAAAGAAGGGAGGAGAACCAGAGTCTTTGCAAGTAGCAGGCATGTCCAAGAGAGTTTACTCTTGGGGGGAGTGACAACCCAGTTTCCCATAATGACCTTGAGTCAAACAGGATTTGGCAATATTTGTGAGCAGTAGTGCACCTTAGGCTGCAAAGGTGACCCAAATGAGGGTTTTTCTTAAAGGAACACAAAGGTGCCAGGAGTTGGAAAGTTCCTTACCTGGAGATAACTCTGCTTAGCCACCATGTACAAGGTTAACCCGGGAAGGGCCAGTCATGCTCATTGCCCAATCCTTTTAGATTTTCTGTGTCCTCCTGGATTTCCTTCCACGAAAGCATTCATAGAGCTTGGGCTCACCCCATCCCCAACAAGGCTCCTGGCAGGCTAGTGGCAGGCCCAGCCTCCAGTGCTTGACCTTAACGTGGTTTTAGCAGGAGTCCCCTGGAGGAGAGAGTGAACTGTTTGTTTGGAAGTATTTGCAGGGGCTGTTCCAGCCTCTGGTCCAGTAAGAGGCAAGTGGCTGGATTAGAGCCCTGAGCCGTGACTGTAGGACCATAGAGGCAGGGGCAACACACCAGGGCCCAATCCCTCCATGGAGAAGGGGTAGAGCCGGGACTCGGGGACCCATTGCAGGGAGCCAGTGTAAGAACTGGCTCTGAGTCACACCTGCTTTGCTATTATTGAATTTACAGTCCATGGGTCTGTAGCCCCGTTCCTAAAGCAGCTTGCCAGGAATTAGACCTTCACGTAGATTTGTGACTCCTGTTCTCCATCACATCCATTCAGCAAATCCCATATCCTTCCCACCCTGGCACTGGGGCAGGCTGAGGCGCAACTATCCCTCGACAGCCATCTCTGAGAGACCTAGTCCAGCAAACCTACCTGAGATGCCTGTCAGGTGTTCGATGCAGCTCTGGGCCTGGGGAAGGGCAGGGACATGGCCAGGTGCTTACAGTCAAGGCACAAATTATAGTGTGTATTAGTTTCCTGTGGCCGCCATAACACATGACCACTACCTTGGTGGCTTGCAGCAATAGAAATGTATTCTCTCACAGTTCTGGAGGCCAGAAATCTGAAACCAAGGTGTTGGCAGGGCCTCACTCCCTCTGAAGACTCTATGGGAGAATGCTTGCTTGCCCCTTCCAACTCCTGGTGGCTCCTGGCTGGCGTCCCTTGGCTTGTGGCAGTGTCACTCCTATCTCTGCCTCCACCTGCACGTGGCTGTCTTCTCTGCTCTGTGGGTCTGTGCATCCTCTCATCTTCTCATAAGGACACCAGTCGTTGGGTTTAGAGCCCACGCTAAATCCAGTATGACCTCATCTTGAGATCCTTAACTAATTACATCTCCAAAGATCCTATTTCCAAATAAGGTCACCTTCTGAGGTCCCAGGTAGACATGAATTTGGGGTGGGGGGAATGCTAAGCAGAAGCAGCCCAGAGCTATTAGTCTATAACAAGGGTGCATGGAAGGCTTCATGAAGGAGGTGGCATTTGAGTGAGGCTTAAAGAACGTCAAGAGTTTCAACCAGAAGGGATGGGGGAAGGGTAACCCAGGTTCAAGAAACCACCGATCAAAGACTGTATACCTGGCTGAAACTGGGGAAGGGAGGTAGAAGGCAATGAAAGGAAAGGTTGTAGAGCGGATTAGGTGTTTGTTAGGAGAAGTAAGCAGCTTGTATCTCAGACGCTGAGTTAGGCCAGTACTGATGAGAATAGGAAAAAGGAGAAAGAAGGGAGAAGGGTCCAGACAGGTAATCTTGGGCCCCAGAGTCATCAGGCCAAAATAGCTGCATTAAACAATTGATGTGTCATGAAAGTCACAAAGCCGGGATGACATGGGAGACAGCAGTGGCTCACCTCCCCCATCCTCACCCTGAATGCAGCCTTTGCTGGGACCGTTTAGGAAAAGTACCAGGTTCTCTTTTTATTTATTTATTTATTTATTTATTTTTGGCTACTTTGGTTCTTTGTTGCTGTGCGCGGGCTTTCTCTAGTTGTGGTGAGCGAGGGCTACTCTTCGTTGCGGTGCACGGACTTCTCTTTGCGGTGGCTTCTCTTGTTGTGGAGCATGGGCTCTAGGCGCGCGGGCTCAGTAGTTGTGGCTCGCGGGCTGTAGAGTGCAGGCTCATTAGTTGTGGCGCACGGGCTTAGTTGCTCCACGGCATGTGGAATCTTCCCGGTCCAGGGCTCAAACCCATGTCCCCTGCATTGGCAGGCGGATTCTTAACCACTGCGCCACCAGGGAAGCCACAGGCTCTCATTTGATGCAGCCTGGGAGCAGGAAAGTAGGCTACCTGTCCTACCCGAGGCATCTAGGAAAATTCTTTCAGCTTGCAGCATCTGGTCCTTGGATTTCAAACAATGGGCTTTACAGTTTGGACCCGTCACCTGAATAGACAAACACCTCCCTTTTACTGCCCCACCTACTTCCCCTGGGGAACAAAGGTGCCCACATCTTGGGCCACGCCCGCTGTGGCCTGGCTCACCTGGGTTCTAGACCTGACTTTGCTAAAACCCTGGAAAAGTGGCTCCCTTCCCTAGGCTGCCGCTAAGAAGCACACCCATAAGATGAGAGGGGATGCAATGACCCCTAAGATCCTGGCATGCTCTAAAATTCTCATGTTATGGCTCAGCCATCCCAGGAAAGCAGCCGAGTGCCAAGGTCTCTGCAAAAGATATTTGCCCTCGTCACTGCAGATCTCAGCCTTTCTTGCTACATATCAGATCCCACTGAATGGCAAAGCAGCAACTCAGAGTTGGAAAATATGCCCTCAGTCTGTAGGAGGCCCCACACCCATTACTAAACTCCCTTAACAGGCACCAGGTAGCCGGCCGCTGGGATTTATTTCAACTCTTGCAGAAGATGTTAGTGTTTTCAACTTGTAGCTTTCAAGGGAACAAAGGGCCCAAGTTTCCCAATTAGCATGTCAAGCGGAACTTCCAGTGTTTATCCTAAAATCAGAGAATGCTCCCTAGATCTAGAAATACTGACCCTGAGTCAGGAAGTCCATTGTCCGTCCACCTGCCCATCTGTTCTTTCTCGTGTAGACTCCCAAGCTCTTCTGAACTTTCTGCTTTTCAGAGCCTGGGCCGTGGGTTTATCCCTGCACAGAGCCCTTCCGATTTCTTTATCAAGATAGTTACTTTCTCCGTCCCATCTCCAATTGGTGATTTGTTGAGAAAATGATTCTCATCACTTTGAGAAAATGACCTCTGTCGTACTGAGGAGAAGGGAGCAGTTAGCCATCCTTCCCCCCCACCCCCACCAGGAGAGAGATCTAGTTGTTGCAGTCATTACAACTTCTCCCTGGAGGCCTTATCCCAACCTGCTACCCTCAAAATCCCACTTAGTTCTGGGTTCGAGTGCAGGAAGAATTCCAGACCCAACCTGCTGTCTGTATCCTCAGGCAGAAGCACGACCACACCTAGGATGTTGTAAGACTTTCTCCTAGCTGCCTTCGGAAGACACAATTTAAAAAATACACCAAGTATATAAGATATCTGAAAGGGAAACATTTGAAACGTATTATTCGTATGAACCACGAAGGTCAGGAAAGAGTTGAAGCCAAATGAAAGAGACAGGCAAATCTGTTTAGGTGCTAGCATCCCCCAATGCACGCTCGTCTGCTGTGGGGTGAGTGAGCTCCCTTAAAATGAGTGCTGTCTTAAGAGTTCTGGATTCTCAGAAAGAGAGTGCCAAATATCAGAACAGTTTAGCACATGAGTGGTTGGTGGGAACTCATTCATTTATACAACAAATCTATGGCGCACCCTCTGTATTCTAGGCGCAGAGATGCAGCAGCGAGCAGCGAGGCAACAGTCCGCACCCACGGGGAGCCTGACAGTTTGGTGAGGGAGACAGATAATAAACAGGGTACAGAAAATAGCCCGTTAGATCGCAGTAAGGATCTAAGTGCTAAGCAGAAAACAAACGAGGCAAAGTAGACAAAAAGGGCTTCCCTGGTGGCGCAGTGGTTGAGAGTCCGCCTGCCGATGCAGGGGACACGGGTTCGTGCCCCGGTCTGGGAAGATCCCACATGCCGCGGAGCGGCTGGGCCTGTGAGCCATGGCCACTGAGCCTGCGCGTCCGGAGCCTGTGCTGCGCAACGGGAGAGGGCACAGCAGTGAGAGGCCTGTGTACCGCAAAAAAAAAAAAAAAAAGTAGACAAAAGAAGACCTGGCAGGAATGGAGGGAGCAGTGTGCCAGGCAGAGGGAAGAGTGAGGGTCTCAGAGGGAAGGATGTCCCTGGGGAACTTCAAGGAGGCCAATGTGGCTGGAGCAGAGGGGGCGAGAGGAAGAGGGAGGCAGTGTCGGGAGCAGGGCAGGGGGTGGCAGCGGGGAGCAAAGCAGGGCAGATGGGGCCCAGCAATCTCTAGAACCAGCTGTGGCTTTGGCTCCAAGTGAAGCTGGGAGCTGTGGGAAGGTTCTGAGAAGGGAAGTGACATGATCTAACCTAAGTCTTGGCAGGATCACCCTGGTGGGGGTGGGGAGGAACGCAGGGGGGTCAGGCCAGAGGCAGGAGAGGGATTAGGGGCAGCTCCCCTGAGATCATGGTACCAGACTCGCTGGGCGTCCTTCTGAGAGTGTTCCAAAGCTCGGGGCCTGCCCTCAGCTTTGCACTTGGATTTTTGTTTTTTGGGTTTCTTTTGGCCGTGGCGTGGCATACGGGATCTTTGATCCCCGACCAGGGATCGAACCCATGCCCCCTGCAATGGAAGCACAATCCTAACCACTGGACGGCCAGGGAATTCCCCTGCACTTGGATTTTAGAAGACACTGCCCATCTCCTCTGACATCTTGAGTCAAATGGAAGTGTGTGGGCTGAAGGGGGGTCTGGGTAGGCTGGTGTACCCCTAGAGAGGTGGGTGCGAGGCATCCGGGACCCAGGCCTCGGAGTCTGCTGGGGAGACCTGCGCTCAGCAAGTTGCGATCTGTTCTTGCTGACAGTTGTGATGTTGTGATCTGGTCCCCAGGTGAAAAATGTCCACCAACTTGAGGGTGACATGGCTCTGGGGGAATTGTGACTATGTCAGATTCATTCATCGATTCAGCCAGCTAGGCTTGAAGCTGCCGCAGGGAACCACATAAACAAGGGTCTCTCTGATGGCATTTACATCCTGGTGCGATGACTGTCTCCAGATAAAGCCCCTGACACTTTGGAAAGGGGAGTGAGCTCCAACAAGATGACTTTAGTGGTGACAGAGATGAACTTCCTCTTGAAAGCAAATAAAAGCAACTGTATCGGTGCCCAGAGCAAGGGAGACACTTTTGGTCCCACTTTGTCCAAGGAGCTTGAGTGCATTGTGGTCAGTGTTGGTCAACATTTTGAGAGGGTCCTTGAGCAACTGGAGGGCGCCCAGGGAGCAGGCTCCGGATGACAAGGACGAGAAGCCACGACTTATGTGGGACGGCAAATCCATGAGCGTTTGCTTGACCGCTTCAGGTGCTGGAGATGGTGTTGGCCACCTTCCAGGTGGATGGAGGGCCACGTGAGACTGCGGTCCTGCCCCAGGAGCAGCTTCCCACTCTCCGGAGCTTTTCTGCAGTCAGCAGGCTGAAGTGAGGGGGCTGTGGATTCTTGCATCAGAAGAGATTGGGTTCTGCACGACCACCCGGGTCCCTTCCACCCCTTAGATTTTGTGAATCATCATTGCCCACGTAATAGCAGTGAGGACAGTTACCCGGACAGAGTCAGGGGCCGGGAGGAAGAGAGGCCACCGGCATCCATCAACCAATGCTTAAAAACTAAAAGAAGACATCTCTGCTCAGCCTGACCTCAGCGGGGTCCTTCAGTGACTGGGTCGTTCCTTTGTCCGGGTTTTTCAGGGTGCTGGAGAGAGGAGATGAGGAAGAGGAAGAGGGAGGGTGCAGGCCAGGCCCATGTTCACATCCTTCATTTTGATCGTCACTCATGACTTAGACCCGAACTGGATGCTGACAGCGTCCTTGGGCTCCTCCTACAACACGTGACATCGGTCCATACCCTACATGACCGTGGTAGCCTACAGGACTGCACAGTACTTTCTCACATTCATTGTCTTGCCCAGGCCCAGAGGCAGATGTGATCAGCAGCCCCGTTGCTTTTATTTTTTTTTCCAATTAAAAAAAAGTTTTTTTAATTTGTGTACAATTTTTATAGGTTACTTTCCATTTACAGTTATTACAAAATGTTGGCTACCTCCCCCATGTTGTACAGTACATCCTTGAGCCTATCTTCTGCCCACTGGCTTGTACCTCCCGTATTCCCTACCCCTATATTGCCCCTCCCTCCCCACTGGTAACCACTAGTTTGTTCTCTATATCTGTGAATCTGCTTTTTTGTTATATTCACTAGTTTGTTGTATTTTTTTAGATTCCACACATAAGTGATATCACACAGTATTTGTCTTTCTCTGACTTATTTCACTTAGCGTAATGCCCTCCAAGTCCATCCATGTTGCTGCAAATGGCAAAATTTCATTCTTTTTTATGGCTGAGTAGTATTCCACTGTGTATACACTACATCTTCTTTATCCATTCATGTGTTGATGGACACTTAGGTTGCTTCCATATCTTGGCAATTGTAAATAATGCTGCTATGATCATTGGGGTGCACGTACCTTTTCAAATTAGTGTTTGTGGGTTTTTTCCGACATATACCCAGCAGTGGAATTGCGGAGTGACGCGGTAGTTCTATTTGTAGTTTTTTGAGAAACCTCCGTCCTGTTTTCCACAATGGTGATCAGCAGCCCATCTCTAAGATGCAAGTGAAGTGAGTTGCCCAGGATGCTTGCCCTAAGGCAGATTTTGAACCAAGGATTTTAGCTTCAAAACTAGGCCCTTTCCCCCTGGGTCAAATAATAACAGCCTGGCCTGGCCTACCCCACTCAGGGTTATGGAGAGGTCAAGAGACAAGCTGTTTAATAATGGAAACTACCTCGTACACAGAGGGTTCTGGAAAGGGGACTGGTGAGCGGTCCAAGCGTCAACAGGATGTAGTTAAGTTTGCCTTCACCAAAACATTTTTTTAAGCACTGAACAGCAGTATTTGCATACAATGAGTGGGATACTTGCCAAAAGATTAAGGTAGTCATTGGTTATCAGGGTTTGCTTTGAACAACTAACTGATAAGCAGGAAAACAGCACAGTTGTATTTCATTCATTTACAACCAGGGTGGCACCTCTAGCTGGAAGCCAGCTTTGAGGAGTGAGTGGGTTCCCGCTCCTTCCAGCTAAACCTGAGGTCACCAAGCCGGATCCTCCCAAGTGACCGACAGCTTTGATAATTCAGAGAAGGGGGAGATCACTGTAAATTAAGGAAATCTTAGAAGACTTCTTGAAGGAGGTGGCAACTGAAGGGTTTGCAGTAAGTCTTCATCTTTTACTGGTTGTGGAGCCATTGGAGGATGTCTCAAGAAGAATGCACAAAGAGGCAGATTTTTATACTTTTAAGGGGTCCTTGGACCCGCCCCCCGATGCCTATCCCAGACGTCAGGTTAAGAAGCTTTGGACTAGATCCAACCAAAACCCATCCAACTCCTTTAGACTCAGATTCAGGGCCCAGGACTGGAGCTTATGTAAGAGGCAGGAGACTCTGGGGTCCTGCAACCCAAAGCCAGGGTCAAGCCAGAGTGAACAGTACAGATTTGTGGCCAACGAGAGTCAGCCTGGCAAAGGCCACTGGGCCCAAGCCTTCATGATTCTGTTGGCCGCACCCTGCTTTGGGGAATTCGATCTTGAATTCCCTTTTCAGTGGCCTTTCAGGGAAGTGGCTAGAAAAGCATTTTGAGCAATGAACCATGAGATTATTCCGTCCACACGGAAGCAAAGTCCTAGAAAGTGTTTACAGATAACTGTCTCCTGTCTGCCTGTCATTCTTCTACAGACCTCTGGCCCATCTGAGCCCCAGCAGCCCCAAGGCAGACCCCAACACCAGCTGAGGTTCTAGGGCCAAGTATTCAAACTGGGTTCCGGAGCACCCAAGGGATTCCAAGAAGGTGGGACCCCATAGGAGGTGGAGCCAATAGGGTTCTGAGGGGCCCTCACCTCCATTTAACTAGATCAGCTTCACTTAGGTCTCGTAGCTTAGGATTCTGTGTAAGATTTTTGTGTGCATTTTGAAAGAATGCCATTACTTCAAGGAGAAGAAAAACAATAAGGCTTGAAAGTAAAACGTTCTAGGAAATTACTTAGGACACACTCCTCTCCTCAGCTGCTCTTCACGGGACTCGTTGGGTCTTCAACTTTGGGCTCTTTACTCCAAGGTGAAGAAGCTCGTGGACAGAAGTGTCCTCCTCCTAGCCTGTGCCTTCACCCCTCAGGAGAGGCTTCCCCACTTCTACCCCAGGCTTGTGGAAGCCCAGGCGCTGCTCAGCCCTCAGCCAGGCCCCCTCCGCCACCACTAGGCAACCCCTGAGCTAGAAGCCCTAATTACTCAAGCAGGACTGAGACAGCCTCCCAGAGGGCACCCGGCCCCAATTCAGCTCCCAGTCCTGGGAGAAGGTGACTTGGCCATCCCAGCCCCAAAGCCAGGGCTGGCCCGTGGGCAGTGTCACAGCCGCTGAAGTCTTTCAAGTAGTAGAGACCAGCCCTCTGGCTAGAGCACTCTTGCAATTCATAATGCCAGCCAGGGCTGCTGGGAGCCAGTTCCTAATCCCTTAAATCCTAAAAGGCCTCCCAGCAAGCTGCTGTGTGACCTTGGACAAATAACCATCTCTCTGGGCTTCCCCCGTCTGAAAAACGAAAGTATGAGGATTCAGTGAAATAACTTCCCTAAACCTCTTAGCTCAGCACCAGAGCATCTGCAAGAAATGATGACTCCTTCCTGTCAGGGTCAGGGTGGGGAGTACAGTGGACACCCTCCAGCCCTGGCTCCGCACCTTTTGCTCTTGGGCCAGGTGCTCTGCTGTGCACAGGGGCAAAAGGCAAAGAACCCGCTGGCCAGAGTCACCCTGGTTCTGGGATTCTGCAGGAAAAGGAGGATTCTGCCCCTGCCCCAGAAGTCCTTGGGAACTTTAGCTCTTGACCCTTTCTAGAAATCAGTAAGAAGGAATCACTCTCCGCACAGGGAGGGCTCAGAGCCTGGCATCTTCCCTCCCGCTGGAGGCCGATGGCCCCTTTCCTCATGAACAGGGGCTGGTCCAATGCAGGCCTTTCTCCAGCCCAGGCACGGAGGCTGGTCAAGACGAGGGCCTCTGCTGTGGTCCCGGCTGCCCACTCCCCAGACAACCACCCAGCTTCCCCATTAGTCATTTTCATCTCTGTGTCCAAGTAGCTCAGTTGGTCAGGGTTGGGCTGTGGTGAGGCCAGAGTCATGGGTTACCATGGCAACTCCCCATGCTTGTGGCTGCCTGTTGCCATGTGTCCTCTCCAAAAGACTGAGATCCTTGCGAGGAAGGGGCATGTCCTCTCACTCACCAAGTGTCCCAGGCACCTGGCACAGTAGCTGGCACACAGTAGGTGCTTAATAAGTGTTTGTTGCCTGCATGAAGGCATGACTGATCCCTCATAGCTGGTTAGAGCCCGTACCTACGGAGCACCTTCTGACGCTATGTGCCAGCACCTGACGTGTAATAAAGTCATTTATTTCCCACAGCGAGCTCCAGTGTGAGTACTATTATCGTCCTCTTTTTACTGGTCAAGGTTCTGAGGGTCAATAACAAGGTCACACAGCTTGTGAATGACCAAGTGGGATTTGAACCCAGGGCGACTGCTCTTGAACCAGTGAGTTTCGTTGCCTCTCTGTTAATCATCCTACAGGACAGAATAGATCACGTTGACAGCCCCGAGCAGCGTCAGTGCAGCACCTGCTTTTAGCTGCCGGCAGTCTAAATGGGTCAAACAACATTAAGCACAGCACTAACCCCCAGGGGTGAGTCCGGAGGTGTCCTTCCGCTTGGTTTATTGACTCGGGTGACCAGAAGGTCCCTGGGTAGGTCTAACTCCAGGCCTGGCTCCCGGTGTCGTCAGGACTCAGTGTCCCCTTAGGCAGGCACTCCCTGTGGTGGGGCTGCTCGCGTCTGCCCCATGATGCCTTAAACCCCAAGCTCCCAGTCAAGTGGGGAGCGGGCAGACCCGTGTCCTCCCCCCAGCATTTCCGGAGGCTCCAGGAATTGAGTCTCCCTGGCTGTGACTGGGTTGCGCTGAAGCAGTCACTGGCAGTGGTGCAGTCACCGGCTGGCTGGCTGTGGGTCTCAGACCTGACTCTGAGCCAGGAATGAACCGGCTCCAGCCAAGCCACAGTGTGTGAAAATGGCAAGGTGGGCTTCTGTGGGGGAAATTGGGCTGCTATTACCAAGGAGCAAGGGGGTCAGGAGCAGACGTATAAGTACTCCTTCTTGTAGAGGGACCAATCCAGTTTGTCATCTCAGGCACAAATTTCCAGGAGCTCCAGGCCTCTCTTAGCCGGTCCTCCCAGGTCTAGTCCTGCAGACCTTATCAGGTCATTTACTGACACCAACTAAAAAGACAGAATAGACTTTTCCGGCTTGAGCCGGAAGCTGTTTGCCCTTAGGGAGTTTGTCCTTCAAAGAGGCAACTTGAGCAGCCACTTAAGGTGGTCCAGCAGGTTGTCAACAGACTTTCTTTGTAACTTTTTCCAGAAGATTTAAGGCCACTGGATAGGAGAGTAAAGGAAGCCCCTCTGCCAAGTCACTGTTAATACTGATGCTTCCCTGGGGATGAGAAGCCAGCTCTCTGATGCAGGGTCCTTCCAAGGTGGGAGGAAGAGTCTCTGGGTGCCTCTAGAGCTCCGAGGGCCTGGGGGACACAGTCAAGCCCAGCTGGCCAGCCCAGCATGCTCTGACCTCTCACAGGCCCTGTAGCAGGTCATCATGGGGAGCTGGGACCAGCGTGACCACAAAGGGTAGTGTGACCTTCCTGCAGGCAGGCAGTCCTGCCAGACACACCCCCATGCAGTCAGGCCACCCTTGGCTCCCACATGCCATGTCCTCATGTCTCACGTGGCAAAGGGGGCAGTCTCGCCTCACCTCTCCAGGCCACTTCCCTGTGAACCCGCAGCAGAAGTGGTGGGGGCCCTCCAGGCCCACCAGGAGCATGGGGGAGTGTGGGCTGGGAACGCTGTGTGCCCTCTGGGCTCACGCCTCTTTGGCTGGCTGACCAGTTGTCCTGGTTTGGGGCCACCTCTTGAGCCTTCATGTTGGCAGGTGTGTGTGTGTTTGTGTGTGTATGTACGTGTGCGTGTGTGTGTGTGTGCACCCATGTTTAGTTTTATTTCTTTCTTAAGGAGCCAGTATACAATTGTGATTCAGATTTTGAGCTCAGGAATCAACAAACCAAAATTCATATGCTGGCTCTTCCACTCACTTGCTGTGTGGCCCTAGGCAAGTTACTAGACCTCTCTGAGCCTCAGATTCCTCATCTGTAAAATGAGATCTCAGTGAGACACTGCATGGAAAGTCCTGGCCATGCTGGTGAGGCTATGGATCGTGTTTGACGGTCCACTGCAACCCCTCTCGTGCACTCCCTGCAAAAGCCTCTGGGGCATATCTTTATGACAGAGAGCTTGTTTTACGTGATGCCGATAGGTTAGTGTGGGGAGGGGCGCTGTGCCACTGAGAACCCAGACTTTGAAGAGACAGACTCAGGTTTGAGTCCCAGCCCTCCACCTCTCTGCCCAAGCTTTCCGTGGCTGCCTTGATACACACCACACACTCAATGGCTTAAAACAGCACACGTTTGTTCTCTCACAGTTCTGGAGGTCAGATGCCCAACACGGTCTCACTGGGCTAAAATCAAGGTGTCAGGGTTATGTTCCCTCTGGAGGCTCTAGGGGAGAATCCATTTCCTTGCCCTTCCCAGCTTCTGGAGGCGCCTACATTCCTTGGCTTGTGGCCCCTTCCTCCATCCTCAAAGCCGGGAGCATTGCATCACCCTGACCTGGCTTCCACGGTCACATCTCCCTCTCTCTTCTGTCTCCTTCTGCCACTTCTCAGGCCCCTTGTTATTATACTGGGCTCACCTAGATAATCCAGTACAGTCTTTCTATTTTAAAGTCAGTTGATTAGCAAATTTAATTCCATCTGCAACCTTAAATCGTCTTTCCCATGTAAGTTAACATAGTCACAGGTTCTGGGGATTAGGACATGGGTGTCCCGGGGGAGGCCATTATTCTGCTAGCCACACTCTCAGCCTCAGTTTTCTCATCTATAATGTGACAATGCCAGTCCCAACCTCCCAAGGCCATTGGGAGGATTCCAGAAGACTGTCGAACATGCCAGCCAAGGGCTCAGAAAATGCTGGTTGGATCTGCCCTGAACACCTGCTGAATGCAAAACTGTGTTCCAGGTGCCACCCAGAGTCACCAGGCATGGAAGATGTCACAGTCCCTGCCACAGAGCGGCTGGCATTGTGGCTAGGGCAGTAGAGTGTCTTCTGTAGGGTTTGTCCTTGGAGAGCAAAACAGAACAGGGGACTTGAATTAACCCCACACTGGGTTGGCATCTGCTCCACAGAAAAGAAAACTCTGGGTCATCCCGGAAGGCTTCTTATGGGGGTAGATTTGACAGTACAGAAAGGTGTGCAGGGGGCTCTCCTAGGTCATAGAGCCAAGGTAGGCATTGCAGGAGAAAAACACACAGCCTTCCGGGTCCCATCTTCGGTCTAGCTGGGAAAAAGGACCCATGGCTCTCAGTGACACTGCAGTGTGGTGGGTACTCTAATGGAGCGGGATGCAGTTCTGAGCACAGGGCAGGGTTTCCAGTCAGTCTGTGCCACTGTTAGTAAAGCTCTTCCTACACACTAAGTGATTTACGGGGACAATCTGATGTGCTCCTTGGAGCAAACCAGTGAGGGAGGAACTATAACTGTCCCCATTTGAAAAATGAGAAAACTAAGGCTCACAGAGGTTAAATACTTGCCTAACAGCACACACAGTCGTGGGATCTGAATCCGGGCAGTCCGGCTTCTGCGGAAGGAAGGCTGGCAATGGCTAGGACCAGGGTCTAAGGTGAGGCATCAACAATGAGGTGGAGGCCGCAGAAGGAGAACATTCCAGGCAGAGGGGAAGAGCACATCTGGAAAATGGGAGATGAGAGATCCTGGCCTGGCCAGAACAGAAGTGTGAGCGGAGAATGGTGGGAGATGGGCAGGGCAGGGCAGAGCTCATAGAGCTTGGTGGCCGTCGGGTGGAATTGGGACTTGATTAGAAGAGCGCTAGGGAGAGGCTTCCCTGGTGGCGCAGTGGTTGAGAGTCCGCCTGCTGATGCAGGGGACGCGGGTTCGTGCCCCGGTCCAAGAAGATCCCACATGCCGCGGAGCGGCTGGGCCCGTGAGCCATGGCCGCTGAGCCTGCAGGTCCGAAGCCTGTGCTCTGCAGCGGGAGAGGCCACAGCAGTGAGAGGCCCGCGTACCGCAAAAAGAAAAAAAAAAAAAAAAAAAAAAAGAGCGCTAGAGAGCCACAGAAGGGTTTCTACAGAGTGCATGACCAGACTGGGTTAACGGCAGGTGAGGGAAGCCAGAATTTCCAACAGAATTCTCTCATGTTGGAGGGCTGAGGCACTCTCTGAGGACCGCTGAAATCCATTATTCTGCAGGGCTGGTGCTAAAGGGAAACCCCGCCTCGCCTGGCTTCCTGGGCCGAGGCCCATGTGGCTTTGCTCTCAGCATCCTGGCCTTTGCAGGATGTGCTGACCAGGTCATTTCCCGTTGCAATGTCCTGTCACTTCCCCTGAATCCCCCAGCCCTCCGGGCCGAGATCCCCAGCCTGATAGTACGACGCCAGCCAGCCGGAAGGGTCAACCCCATACCGTTTGACCTTCGTCCAGCAGAGATTAAACTGATTCCTAATTAATAGCCTGTAGGATAGACAGTTACCTTGGTACAGCCTGCAAGTAATTTGAAGCTTGTCTTCAGGAGGCCGGTCCATAAATAATGCTTAATTAGCTGAAGGTTTCCCTGGGACACACCAGCTCAAGGGCCTCTGAACTTCAGGTTGGGGTGGGAAGGGAATGCTGAAAGAGTTACCCCCATAAAAACAGCTGTCTTTCTTTACCCAAAACAACAGCTATATTCTCACCTTCGCCAGCAGCTCCCAGAAATGGTGCCAGGGTCCCAGCTCAGCCGCTTCCTGGCTGTGCCCTTGACATTTCCAGGACCTCAGTGCCTCATCTCTAAAGTGGGCCACAGCTCAGGTCCACAGCCCCTGGAGGACTTGCCTAAATGTATATGGGTCGAATTAGGGGGGAAAAAAGGATTTTAGAGCTTTCTGGATGTTGGAAGTGAGGCTAAGGGGTTGCGGGCCTCACTATAGCACCTTTGAGAAGCCCCTGAATAAATGCTGACCGTGGCAATGACCGTTACACGGCCACTGTTGCCCTTAAATCTAATATGCCTCCGTGTTGCTTTTTGCATGGGTCCCCTGGGTGCACAGACAGCCCTTAACTAGCTAGCTGTTGTCAGCTGTCTGTCTGGGATGTGCTGTCCATTCTACAGCAGGGAGTGGCTTGGTTGGAGTGAGTTTCCTGCAGCCCAGGGAAGGCGTGGAAGGCCCGAGAGCCCACGTGTTGTCCCCCACCCTGGGTACTGCTACTAAGCACTTTCTGTGTATGACCGCCCTGCCCAGCTTCCTGGGTGTGCGACCCAAGCTGTCACACACGACCCCTCGCTCAGAAGCGCCCTGTATGTGTCAATGCCCTGCTGTCACCATTGTGAAATTCTCAATAATTTTTCAACTAGCGGCCACACATTTTCCTTTGTCACAGGCCCAGCGAGGGATGTGGCTGGTCCTCGTGACAGCCATACTGCCTGGGTTGTCAACTTTATCCCTCCCAAGATCCTCTCCAGGGATGTTATCATCCGTTTCACGGGGGAGGCAAAATGATTTCATTCATTCACTCACATATTCCCCAGGCAGCTGATGACCGAGCCAAGTGCTGGGAACACATGGTGAGCCTACATTCTAGAGTGTGTGTGCACTGGGGGGAGGGGACAGGCAATAAACAAGCAAACAAATAACAAAATTTCAGAGAGTGACACAGTGTTGGAAAGACAAGAAAACAGGGTGATGTGAGGGAGAGGGACTTAAATATTAACTTCAGTGAAAGAGAAGCTGGCATGGGCTCTGGTGTTATAAGCTGGGTTCTTGGGGTGCTTTTTAAAGATCTGGGGTCATTCTAGGTTCCCCAGCTCCTAAAAGGACTTGAGTTAGTGGGGTCCAAGTAGGGGAGCCAATGTAGGGGCTCCTGGGGCCCCGGGGACTAATTTACCCATATGTTCCCATAGCCCCAGCTTCTCACAGTAAACACAGAAGGCTGAGTTTGGGGGGCTGGGCGGGGAAGGAGAGGGCTGGCCCCGACTTCTCTGAGTGCCTCCAAGTTCTCACAGGCCAGGCCCCTGCAGCTGAGGCTTCTAACCAGCCCTGGCAGCCTGGTGAGGGTTTCTTATACTTTTGACCTTCCCCACACCAGCAGAGGGAAGCCAGTTTCAAACCTCCCCACTTCCCCGGTGGGAGATGGTGCAGCCCAGAGATGCCAAGTGACTCATGCAAAAGTCACACAGCAAATCAACTCCAGAGCAGAGTGCTGGTCGGCCTGGCCCCGGTCAGGCGGACTTCCATTCCCAAGGGGCGGTTCAGAGCCTGGGGCTGCCAAGGGTAGGCAGTCCAGGGCCGCCCTGGGAGCTCTCTGGAAGAAATAGTAGCCCCCTGCCCTGTGGAGTGGGGGAGTGCCTGGTGGGCAGCCACCGGGACACGTTGGCATCCACTTCCACCTGAAAAAAGGGCCTTCAGCGCCCCTGGCTTCGCTGAAGACGAATGAGTTTCCCAGAAAGCCGAGTGCAAAGGCAAGCACTTCCCCAGTCTGTTGGGCAGAAAAGCCCAAAGCTGACCCCAGAGGCCCAACTCTCGGGTTTGGGGGCCCCCTGGGGAGGCAGGGGATGGGGTGCCTAGTGGAGAGGCTGACCCCGGATGAGTGGAAGCTGCCAGGCTCCAGGGATGCTCCGGAGGAGGGAGGCCGCGCTCCAGCTGGGCCGGTGCCTGCCCGGGGGGCGGCGGAGGCGGCGGCGGGAAGGTTCACGCTGCGGCCAGCAGACTGGCTGCGTGTTGCAATGTCTGGTGGCGTTTGCAGCATCCTGTCCGTGTGTGCAGCTGGGGTAACCTCGGGCCGGCGCGGAGGAGCGTGTGTGGCTCTCAGGCCGCGCGGCCTGGAGGCTGCTGGCACCTTGCATCTCATTTACAGCTCCGGGTTCAGCCGCAGGTCAGCGGCGCGGGTGACATCACGGCGTTTGTTTACCGCTCGGCCGGAGGGAGGAAGCGCGGGCGGTCCCCGCAGAGGGAGGGGACCCTTTCCCCCCTCCGCACCCCCCCCCACGCCCGACCCCAACCTGGCCCCGCCCCGCCGCCCCTGCGGCCTCCCCATCCTCGCCCCGCCCCCAGCCCCACTCTCCTCCCCGCTGCCCCTTCCCCTTCTTCATCCCCAGCCCCACCTCCAACACGATGCCCCTCCTCACCCTCCAAAGACCCCACCTGTGAAGCCCCTGCTCCTCCCGGCACCTCCGGCCACAGCCCCGCCCACACCCTCCCCATCTACAACCCACCACCCCCACCCTTCCCCTACCCCTTCCACCCCTTTCCCGTCCGCCCAATGGGAACCCAGCCCAATCCCCACACGGGACTCCAGCCCAGTCCCACCCCAGCCCCTCTCGGGACCACCGCAGGACCCCACCCGCCGCCCGCCCGTCCCTGGGCCCATTTTCAGAAGGACTTCCTGGAGCCTCCTGCCAGATCCGTTGAGGTTTCCCCCGGCGACGACTCCTGCCACCCCCTCACCCCATCATGTGAGCGGGGACCCGCCTCCCTGCACGGAGCGGGCCGCGATGGCCGGCCACTTTGTTACTGGCAACTGGTGTGTTTACCCGGGCACGCTAGGTGGGTAGCTGGCCTGCTTGGCCCGCATCCAGGCACCCTCCACCTGGAACTCCTTCCTCCCTCACCGCCCCGCCCCTCCCTCCGCTTAGGCTGAGTTTTCTGGAAGCTGAAGGGACCTAAGTCAGGATCTTTCTCTTCGTCCATACCTGGAACTTGCCAAAGCCCGCCTTCCCAGGAGAGGAGGCTCAGGGCCTCAGTTATGGCAACACTGTTCTTCCATTTTCTCGGGCCAAACCCTTTAGGGCCCTCTTGGCACCCCTCTTCCTCTGAATCCATCCTCCTCCATCACCTCCCCCCAAGTGCCCCAGCCCCATTCACCTCCACCTATCACATCGGTCACCTGTGGGTACAGCAGCAGCTCCTCAAGGGCCCTCGTCCACCTCCCTGGTTCCCGCCCCCATTCCAAACCCCCAGTGCTGCGATCAGAACTCGTTCCAGAATCCAAGTAGAGCTGTCCTTCGTCTGTTCACAACCCTCCGAAGGACTTGCACCTCACTGGGAAGAGAATTCAAAGCGCACCACCACCACCACCACCCCCATGGCTACAGCCCCTAACCTCACGTCTCCTACTCAGCTCTTCCACTTGGCCTCCTTGCTGTCCCCTGAACACACCAAACTCATTCCTACCCCCGGGCCTTTGCACTGGCTGTTCCCTCTGCCTGGAATGCTCCTTCCCCAGATGTCTGCATGGCTTCCTCCTTCACTTCCCTTAAGCCTCTACCCAAATCAGAGAGGTTTTCCCTGTCCCCCATCCCCATCTAAATATCACTCCCACCACACAATCACTCTGTCCAGCCTCCCCACAAAGCTTCGTGTTCCTTCCATGCACTTTTGGCCACCTTTATATATTATATGGTCAATCGTCTATTGTCCGTTGGCCCCCATCTTCCCCATACACACATGAAAGCAAACTCCAGGAGAGTGGGATGAATTTATTTCCTGTTGTATCCCGGGGCCTCCAACAGTGTCTGGCAATCCAGTCACCACCCAATAAATTACTCCTTGAATGAGTGAGTGAATGAACAAATGAGTGAATGAGGCAGGACAGGGAGTAGTGAGAGAGCTTGGCTTTGGAGTCCAGGTTCAAGTGTTGCTTTGGGGTCTGGGTTCAAGACCACTTTGGGCCATGGCTGTGGTCCAGGTGAGGGATGATGGGGGCTGGGCCCAGAGTGGTAGCAGTGGAGGAGGTGACGGAACCAAGGATGCTCCTGGCATACGCCCAGCTACTCAGCCTGTCTGAGCACGGGACTTACGGTCCCATTTCTCAGGATGGTAATACTGAAGGCCTGCACCAGGCTGGAGAGTGGTCTGCAAATGCTGCCTGTCCTCTCCCCTCCTCGGTAGCCCCACCTCAAGGTCACCTGGAGCTCTCCATCAGAGGTCAGGAGGGAGGAACTGGGGCAATGGTCAGGGGGCTTCAGCTGGTGACTCTGGCCCGAATTGCCCCACCCCTGTGTTTTGCCAAGGGCGGTCTGAGGACAGACAGGGAGAGGCACAGCCCTTGAGTTTCTGGCTGGAAGTGAGACGTTGTTCTGCCTTCCCATAGAGTCAGGCTTCGAGACGGTTTCCTTGGAGGGTTTTTCCAGCGGTCTTAGAACCAGAAATGTTCCCAAGGATCACACTAATGGGATTAGATGAGTTGCCACACTTGGTTCTGTGAGCTGTAGCTCTGGCAGGTAGTGGTATTAGGTTTTGAGGGGGTGCCCTCTGTCCTCGGGGACATGAGGCGTTCATCACAGAGGGAGACATGTCTCAGCGACTGAAAAAGAAGAGATCTGGGAAGTTCAAAAAGCAGGGACACGCACACGGATGTTTATAGCAGCTTTATTCCTAATCGCCAAAACTTGCAACCAAAAAGTCCTTTAGAGGCTTCCCTGGTGACACAGTGGTTGAGAGTCCGCCTGCCGATGCAGGGGACACGGGTTCGTGCCCCGGTCCGGGAAGATCCCACATGCCGCGGAGCGGCTGGGCCCGTGAGCCATGGCCGCTGAGCCTGCGCGTCCGGAGCCTGTGCTCCGCAACGGGAGAGGCCACAGCAGTGAGAGGCCCGCGTACCGCAAAAAAAAAAAAAAAGTCCTTCAGTAGGGGAATGGACAAATAAACTGTGGAACATTCAGACAATGGGATATTATTCAGCACTGAAAAGAAATGAACCATCAAGCCGTGAAAAGACACAGAAGAACCTTAAATGCATATTACTAAGTGAAAGAAGCCAGTCTGAAAAGGCTACATCCTGGATGATTCCAACTATATGCCATTCTGGAAAAGGCCAAACTATGGAAACAGTAAGAAGATCAGTGGTTGCCAGGGGCCGGAGGAAAGGAGGGAGACCCTAGAGGATCTCTAGGGCAGTGGAACTACTCTCCCCGATACTACAGTGGTGGATACATGTCATTATACATTTGCCAAAACCCGTAGAAGGTACAACAGCAAAAGTGAACCCTAATGTAAACCATGGACTTTGGGTGATAATGATGTGTCAGCGTAGGTTCATCAGCTGTAACCCATGTACCATTCTGGAGAGGGCTGTCGATAGTGGGGAGGCTGTGCATGTGGCAGTGGTAGGAGTTCAGTGGAAACTCTCTGTACCTTCTGCTCACAATTGCTATAATTTAAAACTGCTCTAAAAAACAAAGACTATTAATAAAAAATTATTTTTAAGAAGCAGGGGTAGTGTTGGGGAGAGAATATCTGTGGGGGTCGGGAGGACTTTACACAAAGGCCTCTCAGGTAAAGAGACATTTGAGCAGAACCTGTAAGAAGAGAGGGTGTGGGGAGGGGGCCACTTGGGCAAAGAGGACAGAGAACAGCTGGTGTGAAGGCCCTGAGGTAGAAGTCGGCTGGGTGGTTATGCAGGCAAGGAGACCAATGTGGTGGAGACCAGTCAGCCCTGGGAGGGGAAGAGCTGAGGGGGAAGAGCTGAGGGGGCAGAGAGACAGGAGCACGTTGGAGCAGGACAGGCTTGTGGTCATAGTAAACACTGTCAATTTCGCTCTGGGTGAGACGGGAGCCACTGGGAGTTGTAAGCAGAGTGACAAGGTCTGACTTACGTTCTAGAAGGATCTCTCTGGCTACTTTGTTGAGAATAGACCGAGGCAGGGGCACTGGGGCAAAGGTCAAAGCTGGGAGACCACTTTGGGCCATGGCTGTGGTCCAGGTGAGGGATGATGGGGGCTGGGCCCAGAGTGGTAACAGTGAAGGAGGTGACGGAACCAAGGGTGCTCCTGGTATACGCCCAACCACCAGCCCTGGGCGCCATGCCAACCTGCGCTCTAAAGGCCACCGGTATCCTGGCAGTAGGGCGAGGGTCATCACTGTCACCCATTCAGCAAATACTCAGTCAGCAAGACCAGGCACTGTACCAGGACAGGGTGGCGTCTTTCCTTCTTTCCGCAGGATGTGGATGCCTCGCTGTGCAGTCCTCGTCCCATGGCATGTGGGACGCCCGTGCAATGAATGGATCCATCCTTTTACAGGGTCCCTTTGATCCTGCAGGTGAAGGACAGAGGCGGAGGGCACAGGATGGGGCATCAGACCACGCAGGTTGGAGTTCCAGCTCTGCCACCTACCAGCTGAGTAACTTTGGGCATATCGGATAGCCCCCTGTGCCTCGGTTTTCTCGAGTATGAAAAGGGTACAGTATCCCCCTCCTAGAGCTGCCAGAGGACGAGGTGAGAGACCGCAGCAGGTGCTGAGCTCAGTGCAGGCAGGTAGCGAGCCCTCGTGCTCATCCCCGTGCCTCCTAAGGGACCAGCTGGACGGTGGCCGGAAGTCTCTGCCGGCCCCAGGCTGTGGTCAGCGGCTTGTGGGAAGAGGACACCGCTGGGCAATCTAATTTGAGGAGCTTCAAAACAATCCTCTCCAACAGCTGAGCCAGCAGTAGCCAGAACATTCTCTGCAGGCCCGGGCAGGGGACGAGCCTGTGCGATCCGACCACGCGGCTCCATGGGAGGCCCTGCCTGCCGCTCAGCGGTGCAGGAGCCGGAGAGGAAGGCTGGCTCTGGCCTACGTCCCTAAGAGAGAGGCCCTGTGGTGACCCGCTGAGGTCACGGCTCAACAGCGGGACACAGGTAATGAACCTGAGGCTGCTCAAAGGGCAGGGTGCAGACAGGGGTCTGGAAACAGGGCTCCCAGGAGAAAAGGCAGAAAGGAAGTCCAGGAAGGAGACAGCTGGAGATGGTACCCGATCTCTGTCATCAGTTGCCTTTTGGAAGAAGAAAGGCTGTTGGCTTGTTGGGGATGTGGGAGTGATAGGCCAGCACTCCCAATGGGTGAGAGCTAGAGGCATCCAACCCGGGTTCATTCGTAGGAAAAAAAAAACAAACTTCCGTCCTAAAGAGCAAAGGGCTGTGATCAAGAGTGTTAGCATTCAAACTTCATTCTTTTTTTTTTTTTTTTTAGCAGCAGAATCTTTGTAGAAATGACTACTATAGAAGCCCAATGAGAGTGCCACTGCCTGGATGATGGAGGATGGAGAGCCGGCTTGGGACCCTGTCTACCAAGCCCCCCACCCCTCGGCAGCCCCTGAAGCTCCTCACTAGAGCCCCCAGGGTCCCCAGAGCTCAGCGTGAAAACCTCTCCTAAGAAATCCTCCTAATGGGTGACCCGCAGCCTGCTTTGCAGCTGGACGCTTTTGACGCTGGTCTCCTCCTTCCTGGGTTGGGGGTGTGAACAAAGGAGGGTCCTCTAAATCTGGTGGAAGGATGGGAATGGGGAGCTCTCTAAGATTCTGGGGTTCAACCCCGGTCAAGGCTGTGTCCACAGGTGAGGCAAAGAAGCCCCAGCTGGGGTCTTCCAGGCATGCATCACCCCCGTGACTCCAGTTTTGTGGAGGATGGCGGGATCTTCTGTGAGCAAGGGGTGATCTATTTCTGTTCCTGGGTTAATAATAGTAGAAGTAGTAGTAATAATAAAAATAATAGCTAGCATTTGTCATGTCCTTTCCTCATCCTCTAACCACCCTTCCAAGTGGATGCTTCATAACCTTAATTTATAGAGAGGTTATGTGAGTTTTCCAAGTTTGGGTAAGTGGTAGATCAGAGAACTGAACCAAGGCTATCTGGCTCCGGAGCCCATGTTCTAGGCTACTCTACTCAAGAGAGAGAGGTCTCTTTTTGGAAATGGACAGGGATGTGAAAGAGGAGAAAGCTCAAAATGTAACTTATCCTATAGGCATACCTACTGAGAGTGTGTATATCAGTGTTTCAAATAGGACCTGCCCGCCCACAGGCGTGTCCACTCAGCCTCTCCTTGCTGGCGACCTGCTGTGTATCACACGCTCGGTTTTGCTGTTCGCTTGTTCTCATCTGGCCACAGGATAGATTTTTATTCACACCCTCCTGCTGGAGGTGCTGGGCGTGGAGAGCTATGTGCCCTCCACACTGTGACTTTCCCGCCCCTCCCCACCCTGCCGTGCTTTGGGGTCTGGTGGGTATTTTCCTTCCATCTGAGAAGCCAGCTGAACACCGCTCTGCTCCAAAACATGGGGCCCATGGGACATGCCTGCCAAAGACCTGCCCAGGGACTTAGATCTTTCCGGGGCTGCCAATTATAAACAGATGCTCCTCCTGGGACCCACCCGGAGGCCACCCAGCTCATGTCCCTGGTGGGACCATGCGCCACAGCTGAACTCCAGCAATGAACGCCAAGGCCAGGCATTTGTGTGAGCCCCTCTGGGTGAGGGAGGCAAGGCCGGGTGGAGGAGAGGCGCTCGCTGTTCTTTGATCAGCAGATTTTTCTCGAGGTCTCCTGGGACCAGTGCCATGAGACAAGCTTGTTGGCTTTTACTCTGTACCCGGCCCATGCTGGATGCTGAGGTCAGGAGATGACTGACTCGCTGGAGGACCTCCCGAGCCTGTGGAGGAGCTTGTTCACAAATAGGCCCGGCACACTCACATCTGTGCACTAGTGGCGGGACAAACAAGGGTTAGTGTTGGCACTCAGGAACATGGGTTCTGAGTCACACTATGCCGCTGCTTATAAGTGGTGTAACCTTGGATAAGTCATTTCATCTGTCTGCACCTCACCTGTGGAATGGAGAGAGAAGTCATACCTACTGGTGGGATTGTGAGTATGAAAGTGTGGATGTAAAGTGTTCAATAAATGTTAGCCAGTATATAGTGGTGTTGTTCTTGTTGTAGGGATGATGGAAGGAGGAGCCAGGGAAGCTTCAGAATTGCGGGGCCATTCAAGCAGGGTTCTGCAGGATGAATAAGAGTCCACAAGTAGCCTTGGCATTTAAAACAGAGAAAAACAGTCTGTGCTGGGCACTAGGTAGGGTCACAGTGAACCCAGGATGGGTGAGATTTAGTTCCTGCCCTCCAGGAGACAGTATGTAGATGTGAAATGGTGAGACATCACACACAGGGCCAAGTACAGTGCGTAATGAGTGAGTGTAAGCTGGGAACTCTGGAGCCCCAGTGAGCTCCCTCATGCATTCACTCAGCAGTGGGGAGAGACATGCAGATAGTCACCTCACAGTGGATGGGAGCCCTGAAGAGGCAATGCCAGGGACCTGGGGAGCAAGTCAGGGTTGGACCGGCTGTGCTGAGTTACTTGTGTGAAAAATGGCCTGTTTTGGAAATGATCTGTGGGAAAGCTTTTATTCTGACCTCCTTTTTTAAGATCATAAATGATGGAACTTGTCTTTCAGAAGCATTTTTCCTATATAGACAAGCACAAAGAAGCAAACCTATGATCCCACCCAAGACAAGCCCTGTTCTTGTGTAGCCTGGTGACGTCCACCAACTTACTACGTTTTTAGAGCTGAGATTATCCTATATGGGTAATGCTGCACCCTTTTCTCCTGACCATTTGTCCATGGTGTGAACTCTCATCATTCTAATGGCTGCAGAAGAGGGTATATCAAGGGGCTGTGCTGTGATTTTCTCAGCTCTTCCTCTCCACGGGAACTAATAACAGAAAGCAGATGCTGAACACTAGGCGGGTGCCAGCTTTTGCATGTTTCATCCTCACAAGACTCCATGAAGAGAGGAGATGGCTTTTCTCCTCCTGGGAGAGGGAATCATGGTGAAAAACCTCAGTTCAAATCCCACCTCTGCCCCTTGGTTGCTGTGTGACCTCAGACAAGTTGCTTAGCCTCTCTGAGTTGCAGTTTCCTTAGATATACAACGGGCATAATACAGCAACCACAGAAATGTCCCAGTTTCAACAACGTTCCCCTTTTTATTCTTTATCCGACTCACAGCGGTTTGTGTCCGGCTGTTTTCTCATTCCTTCGCTGTCTCCCTGAGGCAGAGACCATGTCTGTTTTGCTCTCCGTTAAATCCCGCAAAGGCACAACACCCAGCCCGCTGCAGGCCCTCTGCGCGGTCCTGTCGAGGGGTTGTGGATGTTGAGGGACATGAAGCTGAGGTCTGGGTGGGAATAAACACTGGTGTGAGGACTCAGGGGATTTGGGAGCAGAATTCTCAATGCTCAGAAAAATCCCACCATCCCTCGGGTTTCAGGGGTGCATCTGAGGAGGACAAAGGCTCCGGGTTCAAATCCTGCCCCCGCCACCCACTGAGTGCGACTTTGGACGAGTTAACTCAGCGCCTTTGAGCCAGTGTCCTCAGCCATAAAACGTGGATCGTGGGCTTCCCTGGTGGCGCAGTGGTTGAGAGTCTGCCTGCCGATGCAGGGGACGCGGGTTCGTGCCCCAGTCCGGGAAGATCCCACATGCCGCGGAGCGGCTGGGCCCGTGAGCCATGGCCGCTGAGCCTGCGCGTCCGGAGCCTGTGCTCCGCAATGGGGGAGGCCACAGCTGTGAGAGGCCCGCGTACCGGGAGAAAAAAAAAAAAGTGGCTCGTGATAGCCTTCAGCTTTGGGGGCTGCTCGGGGGTTCAGGCTCGCTGCGAGGTCAGCTCCGAGGGAGAGGAGGGCGGGACCCCGTGCCTCTGCTGGGAGGCCTGGGACGCCAGAGGTCTTCACCCCCCCTTCCCTCCTCCTCCCCGGGACGGAAGCTAGCCATTTGCCCCCCGAGGGTAGGGGAGGCCAAGGGGTGTCTAGTGCCCCTGAGCTCTTATTTTATAAACTCGGCTTAAGCGTAAATCCCGGGGCCGCTGACCCTCCCCAGCTGCGCCCTGTCCTGGGAGTTGATTAAGAGGAGGCCATGTTGGGTTCCAAGGGCTCATAAATCTGCCCCCTCCCCAGGCTGCTTACCCCACGCTCCTCTCAGCCCCTTGCCTCCCGCCCACCCCATCCTTACCCGCATTTGGGCACTGGGTGGGACTCCTGTCCTGTCAGCTGTCCGGGGTCACCCCCAGGTGACTCTGGTGAGAAGCCACCCGGACCAGCCTCTGAGCTGTACCTGCCAGGTTCCTGGTCGGTGACTCTGGGTCCCCAGAGGGGTCCGGGCAGGGCACTGGAAGAGGAGGGACAGTGGCTGTAGCAGCTCCAACTGGGCGGCTCCTAGCCAGGAAGGGCCCCCATCCCCCCACGCAGCGCTCTCCCTCACCTCCCACCCCCAGTGGCTCAGTTACTGGAAGGCTCCATCGAGGTGACCAGCCCTGGCCTCCCTGTCACCATGGAGACGCACCTGGGTCCTAAGACAGGAAGATGCCCAGCCTGGCTCCCCAGGGACTCGCCTGAGGAAATGCACAGCAGTGCAGAGGCTGCACACACATACACACACACACACACACACACACACACACGTGCACGCGTGCAGAGAGAGGCACATTCACTCAGACACGCACAGAGAGAGACACACAGTGAGGCACACACACACCGGCCTGGGCCTCACCTCACAGCTCAGTCCTGGGTGGTTCTGAGGCTCTGGGTGAAAGTCCGGGTCTCGCCGACTCTTGGGCTAAGCAGCCTCTGTGTTGAAGGTTCTGGGACCCTAAATGGCTCAGTCGAGGAAACTGGGCTCGTCTCAGCCTCAGAGAGGCTATTTAACCACCTCCCGTCCTGTCCCACCTACGGCCATGAACTTTCGTTCATTCGCTCAACAAATAGCACTTGCATTGCTGGGCCCTGAGATATGAAATGAACAAGGCAGGATCAGGGCCCCCGGGAGCTCCCTGCTCAGAGGGGTGGGTGGGGTGAGGAGGACAGAAAGCAAACCCGTCACAGTGTCTGGGGAGAGGTGGGGCCTCTGAGCACAGAGCATGAGGCCAGCCCCCCAGCCCACCAGGGGCATCCTCAACAGACCCCCAAAAGGACATGGCCAGACCTCAGCATCCCACCTGGGTGTATATACGTGGAAGACAGTGGGGCACAGCCTTCGTTTCGCCTCCCTCACCCTAGCCCCTGTTTCCCTCTCCAGGGTGTCCTTCTAGCCATGCAGACCGAGCTGGCCTTCCCTGTTCCCTTTCTGCTGGTTTTCTTGTGCTCCCAGGCACCTGGACCGCTGCGCCTTCCAACAAGCCCCTACCCCCACTTTAAGCTTGCCTTCTCTTGTCCAGAAGTTCTCAGAGTCCCGGAGGCTCCTCTCTCATCCTCAGCCAGGCCCTAGGAAACTCTGCAAGCCCCAGGGTCCTGTTCCCCATATGAGATGGATGTGGGATGGGGTTAGGCAGGGACCAGGGTATGAGAAATGAGGCCAAGGATTTCCTTCACCTCAGACTGACATACTCAGAAATTACATGGATGGATGATGGAGTGGGGTGGATGGATGGATGGATGAGTGGATGGATGGATGTGAGGAAGGATGGATGGACAGACAGGTGGGGTGACAAGGGAGGATGGAAGGAAACTAGGATGACAGTGACTACCAGGCAAGAGTGAGGTCTGATATGGTGGAAGATGCCTGAACAGATGTTTATCTCTTCTCCGTGAAGGAATCTCTCCAGCCTCTCCTGGAGGAACACATTCTAAGTCTGTTTTTAGTTCAACAGACAAGAAAGTGTCCCTTGGAGCCTGTCTAATTGCAGACCTTTTGCTCTTGAAGGACTTTTGTGGTCGTGGAGGGTGGCTGATGGAATTCTCCCTCGTAAAGCCTTTCCTGTATTTCAAGACTCCAATTAAAATAAATAAACTGGTTGGACAAGGTGGGGTTTTCAAACTGGGCTTTCCCAGAGATGTTTCAAGAGTTGAAAGAACACTTTTATTTTCCTTTAAGAAATATTTCGAAAGTTTTAAAAACTCTAATAAAAAAGTCAAATCCATGGAAGCCACCAACACATTTGTGTGTCCCGCCAGCTAACCCATTTTGTGCCTTTTTTCGTTATGTGAAAGTTCTGAGATTTCAAGGTAAACAATTGATAAACGGTTATCACCAACAACTACTTATCTGCGTGACTTTTCTCCTTACCGAGTCCAGAGCAAAGTACAGAAATCAGTTAGATGCTGGTCTGGCGTGACTGGAGTTAGTCCATCACTCCCACTTGAAAATGTTTGTCTTCGCAGCTCAGCCCTTCTACTCTCATTCGTTGCTTTTAGTGTAAGAAAATATGGAGTTGGACGTGTAATTTGTTCCTTTTACTGGTTTCACATATGGGGTTCCGTGTTACGTTTTATTTTTTAAGGAGAAATTTCATTAATAATTTTTAAAAGAAAGAGAAGAAACAAAAATAGAAACCCATTAGATTAATCCCCCAGGAGACTTTTATCTCTTCCTTTCTCTGATTCTCTCCAGCCCCCAGCCTTTCTCCCTCTGTGCTGATTAAGCTGGGTCTCAGGATTCTTCGTTCCCTGTCACCCGACCCTGGTTCTTTTACCAACAGGGGCCTCTCTGGACCCAACGACGTACCATGGGAAGGAGTGTCATTCTCCTGTGGGTCACGGTTGAGAATTAGCCCGGCCTCTCTTCTGAGCCTTTTATGGCCAGCCATTCATAAATTTGTCCAACCCCCTTTAAGGATTCATGTCTTGGTTCTGCCAGGGTCACTTCCTGGTCTAATGAGTCCCGCGTTTATTACCTGCGGGGTGAGGTCGTGTTTCCTTCCCCAGAGGAGCCCAGCTGCCTGTCTTCCCGGCCCTCCTTCTGCCGGACCACAGCTGGGTGGAAGGGAAGGCTTTGCGCAGCCTCCAGGCACCTCACGGTCAGAACCTCGCAGTCCATTCATCGGCGGGGCTCTAGACCTCAGTGGTGAGAAGGCCAGCTTGTTTCTAGCTCAGAGCATTCTGGAACATTGTACAGAAAGAGCTCTACTACTACTTTTTTTTTTTTTTTTTTTTTTTTTTGCGGTACGCGGGCCTCTCACTGTTGTGGCCTCTCCCGTTGCGGAGCACAGGCTCCGGACGCGCAGGCTCAGCGGCCATGGCTCACGGGCCCAGCTGCTCTGAAGCATGTGGGATCTTCCCGGACCGGGGCACGAACCCATGTCCCCTGCATCGGCAGGCGGACTCTCAACCACTGCGCCACCAGGGAAGCCCTCTGCTACTACTTTTAACTAGGTAGGATCATTGGAATTGGGCCGACAGGAGACATCCTCCTGGAAGCAATACGTGAGAAAGACTTGTGAATCACGCGTCCACCAATGGGTCATGAACAGGCTCAGAAACTCCTGGTTCCCTTCAGAGTAGGCTACATATATCCCTTTAACAAATCATACTGTGACTTTGCATACTCTCTTTGAATGGAATCAGGGAGGCCAGTCCTGGGGCAAATTACATACGGAATTTCTGGTGGCAATCATCGAATCACGATGGCTTCCTTAATGACCCCGTGTTCAGTACTGCTATCCTCTCCTTCCAGATCGTTCTGTGGGGCCGGACTGAGAAATGCCTGAAGGAGACGACGGAGGAGATTCGGCAGATGGGCACCGAGTGCCACTACTTCATCTGCGATGTGGGCAACCGGGAGGAGGTGTACCAGACGGCCAAAGCTGTCCGGGAGAAGGTGGGCAGCCTGCGAGGGGCCGGCCTCAGCTCTGCCAGACACTGGGGGGGGAATGCTGGCCAAAGAGAACATTCTCACGTGGCCTGGGAGAGAGCTTTGCCTATGGCAGAATGGCTATTTTCAGGGCATCTTGGAGGGCTTTCCTACGAAGCTGGCCCAAGTTGTGTGTGCGTGTGCGTGTGTGTGTTGCAGGGGGCAGGGACTAGGGCATAGGTTGATTACGTAAGCGGTCTGATCACCTGTTGTCCCCTTTGGAAGTTTAGATCTTGTGAGTTTCTATCCTAGATCCTGGGGGACAAATGTCCCATTGCCCTCTGGGAAAATCCCCGACTCCAGCCATCTATTTAGACTGAATGCATCACTGAGCTCCAAGAGAGCAGAAACCACCATTAGATATCTGACACATGGTAAAGGTTAACTATTTTTATGTAACAATAACCTCATTTACAATAGATGTGCTCTGTGCCAGGTACATTATGTGCCATAAATTATTTCTTTTTTCTGCCTTTTTTTTTTTTTGCCACACTGCACGGCTTGCAGGATCTTAGTTCCCTGATTGGGGATCGAACCCAGGCCCTCGGCAGTGAAAGTGCAAAGTCCTAACCACTGGACTGCCAGGGAATTCCCAGCCATAAATTCTTTCTGATCCCCAGAACGACCCTGGTATGGTTATTAGCCCCATCTTACAAATCAAGATTGATGCTCAGAGAGGTGATGTGACTTCCCAAGACCAGGTCCCTCCTCTCCAAGTGCAAGCCACTGGGGCTGCCGGCCCTAACGGCCCCTCGTCCCCCTGTTGCCCACAGGTGGGCGACATCACCATCCTGGTGAACAACGCCGCCGTGGTCCATGGGAAGAGCCTGATGGACAGTGACGATGATGCCCTTCTCAAGTCCCAGCACATCAACACCCTGGGCCAGTTCTGGGTAAGTTTATTCTGAGCCTGAGCCAGCCCTGGGCATGTCAGTGACATGCTTCTTCCCTCCAGGAATCCTGGGAGCTGTAGGGGAGTGGGGAGAGGCTTGCCAGGGCTTGGGCTCAGGCCAGGGGGGATGTCCTAGGATAGGGTGACCGGACAAGACGAATGACCGGCTGCCCCAGGAGGCATCTGGACTTTCTGAAATGTGGGGCTCAGTGCCCTCGGCCCGCACGCCTCCCATCCCAGGAAAGCCTGGTCGCTGGCGTAGTATGTTGTGTACCGGCTGGTCTGTTCTCCCTGAGGGGGGCGGTAGAGGGGCTGTTGGAAGCCGTGGCTGCTGCACACTGACCTCCCCACCCACCCTTAGACCACCAAGGCCTTCTTGCCACGGATGCTGGAGCTGCAGAACGGCCACATCGTGTGTCTCAACTCCGTGCTGGCGCTGTCTGCCATCCCCGGCGCCATTGACTACTGCACGTCCAAAGCCTCAGCCTTCGCCTTCATGGAGAGCCTGACGCTGGGGCTGCTGGACTGTCCAGGCGTCAGTGCCACCACCGTGCTGCCCTTCCACACCAGTACCGAGATGTTCCAGGGCATGAGGGTCAGGTCAGTGGCAGGGGACCCCCTCTCCGAGCCAAGTCCCTCCAGCAGATCGGATCAGGAGAAAGACTCGTTACACACAGAGACCCAAAATCTTAAAATAACCCAGAACCCTTTATCTCTGGCTTTTTGGTCTCGTACCTGATTCTCCATCTGCAGGGCAGTGGGGTTCTATAGTGGTTTAGGGTCCTGCTTCTCGGGTCAGGGGGCTTGTACAGAGTTCCCATGCTAAACGCATGCAATGGAATACTACCCAACTATAAAAAGGGAACCAAGTATTGGTAAGTGAACAATATGGATGAATCTCAAATGTTGAGAGAAAGAAACCAGAGACATAAAAGTGCATTCTGCATGATTCCATTTGTCTGAAGTTCTACAACAGGCAAAACTGGACCGAGGTGATAGAAATCAGAACAGTGGCCACCCCAAGGGGAGTGGGGACATAGCCTGGCAGAGAGCACCAGGGAACATTCTAGGCTTTTAGAAATGTTCTCTCTTCTTGATTTGAGTGGGGGTTACATAGGTAAAAATTGATCCTGCTGGACACAAGATTTATGCCTTTTATTGTATGCAAATTATAGCTCAGTTTAAAGAAATACCGAAGCCCACCCACCCCTCCTCCAGGCCACTTAAATCAATGGGAATGGGAACCACTGGTTTAGAGCTTGTGCTTTGGAGCCAGGCCCCTGGGGTGTGTGTGACCTTGAGCCCAATTAGTTCCCACTCCTGCCTCTGATGCTAATCTGTAGAATGGGATGATGGGAATGTCTACCCTTAGGGTTCTGTGATAGGGATAAAATGGGGTCTAGCATGCAACACCGTATGTGCTACATAGTAAGTACCCAGTAAATGGTGCTATAACGATGTGCGCTCGTGAAGGGGCATAAGATTATAGATAAATGAAAACGTGGAATCATCCCAAAACTATTTTCCTTGTTTTTTGCAATGCAACATATAATGATAATTTTGCTTTCTAAATGATATGCATCAGCTTCTTCCAAACATGAGGATAGCGTGGAAGTGTCATTGTGAGAGTTTCCTGAGAGTGTAGAAGGCATGTGGCGTAGTGCCTCAGGGTGGGAATCACTCAGAACACCTTAGTGATTATCACTGAGTCTGGTTTTGCTATCAAGAATCAAAACACCTGGTCTTGCAGACATAGATATGGAGAACAGACTTCTGGTTGCCAAGGGGGAGGCGGGGCAGGGGAGGGAAGGAATGGTAGTTTGGGATTAGCAGAAGCAAACTATTATATATAGGATGGATAAACAACAAGGTCCTACTGTATAGCACAGGGAACTATATTCAGTATCCTGTGACAAACCATAAAGGAAAAGAACATATATGTGTGTGTGTGTATAACTGAGTCACTTAGCTGTACAGCAGAAATTCACACAATATTGTAAATCAACTATACTTCAATAAAATTAAGGAAAAAACACAACTCCCTGTTTGGAATCACACCTCAGCTACTGAAGGGTGACGAAATCTTGAACCAGTTTTGTTACCACTCTGAGCTTTACTTTGCTCATCTGTCAAAGTGAAAATAATACCTCATAGGATTATTGAGAGAATTAGAAATAACACATGTAACGTATCCAGTGTGAAGCCCAGGGCATGTGAGATGCTCAGTAACGAACTGCTGCTCTTATTATTTTTACTAACAAACATCTTCATAAGTGCATAAGTTATCAATCTTCCTAGCAGACTTCAGTCATCACAGATGTATATATTTCCACCTGACTTATATGCAGTTATCATAGAAGCTGAATTTAGAGGAGGCTGGATTAATGACTATTAATGTTCCATGTTGGTTTTTTCCCCCCATGATGTCTTGGTTTGGTTTCTTTTCATCTGGGTATACAGGAGGTGCTCAAACAATGCATATTGGATGGAAGTGCCGCAGTGGCGACCCATGGTTCTAATCGGGTGCCCTGAAGTGGGCAGGACATTCACAGACCTCGCATCCCTGTGCCTGTTTCGCCTTCTGGCATAGTTTCCTCTCCATCACTCTAAGAAGGAAACCCAAGGCCTCCCCCAGATCATTTTCCCACAGTGGCTCAGAATGTGGGCCCAGGCTGCGGGGGCCTAATCCCAGCTCCCTGTGACCTTGGGCAAATTACTTCGCTCTCCTGTGCCTCGGTTTCCTTGTCTGTAAGAAGGGATTGATAATGGTACCCTGGCCTCACAGGCTAGATGAGCTCCTGTGCGTGAATCAACTAGCCAGCTGGCGAGTAGTGAGCACTAGGTGAAGGTTAGTTACCTGTGGATTGCAGGTGAGCCCCGAGGGCTTGGGAGAAGGGCAGTAAAATGTTGATTGGTACCTAACCAACTGCCATTTCAGGAAGGAAGGAAGGAAGGAAGGAAGGAAGGGGAAAAAAAGAAAGAAAGAAAAGCATTGGCTTCCTCTCCAACCATGCTTAGCAGCTTCCATGCTTAGCAGCGTCCCAGGGTTGAGGGTGGGAGACATGTTTAGGGCAAAACTGATGGGTTTTCTGGCAAGAGTGGCCATACAGGTGGGTGCTGTTGTTTGTAAATTGCTCTTTACTGATCTTCTTTATGTTCCAGCCACACCAGACACCTTACAAACGCTTCTGCGTTTGACCCTCCACAACCCTGCGAGAGCTCTTATCCCCATTTCTCAGATGAGGAAAGTGAGGCTCTGAGAAGCAAAGTTACTTGCCCAAGACGACACAGATAGAAATGGGCTGAGCGTGCTCTTTCAGGGGGTTTGTGCAGCCTCCGTGGGAGTTCGTAGCTCTGCCGGTTCCCCGGGTGCCCATCCCACACACCACGGAGGAAAAAGGGAAAGCCCCACCAGCGGGCGTGTGTGAGGCATCCCCTCTGTCAGGTTCTCCCGCAGGGATCCTACCAGGAAGAGCCCCCTGAGCCCACGGAGCTTGGTCTGTCCATCCTGTCTTCCAGTCCCCCCAGAAGCAGCCCTGGCCCAAGTGGGGGCTGGAAACCCACACTGTCCACCGTATCTGTGGGGCTCCAGCGTCACGAGCCGTCTCACGCGTCCATCTCCACAGGACCCTGAGGCCGGCCCTTCCAGACTGCAGGGTCGTGGGCATCTTGGCAGCCCGTCATGATGGCAAAGGAAGCCAAGGGTTGGGGGCGAGCTCTGTGGACTCTCTGAGGCCAGCCAAGCCCGCGCTGGGGGCCCAGGAGTTGCCTTTTGCTCAGGGTGACATCATCCCCGGGTGACTCATCACCCTCAGTCCTCCTGGTGCCGGAGCAGCTCACCAGCCCTTTGTGGGACTGAGGTCAGAGCCAGCAGCATCAGTCCTGCACCTATAGGCCCAGGAGCGGTGGGACAAGCAGCAAGTGAGGGACAGGGGAGACAGAGCACGGGTCTGGGGCTCCTGCGGGCCTGGTTTGACTCCCCAGTCCCCACCATCCCCAGAGCCTCGGCTTCCTTCTCTGGCAGTTGGAGCAAATGATGCCTGTTGATCACTCAGCACAGGCCTGGCGCTAAGGGAGCATCATCCCTGTACGGGTCTCAGGTCAGATGTCTCTGAACAGGCATGAGAACCCCCTGATGTTTGCTTACTCAGCCATTCATTCATTTATCAACCCCGTGGAAACGCCCTGTAGATGTTTGAATGAATCGGTGAGTGTATCCATGAATTAGGGAATGAGTGAGTAAACCAGCAAGTGGTAGGGGAATGCCACATCGTTCAGTGTCTACCCACTCAGCAAGCATTTATTGAGCACCTACTATATCCCAGACACTGCACACAGGGCATACAGCAGGGAGCAAGACCCACCAGACTTCTGCCCTTGGGGAACTCACAGGCTGATGGGGGAGACAGGCCATTCACAGGAAACAAGCAGACAGGCAAGGCCATTCTCGATTCAGTCAAGGCAATTATCAGGGGGCCGAGATTAGAGGGCACTCTGAGTGGATGGGAGGAAGGAGCCAGGCTGATGGGACAGCTGAGATGGGAAAGATCTTAAGTGACAGGGTTGGCAGGATCGTTGGGGCAGGGTGAGAAGGAGGAAAGGTGAGGCCCAGAGTGGGTAGGACTGAAAGCAGAGCGAGGGGCCCCAGGAGGGCTTTAGCAAGGCCAGACGGGATATGAGAGAGGTTTGGGGGAGCCCTCTGCAGTGCCGTAAGAATGGGTCCCAGGTGGGTGGGTGGGCTAGAAGCCCTCAATTCTCAAGGGGAGACTTGCTGGGAGGAGTGAGAGGAAGAGGAACTCCTGACACATCCCGGGCGGCAGGGAGAGTGTTCCAAACAGGTATCAAGTCTCCCACACAGGAGAAGCCAAAGGGATGACGCTGACATGTTAGCCACAGGGGTTTTCAGCAGAAGCGCTCGCTTCTCAGGGGAAACCCACACTGTCTCTTCCTGCCTGCAGGTTCCCCAACCTCTTCCCGCCCCTAAAGCCGGAGACCGTGGCCCGGAGGACGGTGGAAGCCGTGCAGCTCAATCAGGCCCTCCTCCTCCTCCCGTGGACGATGCACGCCCTCATTATCTTGAAAAGGTATGGGGCTGGGGGAGGAAGCTCTGGGTCAGGGTCATGCTGGCCATTTCCCCTTCTCCCTGTGGACCCTGGTGGGGAAGAGGACTCAGGCAAGAGAAAGTACCCCGGTGATTGATTAGTCATGTCTGCCTGCTGTGGGCGTGAAAGTGAGAGCAGTGGCACGTGTGCCATGGATATACTATCCTTACTAAGGAGTGGCGGTTCTCAAACTTGTTGGTCTCAAGAACCCTTTACAATCTTAAAAATTATTGAAGAACCCAAAGTGCTTTTATCTCTGTGAGTTGTATCTATTGTATTAGAAATTAAAACTGAGAAAATATTTTATGGGATTTATACATTTATTCATTTATATATAGCAAGAAAAAATCCATTCAGTGTTAACGTAAATGATATTTTTGTGAAAAGTAAATGTATTTTCCAAAAAAGAAATGTAGTAAGAAGAATGGCATTATTTTATATTTTTGCAAAGCTCTTTATTATCTGAATTAATTGAAGACAACTGGATGCTCATATCTGCTTCTGATTTTAATCTGTTGATGTCACATGTCACGTAGCCTCTGGGAAACTCAGCTGTACACTCATGAGAGAATGAGACTTAAAAAGTCAAAACCTGTCTCAGTATTATAATAAAAATAGCTTGACCTGGCAGACAGACCCCTGAAGAGATCTCAGGTACCCCCAAGGGTTCCTGGGCCACACTCTGAGAACTGCTATTCTAGAGACTAAGTCTTGGCCCTAGCCTTCAGGAAGTTCAATCTAATAGGGAAGACTAGCGGTCCAGTGGTTAAGGCTCTGCGCTTCAGCTGCAGGGGGCACGGGTTCAATCCCTGGTTGGGGAACTAGGATCCCGCATGCTGTGTGGCATAGCCAAAAATAAAATAAAATAGAATCAAATTTTAAAATGAACGTCAGTTAATGGGGAAGACAGGGATTTCGTTGCCAAAGGCTCGGGATTCACAGAAACATCCCTGGTGGGATTTACCAGGGCAGACCACCTTGGGGGGTAGGCTTTACAGAGGAGACCATCTTCCTCCAAAATGTGCCCAGCATCACATTCCCTAGAACTTTCCAGACTCTGGGCAACAAACCATTCCCATCCCACTCCCACGCTGAAGGGGCCATTGCAGGTGCCCCACTAAACACTGTTTTCATAGGCCTCTCGTGCTGCACAGAGAGCTTTGACCCCGGAGCCCGAGTGACCGTGGACTCTTGGCTCCCCTGGGCCCCCAACCCCCAGATGACTGAACCCCTCTGACCTGAAAGGCCTTTTCAGGAGGTGAAGCACCCAAGTGCCTTTATCGGATGTCAACCCCCAGGAAACCAGGTTCCCCTCTGGCTGCTGTGGACACAGTGGGCATCTGAGGAGCTACTCTAACTGCAGGCAAGAAACCTCAGGACCCGGGGACACATCAGTCCCTTTCAGTGACACAGAGTAGGGGACTCCGGGCATTCAGGCCACACCTCAGCCTCCCTCAGTCCATCCTGACTGTTGCTTTGAGATGCTACTTGGCCGCCTCTGTGAGCCTTGGAGAGCAGGGACTTGGATCCTCACCAAAGCCAAGCTGATCTTCCACCGCAGGGAGCTTCTTAGAAGCTTTTGGGGACATTCTAGAAAAAAAGCTAGTTTGTCTAGAACACCTCAGCACTCTCCACAGTAAGCACCCAGCCTACATTTTGTGTTCTATCCCCCACTACTTTCCCACAAGAAGCAGAGGCCAGTCCCTCCCCATTCCCTGCACGGCACCTCCTTTCACCTTCCCCAAGAGAAATCTTCACAGGCTCAACTCTAGTGCCACCACCCCCAGGAAGCCTTCCAGATTGCTCCAGCTGGAAGTGAGGCTTTCCCACGTTGCAACTAGAATGGACCAGGGCCCTTCAATTTCATTCAACAGAGGAACTGAGGGCGTCTCTCTACTGGGCCCTGTGCTAAGTGCCGGGATCGGAGATGAAATATCTACCGCAGAGGCACCCATGGACTTGACAAGTAAACAGCAAGCACAACTCCGGGGGTTGTTGGGGAAGCATAGAGCTATGGGGAGCCCCAGGAAAGGCCTAGGGGTGAGTCTGGGAAGTTTCCTACAAGAAGCAAGAAATTGTGTCATGCTAAAGAACAAGGCCTGAAGGTATATGCAGGTGTTTTACTATCTGGAGGGACATAAAGGATGAGACGTAACACCTGAGGTCCCACCTATAGGAAAACATCACTATGCAGTGGAACAAACTTGGCCGAGAATCTTGAGATGGCAGAGGACAGATTTTGGCATCAACTGTATCATGTGCACAGTGTGGCTGTTTCATAAATAATACATGGAAAAAAAAGAGGAGGTGACACCCAGTACCTAACTCCTCAGCCCCACACAGTAAATATTTGTTGAATAAGTGGCATTTGGAGTTAATTGATCTCTGAGATACGTTTGGGCCCTAAAATGCTAAGAGTGTGGCTTTGAAAGTTTGTAACACCCACCCTTTACCTTGTAAATAGCTATTTACCTACTTACTTGAAAGCCCTTCCTCCATGGAGGGGTGGGTTGTGGTGGCTTGTCGGGGGAGCCGGTGTATGTTGGAGAGAGGGGTGGGGAGAGCTTATGGGAACCATCACTTTACTACACCCCTTGTATGGCTACCAGTGACCCGGCCACTGGTCTCCCCACTAACCATCTTCTCTTTTCCCTCCCCACTCCACCAGCATACTCCCACAGGCTGCCCTCGAGGAGATCCACAAATTCTCAGGAACCTACACCTGCATGAACACTTTCAAAGGGCGAACATAAAGGCAGGACGCAAAGACAGGCTTAAAAGCCACAGAACCTGAGGGGGCGTGGGCACCTGGGCACACGCCCATGTGCCTGTCCCTTGACACACTTCTGCTGCATGAGCAGGACTGCTCCTCCCCTGGGGAGGAATCTGGCTGTGCCCCCAGGCCAGCCCCAGGACCTTTGCACAGGACTGACGGGTGTAACTCTGACCCCCGTGGGGAGGCAAGAAACCAGCCAGCAGCTGCCTTGACACTTTTGTACATTTCTGATTCTGTAGAGTTCATTGTTAAATCGCTTCTCAAGTCTAACCAGCCTCGGCAACGTGCATAGACTATTTCCGGGAGGGACTGTGCCCACGCACTCCTCCTTCCCCTCCAAACTCCACTCATCCTCAGCTTGTGCAAACTGGTTGAACGGCAGGAATACAAAATAAAGAGAGATGGCTTTTGCGAATTCCTTTGTTGAAATCCTTGACCTCTGGTCCTTAGTGGTCAGTGGGGAAGGCACCAGACCCAACCACAACACCCCATCCTTTGAGAGAGAATTGGTCTGCTCAGGGTCCCCAGCTGCCGGGAGTGGAGTAGGCAAGAAGGAGGCAGAGATCGGGAGAAAAACTGGAGCCCAGGCCTGGGGGTACATGGCTCCTTGCCAGCTCTGCCAGGCCCGGCCCAACAGCCATGGGTTGGGGGGCACTTTGCCTTCCTACCTGCATCCCTGGTAGGACCATAGTGACCTAGTCTGCAGAGACCAGCTCTCTGTCCTTCCACAGCCCCACCAGCCACCAGGCCACCAACTCAGCAGAGCAGAACCAGGCTTTATCGAGCCCCTCCTGTCTACCTACCACGTGCTGGGTGCTGAGAGGGGAATGTTGCCCAAAATTCAGCCCAAATTCAGAAGACCACCAGCACAGCAAGGCCAGTGCTAAGGGGATGTTGTGGGCCCCTGGGCCAGGTTTGATTGCAGGGGGTAGAAGTGAAATAGCAAAGGAGAGGGAGGTCTGGAACGGCAGAGGGGATTAACGTGGGCTCAGTCAATGGAGAAAAATGACAGCCAAGGAGATGTGGAGAGAGATGCCCCAGCGTCCCTCTGGTGTGCATCCTCTCCTGCTGCAGCAAGCTTAATAAACCTGACCTTGGGCCGGGGGACAGGTGGACAATGGAATCTCATCTAAGGCGCCTCCATCCACACAGCTCTTGCAGGTGGGTGGCGGGGTGGGGGAGGGGAGCAGGCAGTGGCTCCAGGAGATGACGGAGGAGACCAGGCACGAATGCCTCCTCTCTCCAGGAGACCACAGGCACGAATTCAGGGGAGAAGCTTGCTGGAGCGTGGCACCAAGCCTGCACCTTCGCACAACTCACACGAGAGGAAGAGCAGGATTGCAGCTCAGCTGGTCGTCAGTCTGGTCTGTGTGCAGAGATGCCAAGTCACAGCCACATCCACTGTTTATTGAGCACCTACTGTGTAGCTGCCAAGCCCTGAAGCTTAACATCTTAACTGTCATTCATCCACGGCACCGAGCAGCAGCGGAAGACACAAGTCAGCTCTCGGGAGCTCCTTTAAAGACTTCCAAGAGCTACAATGTGTAGACAAAATACGACCCCCAGGGCTTCCCTTCCCTGGTGGCGCAGTGGTTGAGAGTCCGCCTGCCGATGCAGGGGACGCGGGTTCGTGCCCCGGTCCGGGAAGATCCCACATGCTGCGGAGCGGCTGGGCCCGTGAGCCATGGCCGCTGAGCCTGCGCGTCCGGAGCCTGCGCTCCGCAACGGGAGAGGCCACAACAGTGAGAGGCCCGCGTACCGCAAAAAAAAAAAAACACAAAAAAACACAAAAAAATATGACCCCCAGGTGTCCATGGCTTCCAACAACGGAGCTTGTGTTACAGTTGCCACCTGTCCTTGGAGAGTGGCTGCAGCTCTGCTCCGCGTCCCCTTTACTCTAGGGCTCCGGCTGACAGAGGAGCCTCCATCTGGAATGATGTCACCTTGGGGCAGAAATAGGCACGGCTGGGAACCTGTGCGCCAGCTCTGAAATTTTCTCCCTGGAAACAACGCGCATCACTTCTGCTCACATTCCACTGGCCAGAGCAGGTCCTGTAGTCAAGCACTCCGAGGATGTCACTGGGCATACAATCCCCCTGGAGGAGTGGTCAGTAATTTTGAACTATAATGCAATCTGCCACGCCGTGGAAGGAGCTGTCCATAGGAATAGAAGGAAAAATGGAAATGTAGGCAGAGGATGGAAGAGGCAGAGAGATACTGTGCTGGGATGGGGTGGCTTCCAGGTGATACACACCAGGTTCTGAGCAGAGCCCCAAAGAGGCATTGACCTTTCAGGGGGTTGGTATTAGAAAGACCACTTCAGAGGTGAGAAAACAGGCTCAGAGCAGGGAAATTGTATGCCCAAGTTTGTAGGGCTGTGGGCACCGGAGCCCGAATTTGAAGCCCGCTCTCCCTGACCCCCTCACTTACTGTGGCAAGTGATGGGGATGCCAAGCCAGGACTCGTCACTTTCATTTTGGCCCTTGAGGGTGTGTGTCACCAAAGTGTGTGTGTGTGGGGGGCAAGCTCCTGAAGGGGTCCAGCCTGTGGAGGTCGGGCCTGGAAGGGCCACACCTGCACCATCACCCCACTTTGGCGTGTGGACACAACGTGGGCGGGTCCACTGGGCATGGCCTGCCCTGTTGCTGTCCCGGCACCGCAGGCCAGGTGCCTGTCACTGGCTGTCACAGGAGATAAGTTAGGCGTGGCACATCTCAGTGGTCAGGGATAGATGAGGAAGGAAGGCGGTTCTGCGTGCTGAGCCCCGACTTTTCTGGCCATCCTTGGGAGGCGGCCCATTTCCGTGCTCACGGGCTGGCTCATGGCCTTTTGGAGACGATTTGACTTCTGAGGCTTCCGTGAAACTGGGCACTTGGCCTGCAGTCCGGGAATGCAGTGAGGACCCCAGGGGTCTGAGTGGATCTGGGAGCGATGAGACCCAGCCAGCCCTCCCCACGGCGCACTGAGAACAGAATCGCTGTCTTGGCTTCAGGGGGACCTCGTGTCTTCCCAGAGCCCCAAGGGCTTCTCCTGACAGCCGGGCAGGGCCTGGTCCCTCCCTACCCCCTCCCTCTCCGCTGGGATACTTTCAGTCTTTTTCTGGATCTTTTCCCAGAGGAACCAGGGAAAAAGCCTTGGGCAGGTTCCCAGGAGGCCGCATCCCGCTCCGTCCGCCGATGGTTCAGCCACTTGGGGAGCCTTGAGAGTTAAAGCAAAGAGCTAATTCTGTCCCTTAGCTTGGCGTCCCTTAGCTTAGCCAAGCAAAGGAGAGTGACAAGCGATGAACTCCGGCTCCTTGAATCCCCCGAGGTGCAGAATGGCATGTGCCAACCCTACAAAGAAGAATTGGGCCCTGGGAGGTGACCCAGTTGCCCCGCCTGGGGCTCCTCCCCACATCTCCAAAGGGAACCAGATTGGAAGTGGGCAGGGGGAGGCGCCAGACCCGAGCGCATCCAGGCGTGGTTCCAGGGGACCAGGCTCTCTGGGCCGGCAAGTGGTCCGGAGTGGAGTCCTGTGGCCACTGTCCTGCTCCCAGGGCCAGAAGGCTTGGAAAGTGGACTCCCTTCTCCTCAAGCCAAACGGGTGGTCGGGAGGGACCTGACCGCAGGGCTCAGCCCAGCCACCCCAAGAACCCTTCTCATGGGGCAAACAGCGCATGCCCCTAGGGACAGCCCAGTTTGATGACAGACAAAAAAAGAACTAGGTCACAAACATAGAAATTCTGCAGTCCAAGTGCCAAGCGGCACGGAGGGACGAGAACAGTGGCAGGAGGGGATGGGCATGGGGGTCACTGAAGGGTGGGTGGGGCCCTCCTACCCGCACATCTGGGATTGCTTCTGAGGAATCTTCTCCAACTTTCTGGAAAGGCCTTTCAAACGGGGTGGGGTGAGGGGGCGGGTGGGCGTCATTAATAAGAGCCCAGAGGTCTATGTGAAGAGAATATCTATACACAGACAGCCCTCCCCTCAGGCAAAGCCAGGAGGTAACAATGTCCCTCGACACAGAAGGAGGGCCTGCAACAGCTCGTGGGCACCCCAGTCACTCTGCACCTTAGACTGGGGCTGTTAGACGGAGATTCCATTGATTAACATTCCTTAACGCACTTCTCTTCATAAACTGAAGGCCACCTGCTATGGACCAGAGCCGGGGCCTGGGGGCCCCTGCCCCTCAGCCGTGTAGGGCCCAGCTGTGCCCCCCTCACCCCTCCTGGTCCCCTGAGGCTCTCAGCTTCCAGCAGAGCAGCAGACCCCTGGGTCCCAGCTTCTCCCAAACCACCAGGAGGCCAGAAGTCTCCCCAAGAGGTGGGAGGACCAGTATCTGGGGGGAGAAACCCAGACTCTGGAGTCCCACTGGCTCTGTGACCTCCTGTGTGTGATGTCAGCTTTCCTACCTGCAGCATGGACCAGACGTTCCCGCCCTCCTGCCTCTTGGGCTGGGAAGCTCAAGGAGATGGTGTGGTGCTGGCAGCTCCCACGGCTCCCCGCCGGGACCCTGCTGCCCCGCAGGATTCTTGGGGCCACCATCTTGGCCTGGCCTGTGATAGCAACACCCTCCAACGCTTGGCTGGCTCCCTTGTGGTTAGACTGGGAGGAAACTGTGGCTCAGAAGACCCCAACTTGGGCAGTGGGGGCAGGGGCTGTGGACGCCCTGGGGAGGGCAGAGCAAAGGGGCCCGGGGGGGTCGGGGAGGTTCTCCATGGGGAACAGGGGCTGCTGTCCACAGGGTGCAGGGGTCTGCACACTGCTCTGGCGTCTCCCATCATTGCTGGCTCTGGGCAGGGCCTTTGCCCCCAAATCCCTCAGTGGCTCGGGAAGAAAATAAACACAGAAGTCCCCCCAGGCATGGCTGGGAGTGGCAGGATGGCCATTGCCCCGCTGGGAAGCTGCTCTGGGCAGGCGGATCCCCTCGGGCGGATGGCAGGCCTCGGAGTCAGAGCCCTCAAAGAGCCACCCTCCCAGACTGGCTGGAGGGAAAGCAGCCGGTCCTCGGCAGTGTGACCTGGGAGGCCACCGAATTCTCTGCACTGAAGCAGCTGTGACGGAGTATTTCTACAGGGCCTTGAGGCCACGTGTTAGGGGGCTAAGGTTACCAGGTCCAGTGCAGCATGATCAGGCCCAGGGCCCCTGTCCAGTTCAGGACACACAGGCCAGCCTCCAGGAGCGCCCGGGGCTCTGCACGGGCCCCCCATCCCCGCCTGCAAGCCTCAGATGTCACCTCTGGGAGACGCCCCACGGGCCCACCGTGGCCTGGGCTGCCCCATCTCAGCCTTCACTTGTTTCCTTCATCACTCGTCTCACCATTTGCCATTATTATTATTTTTATATATAACAGCTTTATTAAGACATAATTCACACACCACACAACACACCCATTGAAAGTGTACAATTCAATGGCGCTTAGTGTACTCACAGGGTTGTGCAACTGTCACCACAAACAGATTTTGGAGCATAAACGCAGGATGTGGTCTTTTGTGTCTGGCTTCTTCCACTTAGCATAATGTTTCCAGGGTTCATCCTCCAAGCTGTAGCACGTGGCAGGGCTTTGTTCCTTCGCGTGGCTAAAAAAATCTCCCGTCGTACGCGTCTACCACAGTCGTTTCCCCGGCATATCGGGTCTTTACTATTCGCTTGCTCTCTTGGTCTGTCTGGCTGTCTCTTCCCCTCTCAACAGCCACTCCAGGAGCCCAAGGGCAGGTCCACCTTCTCTCAGGACCTAGGAGAGTTCAAGGTGCAGGCGACACTCGGTAAATATTTGCTGTCTGAGTGAAGAGGGGCGGAACCTTTGTCAGAGACAGTCAACATCACAACCACCTTCCTGTATGTATACACCCACACGGCCCCTGAATAATAAAGCCAACGTTGATGGTCACATGTTCAGGCACCACCGCAGCATGTCTCCCAGTGGCACTCTGTCAGGGGCCGTCCTGTGCACTGTGGAAGTTGGGACCATCCCTGGTCTCTACTCACTCGATGCCAGTAGCACCTTCCTTTCCTAGTTGGGACAACCAAAAACATTTCTGCAAATGTCCCCAAGGAGCTAATTCACCCGCAGCAGAAAACCTCTGGTCTGCACACATTTTCTTCGTTTCTTTTGCATCACAGCCCGGAGCAGTGGGAGCCGGAATTACTGACACAGAAGCGGAGGAGTTCGGTGGTCTGACCACAGAGAGGCCAGTAGCAGGACCTGGGAGTGAAGCCTCTGCCCCCACGGGTGGGCCCTTGACCCTCAAGCAGAAGCCAGTGATCCAGGAGGCCTCAGGCCCCTTGGGCCGGCCAGGCCATCCGTTGACTTTCTCTTTCTTTGGACTCAGTTTGAAAACTTCCGCATGCCGCCCTCTTGGTGAGTCGAGCCAATGCTGCAGAATTTTCTGGCCTGCCTACCCGTCCTGTCACCGCCCCCCCCAAACAAATCCCGATCATTCTTTTCATTTTTCAATGTTCACAAGACAAAGGAAATAAGCACTCAGAGGAAGCACAAACTATGTTTGTTCCTTGCTGCTGTTTCCATGTAACTGGATCCTGCTTGGGGAGGTCACACTGGGGACCTTGAGCACAGCCGGGGCCCGGGGCTGGCCTTGGCCACATTAATGTCCACAGCCCTGGCCTGTGCAGAGTGAGACAAGGCAGAGCATCCCCCAAATGCCACGAGGTATCCCCCATAGCAGTGGGCTTCTCGCTGGGGGTTCTGGCCTGGCTCTCACCTTCTCAGCCTTGTTGGGTCCCCACTGACTGAGGGCCAGCTGCCGGCCTGGGGGAGCCAGAGCCATGGAGCATGCAGTGAAGGGGAGAGGCTGGACTTTGGATCTCAGCTTCTCGGGCTGAGATTCCAAGACCTTGAGCAGGTAACTTAACCTCCCTGAACTTCAGTTTCCTCGTCTGTAGGATGGGACCAATAGCCCTATCCTCTATTGAGTTGTTTGTGAAAATAAAGGAAGTAAAACACATAATAATTAATGCATGTGTGCTTGGTATTAATAAATACCAAGTAAATTATAATTAAGTACCAAGTAAATTAATAACTACCAAGCATATTATAAATTAATACATTTATATTATGTTATATATATTTTATAATAAAAGTAATAAGTTAATTGTGCCTGGTACATAATAGACCCTCAGTGCTTCATATATATTTAATAATTAAAACCTTTCAATACAGGAAATGGAGGCAGCGAGAGATGCAGTCACCCAACCACCTGAGGCTTATGACACGCTAGTAAGTGGCAGAGCTGGGATTTGAACCCCAGAGTCTAGCTGCAAAGCCCTTGTGCTTAACCCCTGGGTTTCACAGCTTCTTGAATAAGAAGCCTAGAACAGTTGGCCCTCCATTCCCATGGGTTCCGAATCCGCTGAGTCAACCAACCATGGATCAAAAATATTTTTTTTTAAATTCCAGAAAGTTCCAAAAAGCAAAACTTGAATTTGCTGGCCCCGCAACTATTTACATAGCACTTGCATTGTATCAGATGTTATAAGTAATCTAGAGGTGATTTAAAGCATACAGGAGGACGGAGGACGTGCGTAGGTTTTATGCAAATACTACAGCATTTCATACCTGGGACTTGGGCATCAAGAATTTGGTATCCACTGGGGGTCCTGGAACCACCCCCCGTGGATACCAAGGGATGGCTGTGTGTAACGAGAGTGGAGTACAATACTTGCCATTATTCATCGCTATGCAGCCAGGCCGCCGGGACTCCTCCTGGCTGATCCACGTCCGTGTCACTGCCAGATTCCAACACATCTTGGCCCAGCTGCTTGCCCCTGGGCTGCAGGTGGGCCCAGCCGGACCAGCCTAGGCGGGCATCTGAGGCCCTCTGGTGACCAGACGTGTTCAAGGTGGGTTTCCTTGCAGAGCTCGCTGGGGCCAGCCCTGCCCTCTTTGACCATGGGCCTGGGAGGCAGGGAGTGTCCACTACTTCAGTGCCCCAGCCCTTCCTCAGACACACGCTCTCTAGCCCCCAAGGCACAAAACTGGCGCCCATGAGCAAACTGCTCCCCTTCACCAATTTCTGAGCTCGTAAAGTGTTCCCAGCACTCTGCCAGGTGCTTTGAGGGACACTAACTGTCCACGAAGTGTCAGCTCAGGGCATGAACAGTGGTGAACCGGGCCGGAGTCTACGAGCTCAGAGCCGCTCCCTTCCATGTCTACCCCAGTCCCCAGCCCCTCCCTGAGAGCACAAGGGATTGGTGGCTTCAGCAACGGACGCAGACTCTACCTGCAGAATTTCTAGAGAGGCTGTTGGGAGCTCAGAGCGGCCCGGCAGACCCAAAACTGGGCTTGACAACTGGGCAGCTACCAAGGGATACAAATGGCCCGCAGCCCCCAGATCCTGCCACAGGAAGGTCTGGACCCTGGGCCACCCTGCTGGCCCTGGAGAGTCCCTGCTGCTGCAGCCGCTGAAGAGAAATACCCCCACCCCACTTCTCCGCATCACTTGCTTGGGTCAAAGGCTGGGGGAACGTCTGACTGGGGGAGTCAACGTCGCATGCGCACGCCTCAGCAGCCAGGAGCAGGGAGAGCAAACATGGAGCCCGTTTGTCTGTGGCTTTCAGCCAGGAGTTCCCCTAGAACTGCCCTGAGCTTCAGACAAGGGCTGGTACCCTGACCAGCGTGGAACACTGGCAGAATCCCTGCGTGACTGTTGGTCCCACCCACAATGATCCCTGCTTAGGTAAAAGGGAGAATTTATTGGTTCAAATAAGTGGAAAGCCAAATGATAATCAGTTTCAGGTATGGCTGGATCCAGGGGTGCAAGCAGTGTTTCCAGGACCTGGTTCAGGAACCAGTTTCTCTGTCCTCCAATTCCACATCCTCTAGGCTGGCTTCATTCTCAGACATCTTGTCCTAGTGAGGATAAGCTGGCTCCTCAGCGGCAGCCTCACACCATCCCACGTTCAAAGGCAGAAGGAAAAAAGAGACACTGTGTCTTTCTAGTCATCCAGAGTCAGCTCTGATTGGTTCTGCTTGGCTTGATTTGAGCCACATGAACCAATCACAGTGGCAAGAGGAATGCAATGCTCTGATTGGCCAGTCCTGAGTCATGGGATTGATCTTTGCAGCCAGTGAGGGAATCTAGCCCTTTGAAACACATGGGCTGAGAATTGGAGACGGGTGGTTCCCCAAAGGTCCAATGGGGAGCTCTGGCCAGGAGAAGCAAGAAAGGATACTGGGTAGCAAAAACAACTGTCACCAGAATGACCATCGGTGGACTCTCTGACTTGCCCCTGGGCCTTTTGGAGTGGCAGCTGGCCATGCTCTGATGGGCAGTCCTGAGCTCCCAGGGTGGGACTTGGGCCTCTCCTGATGGACAGTTGGCCCGTGTGGTGACAGTTCGTTGGCGGCCCTGCGCCTGACTGCTGGCCCCTCTGACTTGCAATCAGCGGGTGGCCTGGTGGGCCGTTGGCTGGCTCGTTGCTTGGCATGTGACCAGTCCCGTCTGGCAGTCCTTCGTGGGGCCGCCTGAGGTCTGGAAGGGAGATCTCTGGGGTTGACGCCGTCCCGCCCTGCCTCTGCCTGGCACGGTCACTCCCCACCCCGGGAGAGGGAGGCTGAGGTGCATACAAAGGTTTTGCCCCCGCGTGGTGGCAGGAGCCCCTGTCCAGCAGCAGCAAGAGGCCATTTGGGGCCAGTAGTGCTCTCTGGGAGCCGGGGTACGGTGGTCCTGGAATGAAGGGATTCAGGAAACGTTAGAATGGGTGCATGGTTTGCCCCTGTTCATTTGCTGTCACTCAGCTACCAACAAATAGCTCTGAAAGGCCGCCCTGGGTCAGCCACTGGCAGGTGGCAATGAACTTAACAGACACAACTTGTCCTCACTGAGCTTTCAGCCCATCGGGGAGAGGAGCCTGGCTCGAGTCATGATGTGTTAGACGGGGTGGGGATGGCGTCCAGAGAGCTGACATGTAAGCTGAGACCCAGGCGAGGCTCCCACAGGAGGAGTGGAGAGGGAAGATGCAGCTGAGGAAGAGCTGAGGGGAATGAGCAGCGGCTGGAGTGAGGGGTGCACGGGCGAGGGGCCACGAGGGCTCCGGAGAGTCAGGGAAGCCAAATCAGAGAGGACACAATGGGCCACGGTAAAGATCTGGGAACTTCTCCCGAGGGAGAAGGCGTTAAAGCGGGGCACTGCCGTGAGCAGACTTGAATTTTAGAAAGATCATTCTGGACCCAGAGAAAACTCACTGTGGGGGGGACGTGGGCAGAAGCGAGGAACAGTTCAGTAATTGGGCTGAGAGCTGGAGGTGAACCAGAGCAGGAGGGGGCAGGTGTAGAGAAGTGGGCCATCTGAGGCATCACTGGAGACGGGACGGACAGGCTGGGGGCTGCCCGCACACTGTACTGTTAGTACGATAGCTGCAGAGTGGTGTGGACGTGGGATGCCTCAGTCATCGCACAGAGCAGAGGTTCCCCGTCCGCTCACATCCCACGCGTCCACGTGCGCCTGTGCCTAGAACACCTGTGTGCGCCTGTACATGCTGCGGAGAAAGCAGAGGACAGACCCCTGAGATGTGGGGAGAGAGGAGTGGGGGACGATGGGACAATTCATTCTTTATGCATCTTTGTGTTTCCACCCGCTGCTGTGACACGTGTTACTTTTATAGTTGCTAAAAAGGGATTTTAATGAAAGTATGAAAAGTAAGAAGGGAGAGTACGGTGGCTGAGAGCCCGGCCTTGGGGTCAGAGCGACCCAGGCTGGAATCCTCGCTCTGTCATGAACCGCTTGGAACCCAACCCAGCCCCATCTTCTCAGCCACGAGTGCGGCTGCCACGTGGATTTCAGGAGATCACTCTTGTGCAGCACCGGGGGTGGCTGTCACTGCCGCGATGGCTGCCCTGTCCCCTCCCCACTCCCTTCCTGGCCTTTCCTCGCCGCACCTTTCTCCCTCTTTATTTCCTCCCCCTCACATCCCCACCCCACAGAAGAAGGAGGCTGGGAGGAGGGAGGGTCTACCGGATGGCCAGGACAGGCGGAAGGCTGGGACCAGGGGCCATCCCCGGGCCAGAGAAGGAGGCTGGCCTCCCCTCTGCGACCGGCTGGTCCATGCATCCGGCTTCTGCCCCAGGCCAGGATGACAGATGGCCCCCCAAGGAAAGGTCACTGTCTCCGGAGCAGTTGTGTGTTTGGAGGAGGCGGGAGGGCTGGGGTGTCTCCCGAGCCCTCCCTCAACCCATGTATGGCGTTTGGGGGCCTGGACCTTGCCAGCAACCGGACTTTATTTTGGTTACTAAGGATGGGAAGGTTCAGGTCATAAATAACCACCTGGCCGGGCCGCCAGCCTCTCCCCCGGGGCGCCCCGAGGGCCCGAGGCCTCTTCAAGGCCAGCGTGGCCCCCGCCTCTGGGCGCGGGGCGGGAGGTCTGGTGGCGGGGCTCGGAAGCCCAGTGGAGAGGCGGGGGAGAGAGGAGAGGGGTCTCGGGGCCTGGGTTCAGCGCAAGGTTAGCCAAATAGTGGATAAATTAAGCGAGGGAAACAGACAGCTCCCCTCACGGTGAACTTTTCACCCAGCTAACCTGCTCCTCGCCCACTCTCAGGTGGCGGCAGCTCCCGCCCTGAGGCTGTCACCTCTCGGGGGGGCGGGGGGGTTGTCACCTGCCTCTTCCCCAGCCACCACTACTGCCACCCCAGGTGAGAGGGTGAGGAGGGAGAAAGCCCAGGACAGGCTCCGGGCCGCAGGCCCTTTGAGGCGCTGCCGAGATCCATTTAGAAACCCCAGGGCTCCGACCAGCCTGAAGGCCAGACTGGGGCAGGAAAGACAGAGCACCCCCCTTCCCTCCCCTTGCCCAGCGTCCTCACCAAGGCAGGGGGCGTGCGGTTCTGGGAGAGCGGGCGGCTGTCTCACCTGGAGGTCTGGGGACCCTTTACCCAGCCCGCCTTCGCTTTGCTCGTTTCCAGCCCGAGCCGCCCCTCGGGAGACCAGCTCCATCTTCAGGGAGCAAAGGGAGAGGCCCTCCCTCCGGCAAAGTGGGCTTGAGGGGTCCCCCCCAAGCAACAGCCATTCACCGGAGCATTTTCGGAGCCGGGCCTGAGGAGAGAAACGGCCTCGGGCTATCAGGCTGCCAAGCGTGTTCAGAGGAGGGCACGGCGGTCGGGCGGACCCCCGGCAAGGTCACAGGAAAGGGGTCTTCAGAAGAGCTGGGGGGGGGTCCCAAGGCCCAGTCACCCAGCCATCCCCTCCCACTGTCCCATTCACCGGTGGCTGCCCAGCCTGGACACACAGATGGTGCCCAGAGGAAATTCACGGCCCGACAGCACGGGGGCGCGGGGCCAGGAGGTGAAGGGCAGGCCACCCAGTCGGGACGTGGCTCTGGAAGTGGCCTGTTGTTCACTCTGTCCGTGGCATGTCGGGACTGAATGCCTGCTGAGTGCTGGGCACTGGGCCTGGCGCCGGGGACACAGAGAGAGTGAGCCAGGCGGGGGGCCCACCATCGCGGGGCAGAACTAGTGTGGGAGGGGCTGGCAGGTGAGACAGACAGAGAGATGGCCGCAGGTGGTTGGACAGACAGGCAGGTACACAGACCAACCACTGGGCAAATATCAGACTGACTGGGCTGGTCAGGACGGCCTGAAGGAAGAGGTGACATCTGAGCTGAGGTCAGAATGATATAAGGAGGGGACCACCTCGTAAAGGGGGCAGCGTGGGGTGAGGTGGAGAGCTGGGCGCCCGCAGCACAGGGCCGAGGGGCAGCATCAGAGCCAGGCCAAGGCCATAACCTTACACTTGCCCTTGGCCCTCCTGGTGGGTTATCCTCCCTGGGCCTGTCTCGCCGACAGGCCCACTGTGTGGTCCTACCACGGCAGAGGGGCCGGTTCCCGAAGCCTCAGTTTAGGTCCCTGTAAAATGGGAACTCAACACTGACCTTCCAAAAGACTGAGGAAGAGTCTAAGCGTACGGCTGCCTGGGAAGGAGGCATCCTCCGGGAGCGGGCGGAGGGGAAGAGGTGAACTTGCGGCCCAGCGGGAAAGCTCGAGCACTTGGCCCTCCTTCTCGCCGCCACAGATGGTTGAATGCTGCCCACGCCCCATGGAGGAAATGGAGACCTGAGTGCTTTGGTCCCTGCTGCCTGTACGCTTCGTCTCCCCACTGGGCAAGCATTCAGGGCTGAAGGCCGGAGACGTCTGTAGGAAGGGCATCTCTCCGTGACTGTGGGCTCTGAGACGCTGCCTGCTCCACTGCTGGACCCAGAACCGTCTTTCCCATTAAGCAGATATATCCAGTTTCAGTCCCAGTCATGTAGAGAAGCTGGTCCCCTTGAGTTGCAGTCCTAAGAGAGGGGCTCTGCTCATGGATAGAGTCATTCCTTCCTACCTGATCCTCCTGGGATGGACTGGGAGCCTGGCAGCTTGTGGACAGGGAACTGCTGGGGGTGGACCCCATGGACATCACCGCATAATCCTAGACCAGGGCCACGGGACTTGGGCCAGATAACTGGACCCAGGGTGAAAAGGATGAAAATGTGTCTATCCTACAAATAGACCCCCACAAACACCCATTTCAGGGAATCCTACTTTTGTCTCCTAACATGAAATTAGCTCTGTGTTTCCTAATTATACAATAATACATATTCATTCTTTTTAAAAATTAAAATAATGGGGTTTTTAATTAATTAATTAATTAGTTTATTTATTTTTGGCTGCGTTAGCTCTTCGTTGCTGCGCACAGGCTTTCTCTAGTTGCTGTGGCAAGCGGGGGCTACTCTTCATTGCGGTGTACAGGCTTCTCATTGCAGTGGCTTCTCTTGTTGCGGAGCACGGGCTCTAGGCACACAGGCTTCAGTAGACGTGGCACGTGGGCTCAGTAGTTGTGGCTCATGGGCTTAGTGGCTCCGCGGCACGTGGGATCTTCCCGGACCAGGGCTCAAACCCGTGTCTCCTGCATTGGCAGGCGGATTCTTAACCACTGCACCACCAGGGAAGTCCTAAAATAATGTTAAAAGGCATTTAGGTCTCAGTAGACATCTCCCTACATCAGGGCTGCCTTCCCTTGACGGCCCCATGACAGCTGGATCTGTCCCAGGGGATGTGCCCCGTTCAGCTATGCTGAATGAGTAAATGAGTCAGTGAATGAATGAATGAATGAATGAGGGCAAACACTCATGTGATCCTTCAAAGAGAGCTGACTATTTAAAAATGGGCCATTGTGGCCATCAGCATCCTGCCCCCCAAAGAAACAGGTTCCCTTTCAGGCCAGGCCCGCCAAACAGTGGGATTTCCCTGGGGCCTGATGACCTTTCTGCTTCCTGCCTTTCCCACAGTTCCTGGGCCAGGGGCTTCCCAGAGCAGATGGTCCATCCATGGGCTCATTGTTTTAAATATTTATTTAGTATTATTAAAAAGATGGTGTCGTGACAAGAAAGAAAAAGATGAAAAAGTATATGTATTGGGCACTTACCAACTGCCTAACAAGTACTATTTTCTTGCTTACAAATGGTCCTCAGGACCCAGCACAGACAAATTTGTATATCGCCAGAGTTTTTTAAATTGTTTACGATTTACAATTTTTACTTAGCACTTTAATAGATGTTTTTTGGATTTCCACAGAATCTTCGAAATTCTCACTTAACAGTTCATTTTAATGGCTTTATACTATTCCTTCATGTGGCTCTCCCATATTTTTGGTAAGTTCTTTTTCTAATGGACATATAAGTTGTGTCCAATTTTTCTCCATTGTCAACAATGCAACCATGAATATTTTAGCAGCTGCGGCGTTTGCATCTTCAAAACCGTTTCCTTGGGAAGAATTCCAACAGAGGTTACATAGACCAAGAACATAAATAGTCTTGTGGCATTTTTTCTGGGTGTCATCGCACTGCTTTTCAAAAGGGTGACACCAGTTTGCAATGCCACCTGCAGCAGAGGAAAGATATGAACTTCTCTGTATGCTTGCCAAGGCTGGGTGTGGCCTTAAAAACACTTTTTTTGCTAACTTAGTAAATATAGTCCCTTGGTGCTACCTTAATCTGCTCTTCTTTTTTTTTTTTTTTTTTTAAATCTGCTCTTCTTGGATTACCAGTGAGGATAAACCTTTCCAACACGGTGGTTCAGAGCAGGGGAGCTTGGCCAGCTAATTGACTAACCTCAGAGCCCCAGACTGTCAGATATAAACGGGATAATACCACCTCCTCATGGCATTATTGTGATCTTTATTTTTTTCTAATTCAGCCACTCACTTTATTTTTATTTCCATATTTATGCGAACTTGAGCACAGGCAGCACTTTCAAAGTACCAAAATCAAAGCATGGTCTTTGCGCCAAGAGCTTACAATCCATTTTCATATTTCCAGTATTTCTCAGAACTTCCCTAAATGAGTCTTTTAAAGGTAACTTGAATATACAATAGTACAGGCACACCTCAGAGATACCTTGGGCTCAGTTCCAGACCACCAAAATAAAGTGAATATCACAATAAAGTGAGTCACATGCATTTTTTGGTTTCCCAGTGGATATAAAAGTTAGGTTTATACTATACTGTAGTCTATACCATGTGTAATAGCCCTATGTCTAAAAAAACAATGTACACACCTTAATTTAAAAACATTTTATTCTCTACTCAGTACTCTGTAATGACCTATATGGGAAGAGAATCTGAAAGAGTTGATATACATATATATGACTGATTCACTTTGCTGTAGAGCAGAAAGTAACACAACATTGTACATCAAATATATTCCAATGAAAAACAAAACAGAAGAAAAACTAAATAAAAACATTTTATTGGTAAGAATGCTAACCATCACCTGACAACACAGGGTTGCCACAAACCTTCAATTTGTAAAAACCTCAATATCTGCAGAAGTGTAATAAAGCGAAGCGTAACCAAACAAGATGTGCCTGTAATTACGTTACCTGCAGAACCCAGACAACTCAGAAATAAATTAATTTTATCCCAGACACAGATGTCAGGGTTGTGAATATATAGATTGTTTCCAGACTTTCACACCTGAATGCAAGAATTATATCCTGCAGAAACCTGCTTGGTTGAAGAGATTTAATTAAAACAGGAATGCTTGAGTCTTCTTGGGACAAACAAAAGGATTACCGAATTTCATAGATAATACAGAAAAAATTAGGAGCATGTCACAGTCACCAAACTTCACATTTGTTGGTTGGATTTTTTTGCTGTATTCTTTTTTTTTTGCAGTACGCGGGCCTCTCACTGTTGTGGCCTCTCTCGCTGCGGAGCACAGGCTCCGGACGCGCAGACTCAGCGGCCATGGCTCACGGGCCCAGCCGCTCCGCGGCATGTGGGATCTTCCCGGATCGGGGCACAAACCCGTGTCCCCTGCATCGGCAGGCGGACTCTCAACCACTGCGCCACCAGGGAAGCCCTCTAGCTGTATTCTTTTACAGTGTAAAGCTCTTAAGGCAGCGCTTACCACAGGGTAATGAATGCCAACTACTTGACTCCGGTTTCTTTGTATGTGAAGGATATTTCCATGTGCTTTGCTCACACATGTTGGACTCGATGTTTTTCTTGTTTATGTTAATGAACTCTTTATATATTGCAGCCATTCTTCCTTAACCTCATGTTTCCTGACATTTGACTTTGTTCACAAAATTTAGACTATTGCAAAGTTGTTGGGTTTTGACATCTGTTCCTTCCCCAGAGGTGTTCTGGGTGACATTTGAGCCCCCTTTCCCCCCAGCACTGTCTGAAACAAAGTGGGCAGAAACAAAGTGGGTCTGGAGGTTTACCAGTCAGAGTAATTCAGCTGATTTTGTCTTGGGCTCAGTCAGCTTTCCTGATGTCATGGTTCCCCGGGGACTGGACTCATTGAAGCATGTACCATAATTCCTTTGAAATGAAAGCCCTCAGAAATTCCTCATTCTGAGGGGCTCTTGCCCCAATCTAGGTCAGTTTTCTTGATTTTCTTGTGGCTGCCGTTTTCGCTTTCTTTTTTCTTTTGCAGCAAATTCATTTATTTACTTACTGACTCTGAAGCCTTCTATGTGCAAGACTCTGAGTTTGGGGATATAATGGTGAGTGAAACAGACACGTCCCTGCCCCAGTGGAGCCCACCGTCTACTGGGAGATGCACACTGGCCAAACAGCATCTAGTTAAAGAGTATTTATGAGCATCTACCGTGTGCCAGGCGGTCTGCTAGGGACTGGGGACACCCAGGTGAGCAGAGATGGCCCCTCGTCATCCTTAACCAGATAACCCCACAGAGATGGAGGGTGATAAAGGGAACAGCAGTTTCAAGCCCCCACGCAGCCGGGTCCAGAGCTGGGCTGAAAGGCAGGGTCCCTCGCAGTCTGCTGGGTCAGTGTGTAGGGAACCCCTCTCTTGGTTCAGCCCACCCTCAGGGCCCCATCTGCTCCTGCCCCACCTGGGCTGCTCATCTCTTATCTGATGGGTGGGAGAGGTGTCAGGAGAGCCGAGGAGCAGACATCCATTTTGGGGGGATGCGAGGCAGAGAGCAGGGAGGGCCATATGGCCCCACTGTCGCCCTGCTACTTTCTCTGACCTCGGCTTGGCCTCCCGCCTTTGGGAGTTCACAGGGAGGTGAAGTTTGTTCCAAATGGAGGCCGGTTCTTTCCCCTCCAGGGAGGCCCGGGCAGGCCCCTTCCTCCCCTTCCAGGGCTCGCTGGGATCTGAAGAGCCTTCCGTCCAGCTCTGTCCTCTCCCCTATCCAGCTCTAAGGACCAAGCAGCAGGGGCTCCCATGACTGTCCTGTCCTGGGCACGGGCTTGGTGGGAGGACCCCAGACCCAGGGACCCTGGCTAAGACCAGACCACTGTGACTCCCCTGAGCTGGAGGGGCTGCGTTTCCCTGGGTGGTCCCTGCTCCCCTTGAGGTGTAGGGAACAGCTCAGACCTCAGGTTCATTCTGTGGTCCCAGGACAATGAGCATGACCGCCCCCTTGGACACCTCGCCATCTGCAGTGTGTCTTGTGAACCGCTCTGCAAGAGCCCAGGGGCTGTCACTGGCTCCCCACGCATCCTTGCCGGGAAATTCCAGCCCATAACTCGGGGCCTTAGGGACGTCGCCACAGACTTTGGAGCCAGACAGCTCTGGGTTGGAATCCACGATCTGTCTCTACTCTCTGTGGGACCCTGAGCAGATTTACCTCACTGAGTCTCAGTTTCTCCATGCGTAAAATGGGTTCACCCCTACCCGCAGGGCATGGTACCAATTGTATGGTCCCTGGTGACGGTTCCTGACAGCAGTTGGTGGGCGGGGGGCTTTGCCATCAGTGGCTGCTCTCAGCCTGTCATTCAGCACCGGCCTGGGTACCAGGGAGGTGGTCAGAGATAACCAGGTAAACTGAGGCCTTTCTCATAGGACCCTGCCTTCTAGCAGGGAGGCTCTGCCAGCAGATCTCATGTCATCCTCACAAGAACCTGGTGGTGATGGAGACAGAAGCAGTATTAGCCTCTTACGGATGAGAGCTCTAAGGCTCAGAGAGGTTGTCAAACTCATTCAAGGTTGCACAGCTAGACAAAAGGCCCAGGTGGGATCCCCCACAGGTTGCCGGACTCCAGAGCCCATCCATGAAACAGCCAGGAGGAGGGGTGTTTGCTGAGAACCCAGCCCAGTCTTGGACGATGAAGCCAGGAGCCGGAGAGGAAGAAGTTTTGTCCACCAGTTTTACACAATCCTGCAAGCCCAGAATTCCCCACCCCACCCCCATGCACTGCCCCCCCTGGACCCCAGGACTGGGCTCCATCTCCAGGCCTATCCTTTGGAACTTGGCGTTGGCGCTGGGGGAGGGTGGGCGGAGGGAACTGGCCCCCTGGGAGCTGCTGTCACTCTTCCCTGGCCCCGGGAAGAGCGGGCTGGCCAGGCCGGGCTCCTTTGTGGCACGCTGACAGGACAGTGCAGCCACCACGCACTTCAGCTGCCAACTCGCCGCGGTCACTCAATCCATCACCGAGGGCGGGGTTCCTGGCCGGCCGCTCGCCTGTAGTGTTGTTCTAGTCTGCCCGGAGCTGTGAGATAAACGGGGCATGAACTGGCCCCCTGGCAGGGGGTCAGCCCCTTCTGCCCTCATTAAAGTGCCAATCAAGAAGAGGAATGGCGACAAGCAGAGGAGCTCAGCCTCCCGGGCAGGCGAGGGGGCAGGATCCAGGCTCCCCCCACCTCCAGCAAAGAGCGCCTGGAGAATTCCACCCCAGCCCGAGCCTCCGGTTGCAACATCACCCTTGGTTTTCCCTGCAGTTAGAGCAGCTGGGGGAGCTGGAAATTCAAGGCAGCAAATGCTGCTCACACGGTTTGGGTGGCTGTTTGGTTACCTGCTGCCACGTAGCAAAACGCCCAGAACTTAATGGCTTAAAACAACCACCGTGTTATTATCACTTGCTTCTGAGCGTTGACTGGGCTCAGCGAGGTGAATCTTCTGCTTTGTGTGATGTCAGCGGAAGTGGCCACCATCCGGGGCTCCACTGGGCTGGAGAGCTTCCGCGTGGCTCATGCATAAATCCGGTATTTTTGTGGGGCCACTGGGAAGGCTGGGCTCACCTGGGTCACCAGGGCGACTGGGCCTCTCTCTCCGTCCCTCCAGAGTCTCAGGGTCTCTCCCTGTCCAGGTGACCCCTCCACGTGGTCTATCCCACAGGATAACCAAGCTACTTATCACGACTCAGGGCTCCCAAAAGTGGAGGGTGCTGGTCCTTATTAAGGCATTAACCTGGAGCGGGCGCACCTTATCCTAAGTTGAGTCATGGGCCAGCCCAGATTCAGTGTGGGAGGGGACACCCAGGGGGGTAGATGTTGGGAGGCATGGTCCCTTAGGGCCATCTTTGGAGACTGGCTACCACAGTGTGATCCCAGTGTGGGTGTTTTGCTCAGGAGAGGGGATGGGACAAACTCTTTTTTCTCCTGGGTTCTTTGCCTGGAGGTCAAGGGAGCCAGGAGCTTCTTGGTGGGGGGGAGGCTATAATTCTCCATTCCCATTTATACACAGACCTTCCACAGTTCATCCATTCTCTAGAAAAATCCCCTAAACCTTATAACAAGGCATTTAAAAAAATTATTAATAGCATGATTCTGTATTCATTTCAAATATTAAATAATAACTGTTAGCATTGCTTGAGAACTTAATATGCCAAGCATTGCTCTAAGCAATTATATGTTATTTAATTCTCCCAACTACCCTATGGAGATGACACTTCTGTGACCCTTGTTTTACAGAAGTATCAGTTACATGGACTAAACTGTTGTAACAAATAGACTCCAAATATTTTTAACTCAAACATAATAGAGGTTTGTTTCTCGCTTATGTAACCCAGATGAGGTTTCCTTGTTGACAGGCAGATGTGCTCCATTTAGTGTTTCACAGACCCAGGTTCCATCCATCTTGCTGCTCTGCTCTGCCCTCTGGTTTGCTATAGTGAACAGATCACTCTGACTGCTATGTGGAGAAAGGACCATGCTGTGTGTGTATGTGGGGCTGAGATAGGCTTTGATGGCTATTCCCCATTTGCCCTCTAAACCCACCGCTCCTTTTCCCACCCTGCTCTCTGCCTTGGGAGGCTAATTTCCATGGACTATTCCAAAGGACTCCCAACACTCTGGCTTCCAGTTAGGTTCAGCCAATGGGAGACAGCAGCAGGAGGTGAGAGACTCCCCTGGCTCTCTCTCTGTTGGGCTGTAGTTTGCCAATAACTGACTTTTTCTACCAAAGGCCATGGCTTCCATCAGGTGGCCCTTTTTAGCATCTGTAACTCTCACCTGTCCTAGACGGTGAGATATCTCACCATCTCTTGTTGGTACCCTTGACCCTACCCACAACTTGTAATCAGCTCCTTTGATGACTTCTGTGCAATCATATCCTCTGAGTATACCGTCTATAACCTGCTGTGCCCCTGACTGAGACAGGGGACAAGAGTGGAAGCAAGGAACCTGTTTAGGAAGCTATTTCAATGATCCAGAAGAGAGATAATAGAGGGTAGATTTCTATGTTGAGCCGACAAAATTTTCTGGTGGATTGGGTATGGAATTTGAGTAAAAGAGAAGTTCCCAGGATGACTCCAAAAGTATTGGCCTGAACAACTGGAAGATTGAAGTTATTTATTAAGATGGGTAAGACCAAGGGAGAGACAGGCTTGTGAAGGAAGAAATCATGAGTTCTGTTTTGGACATGGGAAGTTTGGGATGCTTTTCAGACTTTCAAGTGGAGAAGTTGAAGAAGGAATTGGAACTCCAAGTCTGCATTTCAGGGCAGAGATTCAGGCTGGAGATATACATTTAAGAATTATGAATGTGTAGAGGTTATGGAAAGCCTTGGGACTCAATGAGATAACCGAGGAGAATGTGGATGGAGATAGGAAGAGATTTGATAGTGAGCTCTGAGGCTTTCTGACATTTGGAGGCCAAGAAGATGAGGAAGAACCAGCAACGAAGACTGAAGTAGGAGGAAAAGTTAAAAACAGTGGTTTCCTGGATGCCAAGTTGGTGGGGGAGAAAGGGTTTCAAGAAGAAGAGAGTGATCAACAACGGGGAACGATGCTGCTTGTTCGGGTTAGATGAGACCTTGTAGTGAAGATTAGATTGGCAAAGTAGAGGTCAATTATTACCTTGGAAAGGGTGGAGTCTGGAGGATAAAGGCTTAACTGGAAAGGGATCAGAGAAGAATAGGAGAAATTTCTGGTTCTATCCATGGCAGAGTAGCTGGCATTGGACTTATCTGCCTGACATAAACAAATGTAAACCAAACTGGACAAAATATATGCAACAAACATTATCAGGCACTGGACCACAGGCAATGCAAGGCTACGATCCTTAAGAGAAGGGAAACACACAAAGCTGACCTCCACGTTCACCCTGACCTTCTGGCTAGGGGTAATGTTTAAACTATGGCAAAGGGAAGGAGATTCCAAGCAAAGAGCTAGAGTCTCACTGGGTGGTCAAGAGAGTTCAGAGTTTAGGGTTGCTAAGACAGCAAGAATTTGTGAGGAGATAACCGAAGAAGAATGAACCACAGAGAAAAAGCAGCAGAGATGGAATCCCAAAATTTGCATAGGGATTCCCTAAGGTCCATAGCTAAATGCTAAGGTGTTCACGCAGAGGGCAAGACTCCACAAGGCCTAGCAGAAAATGTGTTTGGAGGCTGAGGGCTGAGCAGAGATTTCAGAGGTCTCAGTGCTGGAGTGCTATTGGAGTTGTGAGCCATCCAAAGAGGAGTGACCTTAGTGAATACTCTGAGAATTCAGCTGAAAATCCAGAAAGGCTACAGCCTAGATGTAAGGGCTTTACCCTAGGACTATAGGTAAAGCTGAAATAGACTCATCTTCACAAAGTCTAAAATCAATTCCCAATAAGATTGAGATAATCCTCCAGTTATTTAACTGCCTACTATAAATTTAAAAAAAAAAACTCTTCAGAGGATGATAGAATAAGTCAGAATCTCCACAATTAACATTCAAAATGTCCAACATATTTTTAAAAATTACCAGACATAGAGAGAAGCAGGAAGTGTGATCCATTGTCAAGAGAAAAAACAGTCAATACCAGCAAACTCAATATAATCCAGGTGTTGGAACTGGCAGGCAAAGATGAAAATATATATAAAATTACTAAAGGGTTTAAAGGAAAAGGTGGACAAAACGTTTGCCCAAATAAGGAAATTCAGCATAGAAACAAAACATTTTAAATGGAAATTCTTGAACTGAAAAATACAGTATCTGAGGCTTCCCTGGTGGCACAGTTGTTGAGAGTCCGTCTGCCAATTCTGGGGACATGGGTTCATGCCCCGGTCCGGGAAGATCCCACATGCCGCGGAGCGGCTGCGCCCGTAAGCCATGGCCACTGAGCCTGCGTGTCTGGAGCCTGTGCTCTGCAACGGGAGAGGCCACAACAGTGAGAGGCCCGTGTACCACAAAAAAAATAAAAAAATAAATACAGTATCTGAAATGAAGAATTCTTTGGAATCACTTATTAAAATATTGGACATGAGAATTAAAAGGTTCTGTGAACTCAAAGACAAGTCAGCAGAAATCATTCAAACTAAAGCACATAGAGAAAAAAAAGATGCTAAAACAAGACAGAACAAAGCATCCAAGAACTGTGGGGCAATGTTAAATGGTCTAATATACTTGGAGTTCTAGAATGAAAGGAAAGAGAAAATGGTTGGGAAAAATATTTGAAGAGATAATGGCCAAACATTTTCCAAAATAAATGACAGGCATCAACCCACTGATTCAAGAAGTTGAGCACATCTTAAGGAGGTTAAATACAAAATACCATACCTTCACAATCATAGTCAAACTACCAAAATCCTAAGATAAAGAGAACATTTAAAATCAGCTAGAGAAAAAAAAGAAACATCACATTCAGGAGAACAAAAATAAGAATTATCGTTGACTTCTCATCAGAAACAGTGGAAGCCAAAAAATAATAGAATGACATCTGTAAAATACTAAAAGAAAAAAATGACACCTTAGAATCCTTTAGCCAGTGAAAATATCCTTCAAAACTCAAGACAAATAACTATATTTTCAGGAAAACAAAAACTGGGATAATATGTTGTACACAGAACTTCACTACAACAAATACTAAAAGATGTTCTTCAGGCTAAAAAGGACTGACCCCGGATAGAATCATAGATCTGCAGGAAGGAATAAAGAGCATCAGAAATAGTAAATATGTGGGTGTTTACAAAAATTTGTTTAAAAGATTATTGACTAGTTAAAGCAAAAACAATAACAATGTATGGTGGTGTTTATAATAAATGTAGACATAAAATATAGGACAACAAAAGCACAAAGAGAAGGAAAGGTGAAAATGAAATTATGCTGTTCCAAGTTTTACGTAATAGGACATGGGATATTATATTAATTCAAAGTAGACTGTGATAAAAGTGAATATTGTAGTATTTAGAGTAACACACAAAAAAAGGAAGTTTAAAAGCTAGGAAGATGGTGATTGTTTTGCAATATGTTAACAGTAACTATGTTGTATACCTGAAACTAATATACTGTTAAGTCAGTTATACTTCAATTTTTTTAAAATCCAAGAATATAATGATATCTAAATATAGACTCATCCATTATGACAAATTACCACTCTGGTGTGGGATGCTGATAGTGAGGGAGGTTGTACATGTTGGGATGTTGGGGACAGGGGATATATGGGAACTCTGTACTTTTCCCTCAATTTTTCTGTGACCCTAAAACTACTCTTAAAATAGTCTATTTGTTTAAAAAGTTGAGAGGAGATAAAATGTAATTCTAAAAATATACTCTATCCAAAAGAAGAAAGGAAAGGGAAAAAATAAAGGAACAAAGAGCAGATGGAACAAATAGAGAACACAGAGAAAATTGCTAGACTGAAAGTCAACCGCACCAATAATTACATTAAATGTAAATGGATGAAACACTCCAAGTAAAAGACAGTATCCAATTGGATACAAGAACAAGACCTTCTATATGCTGTTCATTAAATATATATATATACATATACTTTTTTCCCTTAAATATATATATTTAAGGGATTTGTTTCAGTCTTTTAAAATAACATACAAAGATGAAAAGATTTTTTTTTTAAGTAATTGGTTCACAGAAAGGGAAATGACTCTTAAATCTAATTTCTCATAAGAGAAGTGCATTAAAACTACACTGAGAGGGCTTCCCTGGTGGCGCAGTGGTTGAGAGTCTGCCTGCCGATGCAGGGGACACGGGTTCGTGCCCCGGTCCGGGAAGATCCCACATGCCGCGGAGCAGCTGTGCCCGTGAGCCATGACCGCTGAGCGTGCACGTCTGGAGCCTGTGCTCCACAATGGGAGAGGCCACAACAGTGAGAGGCCCGTGTACCGCAAAAAAACAAAAAAAAAAAACAAAAGAAAAACTACACTGAGATACTCATGTCCTCAAAATTGGCAAACATTAAAAAAATTTACCAGTGCATTGTGTTAGTGAGGGGGGAAGGGAAATGCACTTGCATTCATTTCAATTTGTAAATTGATACAAATTCTACAGAAGGTAATTTGTTTTTTTTTTTAATACTTTATTTATTTATTTGGTTGCACTAGGTCTTAGTTGTGGCAGGTGGGCTCCTTATTTGTGTCAGGCAGTCTCCTTATTTGTGGCATGCAAACTCTTAGTTGCGGCATGCATGTGGGATCTAGTTCCTTGACCAGGGGTCGAACCTGGGCCCCCTGCATTGGGAGCTCTGAGTCCCAACCACTGCACCACCAGGAAAGTCCTGGTAATTTGTTTTTGTTTTTTAGATTCCTTAAATAAGTGAAATCATGCAGTATTTGTCTTTCTCTGTCTGACTTATTTCACCTAGCATAATGCCCTTAAGGTCCATTCATGTTGTTGCAAGTGACAAGATTTGTTTCTTTTTTTACGGCTGAGTACTACTCCATTGTGTGTGTGTGTGTGACATCTTCTTTATCCATTCATCCATCTTTGGACACTTAGGTTGTTTCCATATCTTGGCTATTGTAAATAGTACAGAGAACAGATTAGTGGTTGCCAGAGAAGAGGAGGGTTGGGGTGGGGGGCAAAATGAGTGAATGGGATTAAGAGGTACAAACTTCCAGTTATAAAATAAATAAGTCACGAGGATGTAATGTACAACACAGGGAATAAAGTCAATAATATTGTATTGACTTTGTACAATAAGAGATGGTAACTAGACTTATCATGCTGATTATCTTACAATATACAGGCAGACCTCATTGTACTGCCCTTTGCAGATATTGCATTTTTTATAAATTGAAGGTTTGTGGCAATCCTGTATTGAGTAAGTCTATTGGTGCCATTTTTCCAACAGTATTTGCTCACTTTATGTCTCTGTGTCACATTTTGGTAATTCTCACAATATTTCAAACTGTCCCATTATTATTATATTTGTTATGGTGATCTGTGATCAGTGATCTTTGATGTTATTATTGCAAAAAGATTAAGACTCACTGAAGGCTCAGATGATAGTTAGCATTTTTTAACAGTACAGTACTTTTTTTGGTCCTCTCACTGTTGTGGCCTCTCCCACTGCGGAGCACAGGCTCCGGACGTGCAGGCTCAGCAGCCATGGCTCACGGGCCCAGCCGCTCCGCGACATGTGGGATCTTCCTGGACCGGGGCACGAACCCGCGTCCCATGCATCAGCAGGCGGACTCTCAACCACTGCACCACCAGGGAAGCCTAACAGTACAGTACTTTTTAATTAAGGTATGCACATTATCTTTTTAGACATAATGCTTTTGCACACTGAACCGATTACAGTAGAGAGTAAACATACTTTTATATGCACTGGGAAACGAAAAAAATTTGTGTGTGACCCACTTTATTGCGATATTCACTTGATTGCGATGGTCTGGAACTGAACCCGCAGTATGTCCAAGGTGTGCCTGTTTACAAATGTTGAATCACTATGTTGAAACTAATATAGTATTGTATATCAAATACAGTTCAATTTTTTTAAAGGATGTGATTTGACAATATTTATCAAAATTATAATTGTGCAAAAGTCCAGCAATTCCTCTTTTGGACTTTAACTTACATTTCAAAAAATCAGGTCTGTACAAGGTGACTCCTTATAGCTTTGTTTATAATAGCAAAAAGACTGGAAACAACTTAAATGACCATCAGTGAGGGATTGGTTAAATAAATTATGGTATATCTGTACCACAGAAATCATGTGCTATCTAAGAAAATAAGAAGGTTCTTCATGTACTGATATGGAATGATGTCCAAGACATGTTATAAAAAAGCAAGGAAGGCTTCTTATGCAGCTAAGGCTTTGAGAAGCCTTGATCCAGCAGATATTGGTCCGTTGAGAAAAGACCTGAAAGACATGAATGCTTCTCCGCAAAGCAGAAAACCAAAGGAAGTGAGCTAAGAGACAGGGATCCTAGAGCAAGGTAGATGGCAAACTGGCCGGAGCGCGATAAAACAGAAGGAGAAAGGAAAACCAGATCGGAGGAACTCCATTATTCTTCTCCAAGGTATTTTTAAATGGGCTTAGGAGATTAGCATCCTTCATTTCCAGAATGTTTCGGCAATGATTCAGATAGTGGAGTAAAAGGACTTGAGATCACCTCCTCTCACAAAAACAACAAAATCACAACTAACTGCTGAAGAACCATCAGCCAAGAAGGACTGGTACCTACAAAAAAACCATATTTTACATCTAAAGACAATGAAGAAGCTACAACTAGACAGAGTGAGAGTTCTCAGCCCACGTCAGGCTCCCCATTCTGGGGGTCTGGCACTGGGAGGAGGAGCCCCCAGAACATTTGGCTTTGATGGCCAGCAGGGCTTGAGTGCAGGAGCTCCACAGGACTGGGGGAAACAGAAACTCCACTCTTGGAGGGCACACACACGTCTTCATGTGCACTGGGACCCAAGGAAGGGCAGTGATTCCACATGAGCCTGGGACAGACTTACCTGCGGGTCTTAGAGGGTCTCCTGAGGTGGTGGAGGTTGGTTGTGGCCCACTGCAGGGGCAAGGACACTGGTGGTGGAGGCCCCTAGGGAATATTGCTTGGTGTGAGCTCTCTCAGCATGGTGCCATCTTGGCATCGAGATCTGGCCCCACCCAACAGTCTGCAGGCTCCAGTGCTGGGATGCCTCAGCCCAAACAACCAAAAGGGTGGGAACACAGCCCCCACCCATCAGCAGACAGGCTGCCTAAAGTCATTGTGAGCCCACAGCTGTCTCTAGACACGCCACTTGACATGGCCATGCACACCAGAGGGTCAAGATCTAGCTCCACCACCAGTGGGCCGGCATCAGTCCCTCCCATCAGGAAGCCTGCACAAGCCCCTGGACCAACCTCACCCACCAGGGGGCAGACACCAGAAGCAAGAAGAACTACAATCCTGCAGCCTGCGGAACACAGCCCACAAACACAGAAATTTAGACAAAATAAGATGGCAGAGAAATATGTTCCAGATGAAGGAACAAGATAAAACACCAGATGAATGACTAAGTGAAGTGGAGATAGGCAATCTGTCTGAAAAAGAATTCAGAATAATGATAGTAAAGATGATCCAAGATCTTGGAAAAAGAATGGAGGCATAGACTGAGAAGATACAAGAAATGTTTAACAAAAACCTAGAAGATTTAAAGAACAAACAAATAGAGATGAACAATACAATAACTGAAATGAAAAATAAACTAGAAGGAATCAATTGCAGAATAAATGAGGCAGAAGAACAGATAAGTGAGCTGAAAGGCAGAATGGTGGAAATCACTGCTGTGGAATAGAATAAAGAGAAAAGAATGAAAAGAAATGAGGACCATCTCAGAGACCTCTGGGACAACATTAAATGCACCAACATTCACATTATAGGATCCCAGAAGAGAGGAAGGGCCTGAGAGAATATTTGAAGAGATAATAATGAAAAACTTCCCTAACATGGGAAAGGAAACACTCACTCAAGTCCAGGAAGTGCAGAGATTCCCATACAGGATAAACCCAAGGAAGAACGCACTGAGACAGATATTTGCAAAAATTAAAGACAAAGAGAAAATATTAAAAGCAACAAGAGAAAAGCAACAAATAACATACAAGGGAATCCCCATAAGGTTATCAGCTGATTTTTCAGCAGGAACTCTGAAGGCCAGAAGGGAGTGGTACCATATATTTAAAGTGATGAAAGGGAAAAACCTACAACCAAGAATACTCTACCCAGCAAGGTTCTCATTCAGATTCAACAGAGAAATCAAAAGCTTTACAGACAAGCAAAAGCTAAGAGAATTCAGTACCACTAAAGCAGCTTACAACAATGCTAAAGGAACTTCTCTAGGTGGGAAAGAAAAGGCCACATACAGAAACAAGAAAATTATAAATGGTAAAGCTCACCAATAAAGGCAAACATGCAGTAAAGGTAGAAAATCATCCACACACAAATATGATATCAAAACCAGCAGTTGTGAGAAGAGGAGTGTACAAATGCAGGAGATTGGATATGCATTTGAAATTAAGTGACCAGCAACTTAAAACAATCTTGTATATATATAGACTATATATATAGCTATATCAAAACCTCATGGTAACCACAAACCAAAAAACTACAATAGATACACACAAAAGAAAAAGCAATCCAAACACAACACTAAAGACAATCATCAAATCACAAGAGAAGACAACAAAAGGACAGAAAAAAGACCTAAAAAACCAAATCCTGAACAATTAACAAAATGGCAACAAGAACATATATATTGAGAATTACCTTAAATGTAAGTGGATTAAATGCTCCAACCCAAAGATATAGGCTGGCTGAATGGGTACAAAAGCAAGACCCATATATACGCTGTCTACAAGAGACCCACTTCACATCTAGGGGCACATACAGACTAAAAGTGAGGGGATGGAAAAATGTATTCCAGGGATTCCCTGGTGGCGCAGTGGTTGAGAGTCTGCCTGACGATGCAGGGGGTGCTGGTTCATGCCCTGGTCTGGGAGGATCCCACGTGCCACGGAGTGGCTGGGTCCGTGAGCCATGGCCACTGAGCCTGCACGTTCGGAGCCTGTGCTCCACAGCAGGAGAGGCCACAACAGTGAGATGCCCGCATACCGCATAAAAAAAAAAAAAGTATTCCATGCAAATGGAAAACAAAAGAAAGATGGACTAGCAACTACAAGAAAAAAAAACTGTAAAAAACATAAACACGTGGAGGCTAAACACTGTTACTAAAAAACAAATGGATTACTGAATAAATCAAAGAGGAAATTTAAAAAATACCTAGAGACAAATGAAAATGAAAACACAATGATCCAAAACCTATAGGATGCAGCAAAAGTAGTTCTAAGAGGGAAGTTTATAGCAATACAGTCTTACCTCAGGAAATAAGAAAAATGCATAAATCTCTTGCATTTCTATACATTAACAATGAAAGATCAGAAAGAGAAATTAAAGAAACAACCCCATTTACTATCTCAACAAAAAGAATAAGATACCTAGGAATAAACCTACCTAAGGAGGCAAAGGACCTATACTCTGAAAACTATAAGACCCTGAGGAAAGAAATCGAAGGTAACACAAATGGATGCAAAGACATACCATGTTCGTGGATTGGAAGAATCAATATTGTCAAAATAAGTATACTACCCAAGGCAATCTACAGATTCAGTGCAATCCCTATCAAATTACCAATGGCATTTTTCACAGAACTAGAACAAAACATTTTTTAATTTGTATGGAAATACAAAAGACCCCTAATAGCCAAAGCAATCTTGAGAAAGGAAAACGGAGCTGGAAAAATCAGGCTCCCCAACTTCAGACTATACTACAAAGCTACAGTAATCAAAACAGTATGATACTGGCACAAAAATAGAAATATAGATCAACGGAACAAGATAGAAAGCCCAGAAATAAACCCAGGCACCTATGGTCATGTACTCTATAACAAAGGAGGCAAGAATATAAAATGGAGAAAAGACAGTCTCTTCAATAACTGGTGTTGAGAAAACTGGACAGTTACATGTAAAAGAATGAAATTAGAACACTCCCTAATACCGTACACAAAAACAAACTCAATATGGATTAAAGATCTAAATGTAAGATGCGATACTATAAAACTCTTAGAGGAAAACATAGGCAGAACAGTCTTTGACACTAATTACAGCAATATCTTTTTGGATCCACCTCCTAGAGTAATGAAAATAAAAACAAAAATAAACAAATGGGATCTAATTAAACTTAAAAGCTTTTACACAGCAAAGGAAACCATGAACAAGATGAAAAGACAACCCTCAGAATGGGAGAAAATATTTGCAAATAAAGTGACTGATAAGGGATTAATTTCCAAAATATACAAACAGTTCATGCAGCTCAATATCAAAAAAACAACCCAATCAAAAAATGGGCAGAAGATCTAAATAGACATTTCTCCAAAGAAGACATACAGATGGCCAAAATGTACATGAAAAGTTGCTCAACATCCCTAATTAGTAGAGAAATGTAAATCAAAACTACAATGAGATATCACTTCACACCAGTCAGAATGGCTAGCATCAAAAAATCTACACATAATAAAGGCTGGAGAGGGTGTGGAGAAAAGGGAACCCTCCTACACTGTTGGTGGGAATGTAAATTGGTACAACCACTATGGAGAACAGTATGGAGGTTCCTAAAAAACTAAAAATAGAGCTACCATATGATCCAGCAATACCACTACTGGGCATATATCCAGAGAAAACCTTAATTCGAAAAGATACATGCACTTCAATGTTCACTGCAGCACTATTTACAATAGCTGGGACATGGAAACAACCTAAACGCCCATCAACAGACGAATGGATAAAGAAGACGTGGTAGATATATACAATGGAATATTACTCAGTCATCAAAAAGAATGAAATAATGCCATTTGCAGCAACATGGATGGACCTAGAGATTGTCATACTGAGTAAAGTAAGTCAGACAGAGAAAGACAAATATCATATGATATCACTTATATGTGGAATCTAAAAAAATGATACAAATGAACTTATTTACAAAACAGAAAGAGACTCACAGACATAGAAAACAAACTTATGGTGACCAAAGGGGAAAGGTGGGGGTGGGGGGGAGGGATAAATTAGGAGTTTGTGATTAACATATACACACTACTATATATAAAATAGATAATCAACCAGGTCCTAATACATAGCACAGGGAACTCTACTCAATATTCTGTAATAACTTATATGGGAAAAGAATCTGAAAAAGAATGGATATAGGTACATGTAAAACTGAATCACTTTCCTGTACACCTGACACTAATACACCATTGTAAATCAACTATTCTTCAATAAAAAATAAAATTTAAAATTTAAAAAAAACACAAAAAAGCAAAAAACAAGTACCACTGTGGCAGGGTTTTAATTAATCTTTGAGTAGCTTTTCAGTCTGAATTGTACTTTTTCAAATATTGCTTGAAAATATACATCCAGAGTAGGACTTTACATTTCATAATATTCAGAAAAGCTATTTAGAAAGTGCTATTGCTCTAAAATATGTTCCATAACTACACTCTTTCTCCATTGAAGTGCTATACTTACCTCCAGACTCAAAATCATTTGTCTCCATTCATCTGTGTATAATACACATTAAGTCCGTTAAAGTCCATTCGTTTAATGGCTTAATATTTGCCTTCTGTTTTCACGCATTTTATTTTTGTGGTCTTAGGCTGTGTACTTTTAAAACTTTTCATCTTCTGAATGTTAACCAACAAGTCAATAGAGTCCACACACTTGCATCAAGAAAAAAAAACTGCAAAGAAGTAGTATGCTAACATTTTTTTAATGCAAAATAAAAAGAGCAAAGAGTATATAGATATATATGTAATTGCCTGGATAGATAAAAAGATTTTATAGATAGAGAGAGAGAGAGAGAGAGAGCGGGAGTCTGTGTGTGTGTATCTTCCTGGAAAAATACACAAGAAACTGGGGAGTGGGAGGGGAGAGGATGCTGGATGATAAGAGTGGAAGGGAGGAAAAACATAAAGAAAATATAAAAAAAACCAAACAGAAGGCAGGAGACAAAGTTGAACAAACAACACTCAATGCAATCTATTCCACTTGTCCCTTTTTAAATAGTACTACATTTTATCTTCTAGACAGATTTGTTTCAGGAGTCCCATCAAGAAAACCTGAAAAACATTGAAACCCAACAATTTGACCATAAACTAGGCTACGTAGACAGGAGCTGAGTTGTAGATAAGTCTGCCAGTCACTCTGCTAAGCACCTTTTTTTTTTTTTTTTTTGCGGTACGCAGGCCTCTCACTGTTGTGGGCTCTCCTGTTGCGGAGCACAGGCTCCGAACGCGCAGGCTCAGCGGCCATGGCTCACGGGCCCAGCCGCTCCGCGGCATGTGGGATCTTCCCAGACCGGGGCACGAACCCGTGTCCCTTGCATCGGCAGGCGGACTCTCAACCACTGCGCCACCAGGGAAGCCCCTGCTAAGCACCTATTTTGTGCTTAAGATGGAAATGTCATACTCTCCCACTAGCAAAAGACAGTTTATGACCAATGCTTCACCATTTCCACTTTCAGTCTGCTGACATATTTGAAAGATTATAAATTAATGACTTAAAACACTAATATTCACAGCCATTCTCTTTCGTCATTTGTGAGGCCTGTCTTGAGGAGAGAACTAGATTAACAGAACAAAGCCGAGGGCCACAGTGTGCACTGAGAGTTGATGGGATGCCTCCTTCCCCAGGTGTCATCTTCTGAAATAAACTGGCGGAAGTTTGTAACCACCAAGTCGGGTGCTGAGCTGCCCTGGGACAGACAGGCCCGGGAGAGCCTTTGGGTCGCACCCGGGCACCAAGGCCTTTGGCCGGCGTGCTCTTCCCCTGTCCTGATTCGCGCGTGGTGTGTGCACGTGCACACCTCTGGCCTCTCTGCCTGGGCCTTTATACACCCTGGGCAGTTGGCCAGGGGCCTTGGTTTCGTTTGCAGAGTTGCCTTAATCAGATATTGGTGTTTAGAAACAAAGTCAGGTTCCTGGAGCCCAAACAAAGGAGAAACAGAGGCCCTCTGGCCTCTTCTGAGCCCCAGTGGTCACAAGAGACACCATGAGGTGCTCCCAAAATTTCACGGCCAAATAGACTTGAAGTAACCCTCCCTCAGGCTGACAGGGAGTCCTCAGCGGGGAGATTACAGGGCCAGGCCAACCCACACTGGGCATCCAGCTATGAGAAGACTGGTCACTCTTGCCCAGGCTGGCCCAGGCAAATTGGGGACGGGCTGCCCAAGTCACCTTCACACCCTCCTCCTCCCAGTGCCATCTGCTCCCCTGGCAACAAGGAGCCCGTGGCCTTGTGTTCTTCTGTGACAGCGTTGCTTGCCTTCTCGACTGTTCCTCAACCCTCTCGCGTCCAGATGTGTGTTCCCACAGAGCCGCCAAATGAAACGGATTCAGGACCCCTGCAAACCGAGGTTGAATATCTGATAGCAATCTGCCCTTTGTCCACCAAGAAACTCCCCAGGTACCAAGGCCTTAACTCAGAGGTGTGAACCTTCATGGTAGCCCTTGCGGTCACGGCTGGGGACACAGGAGGGTCTGGCGCAGGGAGCCTTCCCATGTGACTGTCCAAACTCTGGTACCCACCGCTGCCCCAGCTGGTTCAGCTCCATCCAGCGCAGGGAAGGGCATCCGTGCCCTTTGGTACCACCTCCGGCCACCCCCGCCACAGTCCAGCACAGCCTCCACCTTGAGGGGCTTGCGAGTGTCCTGACCTGTTCCAAAGGGTGATGTCCATGTGAAGAGTCAGGTGGGGTCCCAGTCTTGGGTCCCTGCTGGTATGTCTCAGACTAGACAGGGAGCAGGTGATGTGTTTGCCAAGAAGGATGACGGCCGCTCCTTAGCCTGGGTCAGGCACGGGCTCCACGAACCCGCTCTTTACATCAAGTCCCAGGCCTGCAGTCACCGAGGGCCTAGGATCGGGGCTCTTCCAAAGCAGTTTCTTTGCATTTCTGTGTGACAGCCAACACTGGATTGTTCTACCATCTACTTCTGCTCTGTCCCACGTGGCAGCTGCCAGCTATACCTGACTACTGAACGGTGCCTAGTCTGAACTGAGATGCTGAGTATACAACACACAGTGGACGTATCTTTTGGGTAGGTTGATAATATAACGTTTATTAAAATAATGCTATGGGTTAATAGAAACAACAAGGAACCAAATAATTGAAATGTAAGCTATGTAAAATCCCAACTAAAACCCCAAATTGTCTAATGTACTCATTCATGAGCTAAATAAAGCCCAAGAAAGACAAGACACCCAATATAACAAAGTACTGCGAACCAACTGGCAAGCTTCAGTTATCAAAATTGCATTTTGTATCCACTGAAGATGTAGTGCACAGTAAGAATGCAAAATAGCACATCAATAATTGTGTCTAAAAATTCCACACCACATGGAATCTTATTAAATTATTTCGTCATGTAGATTCTAGCAATTTCAGGACTGTATTAAAAAATGCAAGCCAACATAATATACAGTATGTCATAGTTAAGAGTTAATTGCTAATGAAAATGCAAGGAACAACTGTTTTTGTTAAAATATAGGGAAAGGAAGAGAATGTTACTCATTGTTAGGATGGAAAAGATGTAATAATTTTAATAAATGAAATTTTCTTTTGAATTCTTCATTACTTACTAGCTAAATACATTTTCATTTGAGTATTTCTTAAAAATATCGTGTCTATTGAATGATAATATTTTGGACACTTGGGTTAAATATATCACTAATTCAATATTAGTTTTGAATTTCTTTTTCCTTTTTCTAAAATGCGACTCCTAGAAGAGTTTACGTCTATGACTTGTCCTGTATTTCTATGGGATGGCGCTGGTCTACTTGGTAACACTAGGAGCTATGGATCTCAGAATTGCCCTCCTGTATGGTTCCAAGGCAGAGTTGCCAAAAGGGAAGGTGCATGTGATTTGGGAGGTAAAGGTGAGCAGCGGCTCCTGTGCTTTTAAGGTTATTGTTAGGTTGAGGTCGTGAGAGACAGACATGGGGAGCTGGTGGGTTATGGCAGCTCTCAGCCCTGCTGGCTGGTCTTGCTGACGCACACTGACCCCAGGCCCTTGGCTGTAAACCCTCAGAGGGCAGCCCCTAAGAGCCAAGAACCTTCCAGAGACATCTACCCCAGGCCCCTCCTTAGTCCTACGCCTCCTCCCACCCCTGTGTCAGGTCTGACTCCCAGCACCCGACCTGATTCCCAAATAACCCTCAAGGTTCTGCTTCCCTGATTGCTACCCATCCCTCCAGAGGCAGTGAGGCAGTGGGAGTAAAAAAAACCAAACACAAAACTGAGAACATAAAACATCTTGGCTAATGTATCAAAATGCAACTGGACACGTCTCAGAGGCAAGAGGCCTGCTCTGCCCAGGCCTGTAAGATCCCGTGTCCTCCCATTCCACCCATCCCTGGTCAGGCTCCCCCTCCCCTTTGCCGTCCCCCTTTCCACTGGCTACTCCTTTCCTGTCCACAAGCAGGCCCACCTCACTGCTGGTTTTTTTGTGTGTGTGTGTGTGTGTGTGTGTGTGTGTGTGTGGTACGCGGGCCTCTCACTGCTGTGGCTTCTCCCACTGCGGAGCACAGGCTCCGGACGCGCAGGCTCAGTGGCCATGGCTCACGGGCCCAGACGCTCCGTGGCATGTGGGATCTTCCCGGACCGGGTCACGAACCTGCGTCCCCTGCATCAGCAGGCGGACTCTCAACCACTGCGCCACCGGGGAAGCCCCTCCCTGCTGTTTTTAAAGCACCTAAAAGGAAAAAAACACCCTCACTCTTTCCCTCCTTCAGACAAATTTTAACGCAAGATCTACGTTCACTGCTTCACCTTTGGATCCTGTGTCAACATCCACCACTCCCAGAACTGCTGGGTGCAGGTCACCTATGGCCTAGTTTCCAAATCCATTGGCTTCTTTTCAGTCTTGCTCAACCTGACCTCCGAGCACAGCTGGACACCATGGCCCAGTTTCTCCCTCTAGAACACTTGTCCTGCCATCTTCACCTCTTAACTGGCCTTCCCTAGCTCCTTCTCTCCCAGTCCCATCAGGTCTCCCCAGGGTTCAGACCTTAGTCCACGTCTCTCCTCACTTTACGCCCTCTCTGAGCACCGTCATTTACTCTGAGGTATATTTATTTATTTTTTAATTTATTTTTGGCTGCATTGGGTCTTTGTTGCTGCGCACGGGCTTTCTCTAGTTGCGGCGAGCGGGGTCTACTCTTTGTTGCGGTGCGTGGGCTTCTCACTGTGGTGGCTTCTCTTGTTGCAGAGCAGGGGCTCTAGGTGCGCGGGCTTCAGCAGTTGTGGCATGCAGGCTCAGTAGTTGTGGCGCACAGGCTTGATTGCTCTGTGGCATGTGGGATCTTCCTGGACCAGGGCTCGAACCCATGTCCCCTGCACTGGCAGGCAGATTCTTAACCACTGCGCCACCAGGGAAGTCCCACTCCAAGGTATATTTAAACTATCATTTCTAAAGGAATGACTCCCAAATCTCTATCTTTCCAACACTGCTCACTGGAGGTTCCAAAGAGTCCCAAGTGCAATGTGTCCAAAATGAAACTCATCACCTGCCCATCCTCTTCCCAGTTTTCCATCTTCAAGTAGTGTAGTCAAGACCCTTCCTGTTACAAATGACTTAAAGAAGTAAATGAACCTTGGAACAGATTTAAGTGAAGCCCAGGGCCTCAAGTGATATCATTAGGACTTGGCCTCTCTCCATTTTGCTTCCCTCTGGCACAGGCCCTCCGCACACACTGGTTCCCGGCAGCTCCAGGCTCATAGCTTCCATGTTCAAGTCCAGTGGAAAGACAGCATCTCTTCCTGGTAACTTCTGCCCAGGTTCCTGGATTCCCTCTGATTGGACCATGTATCCATTCTAGAACGAATCCCTGTATCCAGGGATAGGATTGCACTGCTTGGTAACTGGATTACATACAGTCCACAGAGAGCCGATTCTGGTCCGGCAATAATGGTCCTTCCACCTCCCAGCACATACACACAGTCAATGTACTAGGTGGATTCTTTTTTCTTGTTTTCTCTCCATTTCCTTAGTTTAACTCCTTCTTATCTTCTCTTGCCTGGACAATTTGAATAGTTCCCTAAGGAGAACTTCTCCCTCTGGTCACTTCTGTTCCATCCAACCTCCACACCACCAACATGGTTATCTTTTTAAAGCTTGGATTCGATATCACCTTTTTGCTCAGCACCACGTCAAGACTCATCCCTGTGGTTTTGTGTGTCAGTAATTTGTTCACGTCCTTGCTGAGTAGAAGTCCATCCTTTTTTATCCGCTCACCTGTTGATGGACATTTGTTTCCAGGATTTGGCTCTTATGATTAAACATTTGTGTACAAGTCTTGGTGTGGACGTGTTTGCATTTCTCTTGAGTAGATACCTAGGAGTAGAACTGATGGGTCATGTGGTGAGTGTACGTTTAACTCTGAGAAACCGCCAAGCTGTCTTCCAAACTAGTTTCACTATTTCACGTTCCCACCAGCACTGTATGAGAATTCCATGTGTCCCACATCCTTGCCAATACTTGCTATCATCATATTTTTAAATTTTAATTATTCTACAGGTGTGCAGTGATATTTTACTGTGGTTTTAATTTGCACTTCCTTGGGAGTGGGATATTGCACGTTTTTCGCGTGCTTTTTGGCCTTCTGTATATTTCTTTCGTGAGGTGTTTGTTGAGATGCTTGCTTATTTTCAATTGGGCCTCATGACTTATTGAATTAATTTGCTAAAAAATTGTTAAGAAATTTTGCATCTATGTCCACGAGGGATATTGGTCTTTGGTTTTCTTATAAAAATTCTGTTTGTTTTTGCTATCAGAGTAATGCTAACCTCATAAAATGATTTGGAAAGTGCTTTCTCCTCTATTTTCTGAAAGGATTTGTATAGGATTGATATTAATTTTTCCTTAAATGTTTGATGGGATTCACAAGTAAAGCCATCTAGGCCAGGAGTTTTCTTTGTGGGAAGGTTTTTAATTACAAATTTAGTTTCTTTAATAGATATAAGGCTATTCAGATTTTCTATTTTTTCTGTCCATTTTGGTAATATGTGCCTTTCAAAAAATGTGTCCCATTTTATCTGGGTTGTCAGATTTAAAAGCAAAAAGTTGTTCAGAATATCTCCTTGTTATCCTTTAAATGTCTGTAGGGTCTGTAATGATGTCCCATTTTTTTCACTGTGGACTATTTGGGGCAGGAGGTAGGGGGGATAAAAAGAGCCAGATTCCACTCTTCCGCAGTAGGAAATCAGTAGATAACACCTCTGATGGGAAGAAATCAAGAATAGGTGGTAAAAACATGGTATTTAGAAAAAATGGAGGTAAATACAAGAAGAAACTGGAAAAGAAATGAAAGCAGTTACCTCTGTGGACAGGATCAGTGTGGGGTGGGGCATGGTGGGGCAAAGGATGGAAACAGTTCATTCTAAACTAGTACCAAGTTCAAGTTCAGGGTTCTTTCATTCTAGATCTTGCCTCTCATTTGCCTTTCTCTCCCCCAGTTCAGGCTGGGCTGAAGATGTGTTCCTTGTTTCAATCCTTCAGCGAACTCCTCTTATTAGCATCATTAAGGGCCTTGGTTCAGTCTGGTTTCCCTGGTGGTCAGACCCAATTCCTATCCTATTTGCAGAGATGGCAGACCTGGACATCCCCAAGGATCCTTACTTTGGGCCAGTGGTATACCTGGTATACCTGGTATACAAATTTTGATTATGTTGGTTATAGGCCTATATAAAAATGTTTATTTAAATAATTGTCCAGTAACTTGTAGGTGAATTTTAACAAAATCAATACGTCTGCAAAAGGTACAATTTGAGCAACTAATAAATCATACAATTGATATCATGCTTGATTTTCTTTATGTTTCATTCGTGAACTAAAATTTGCACTTTCCAAACAAAAATATTACACTTCATAGTCTGCACTCTGTTGCACTGTTTAAAATTTTAACCACCAATAAAAACTGTAAGTGGTTACACAGAATGACAGAATTGGAGCAATTCAAGTTTTGCTTCATCTTTATAATCACTGTCTATTATCATTTACTTCAAATAAATTATTTAAATGCAGGGATATGTAGGAACACAGGGGCTGGAAAAGTGAACTGTGCCCCAAGTAGGCTTGAACGATTCCAAAACAGTAGAACTTCATCTCCAGATGAGGGTGTGAAGCTGAGTTTGTGTGTGTTGTGGGCCCACTGTATACCTGGGAGTTCTCAGAATTAATTTCCATGTAGAATACAAGCTTTTATTAAAGGATAATTAATATAAATGTACTAATTCGAAGTTTCCATATATATTATTAAAACTCGACAGAACTTAGACCCACTGAAGATGTTTAAGTGGAGAACTTTATCACAGATCTTGTTTAGAATTGCCAAGTGCGTGATGATAAAAAGCAGACTGGCTTTTAGTCTTAATTTTCTGATTGTTTTTTAATTGTCTGCATGCAGCCAGGTAACCACTCCCGCCCTTAGTATGTCACAGTCAAGGGCCGACCATTCAATGGCCACTCTGTCACAGGGAAGGACACTCACTGTCTCTACTCGACCCGCCGTCCACACTTGACCCTCTCATCTTAGCTTCTGCTTCCCGGATCCCAACAACCCTTTTCTTACAGGCGCTGTCCTCCACACTGTTGAATCCAGCACACATCTTACTGGGCTTTTCAACATCATCCAAGCAGTTGACCACGTCCTCTTTCTGGAAACATTCTCTTCTACTTCTCCACCCACGTGTCCGTGCGCTCTTTCCGTCTCCTTTGCTGGCTCACACTCTTAGCCGCACCCATTAAATGTTGGCGTCCCCAGGGCCTGATCCAGCCCCTCTTCTCCTCTGCTGTTCCACTCTCACTAGAATTGAATCGACTCCCATCACACCAAACACTGCTCACAGGCAAGCCACTCTCATGTGCTAAACTGCCTACTTCCCATCTCCGCTCAGCAGGTCACTGACAAAGCAAATATGCCCATAACCTAAGACATTCATTTATTCATTTGACCTTCCACAAATATGTATCTGTCAGTAAATGGACACCAGCCATAAACATCCAGCTTTTTTTTTTTAAATGTTTATTTTTATTTTTGGCTGCATTGGGTCTTCGTTGCTGTGCGTGGGCTTTCCCTAGCTGAAGTGAGCGGGGGCTACTCTTCGTTGTGGTGCGGGGGCTTCTCTTGTTGTGGAGCACGGGCTCTAGCTCGGGGGCTTCAGCAGTTGTGGCATGTGGGCTCGGTAGTTGTGGCTCACAGGCTCTAGAGCACAGGCTCAGTAGTTGTAGCACACGGGCTTAGTTGTTCTGCAGCATGTGGGATCTTCCCAGACCAGGGCTCGAACCCGTGTCCCCGGCATTGGCAGGTGGATTCTTAACCACTGCGCCACCAGGGAAGTCCAAACATGCAGCTCTTCCTCCAGTATTCTCCCATCTTGGTAACCACATCACGGGTCACCAGGTTACCTAAGCTGGAAACCCAGGAATGGCCCTTGATACCTCTTTCCCTCTCATCCTCTGCATTAGATCAATCCCTCTGTCTCATCTATTCTTCCTCGAAAACACATCCCAAGTCTCTGTACCTCTTTCCATCTCCACCACCCGCTTCTGGTCCAAGCCACGATCGTTTCTTACCTGGACCACTGCAGCCGCCTTCCTCCCTTCACGTGTCCTACTCATTCTCCATTTTGCAGCCAGAGAGGTAATTTTGGAGATGCCAATCTTGCGCGACATCCTCTGCTTAAAACCCTTCCCCCACGTGGTGTCCAGAGCCCGACGTGACCCGGCCCGTCTGTCCAGCCTCATCGCACTGCGCTACAGCCAGTCTGGAGACCCCGATCCTCCACGGGCCGAGCAGCTCCTCACTCCCAGGATGTCCCATGCGCACTGCTCTCTCCTCTTTGCCTCACTCGCTCTTCTCAGCCCTTCTGGGCTCAGACTACCCACCTCCTCCCCAGTGAAGCCTTCCCTGCCCCACCCTGAGATCCACTAGCCCAGGGAGGGCAGTGAGAGTGTCACCCTACTCATCGCCTATCCCTGGCACCCAGTCCTGAGACTGGCCCCCAGGTAGCTGCTCACAGCAAGGGCTGGCAGTGCCTCCCTGTTGTTGGAGGGACGGAGGCTTAGTGACTGGCATCAGAATCACCTGTGTTGTCTGGAACACACCTCGGGACGGGTGGTCTCTGTGGACAAACCATTAAACAGAATGGAGAACTGCCTTTCTGCAGGCTTGGCCCAACTTCCCAGAAGTCCCCGTGTGCCCCTGAAGTGAAGCACCTCAGGAAAACATGCCCCAAAGGCCGGGCTTTTCCCCCTGAAGCTGCCCTGGGAGTCATGTCAGCACCTCCCCCCTTCCCTCTTCTCCCCACACCACCCCGAGGGGCTCACTCACCCAGGGTTTCGAAGGATCAAATCGGCCTAGATCCACACACTTCCTCCGAGGCAAAATGTACCCATGACTTTTTTGTGCTTTTGAGTTAGACCAGAATAAGCATGAGGTGTGAAGGTTTATTACCCCCTGAGAACTGTTTACACCAGGTGTGTTGCTTGGGAAAGACCGTGGGGGGCCCACGTCCGGGGCCAATGTCCGGGCTCGTCTGAGAGCATGAAGTGGGTGGGCGCAGGGCCGGAGGCTCGGTAGGGCCATTGTTCCAGAATCAATTCCTTCTAAAGTCCTAACTGGATTACTTGACGCAGCTTAATTAAGGCTGCTGTGTTTTCTTCTTTCTCCTTTCTTCTAACTTTAAGTACTTACTGCTGTTCCAGCGGAATACAGAGAACTTGCTTCTCTGGCCACTCGGAACGTGTAGGTCAGAGCTCTCTTACCAAAACATAAGTAAAATCATACAGGATTTGATTAATATAGTCCATAAACTTCTATCTGAAAGTATGTATGTGTCTGTCTGTCCATCCATCCCTCCCTCCCTCTATCCTACCTACCTACTTACCTATCTTTCTTTACATGCCTCAGAGAATATACTTTTGTTTCATATGCTCATGGAACATTTATAAAAATTGATCAAGTAATGGGACAAAAAAACACAACAGATATTTTTTTTTTTTTTTTTGCGGTACGTGGGCCTCTCACTGTTGTGGCCTCTCCCGTTGCGGAACACTGCCTCAGCGGCCATGGCTCACTGGTCCAGCCGCTCCGCGGCACGTGGGATCTTCCCGGACTGGGGCACGAACCCGTGTCCCCCGCATTGGCAGGTGGACTCTCAACTACTGTGCCACCAGGGAAGCCCGCCCAGATTTTTTTTAAATGTAGAAAACTTCAGGTTACATTTGCTGATTATAATCCAATAAAATTCAAAATAGCTAATTTAAGGAGGATACTTTTATTTTTTAGTATTTAGAAATTACAAACACATTCCTAGGTAGCTCTAAGATGAAAGAAGAAATCAAAAATAAATTAAAAACGACACAGAGGGCTTCCCTGGTGGCGCAGTGGTTGAGAATCTGCCTGCTAATGCAGGGGACACGGGTTCGAGCCCTGGTCTGGGAGGATCCCACATGCCGCGGAGCAACTGGGCCCGTGAGCCACAACTACTGAGCCTGCGCGTCTGGAGCCTGTGCTCCGCAACAAGAGAGGCTGCGATAGTGAGAGGCCCGCGCACCGCGATGAAGAGTGGCCCCGCTTGCCACAACTAGAGAAAGCCCTCGCACAGAAACGAAGACCCAGCACAGCAAAAATAAATAAATAAATTAATAAACTCCTACCCCCAACATCTTAAAAAAAAAAAAATTAAAAAACGACACAGAAAGCAATTAAAGAACACTTAATACCAAAATTTATGTGATAAAGCTGTATTTAGAAAAAAATGTATAACCCTAAAATGTCATCATTATTCAAGAAGATAGGTGAAAAAAACAAAACTAAACTAAACACCTGTCTTAGAAAGCAAGAAAAGAACAGTAAAGATAAATCAAAACAAGCCAGGTAGGAGAAACAAAAGATTAAAGGTACAATCAACAGAATAATAAAAACAAAGTAGCAAAGGGAAACCAATCCCAAACTGGTTCTCTGAAAAGAACAGTAACTTCCTCAAAAACTTAGTTATGAAAAAAAAAAAAAGTAAAAATATGCAAGATTAAGAAAGAGAAAGGAGAAATAACCAGATATAGGAAGTATTAAAATAATCTTTAGAGAATACATACAAATGTATGGCAACAAATTTAAAAAACCTAAAGAGAACTGGATGATTTTTGAAAAACCAAATATGCTACCAAAATTGACCTATGAAGCAGCGGGAAACTTGAATACTCCAATTAGCAGAGGGCATGGGGGTGGGAAAGGGGGGTGGCGGGTGACGATTAAAAGGAATCTTTGAAAAAGGTTCTGGAACCGGATGGATTTGAGGCCTACTTTCATCTAACTTTTAAAAACTAGAACTAGAAACTCCACGTCTTAAGTCTTGCAAGCCACAGAAAATGGTGGAGAGTTCTCCTATGCATTTTATGGAGGTAGCATAATTTTAATTCTAAAATCTGAAGAGACTGTGAAATGAGAAAATTATAGATAGACCCCCTCTCACTATAAAGATGAAAAGACTCAAAATACTAGCCAAAAGAACCAGGAAATGTATCAAAAGAATAACAGATTAACACATTATGACCAAATGGGGCTTGTTCCAGGGACTAAGGGTGGTGTGGTACCAGGAAATCTGTCAATATAATGTATTCCATTTTTAAAAAATTAAAGGAGAAGAAACAATATGGTCATAACAATAGATGCTGGAAGGGTTTTGCTGTAATTCAACAGCCATTCCTAACCTAAATTCCTACAAACAAAATGAAAAGATGGTCAGACTCACTGCTGAGTCTAAATTCACTAAAGCAGGAATGAAATGCGACTTGTCCCTATTAGACTGGTTGACACTTCTGGCGGGGGCACAGAGACAGGGCACTCAGGTGGGCCGCAGCCCTCCACATCCCCACCAGCATTCCTGGAAAGTGATCTTGCGTGTATCCTCGGAGACAATCGGCTGCTGGGAATCTGCTGCACAGAAATAAAACTAGTGCATACGTACGTAAGTAGGAGGGTGTCTACTGTAGCGCTGGTGTTAGGGGGCGGGGGGGTGGCGTGAGAATCAGGTGAATGCCCTTCAATACAGGAATCGCTGAGTCCACACAGGACAGTCACACCATCAGCTGTGCTGCATTTAAGGGGACAGAGTTACACCAACCTGAAGGTAACACTGAGAAGGTGCAGAAAAGTATACGATTCCAACGTTATGAAAACGAACGCTGGGAACGACATACGACTATGTCTGTGTTCTATGTCTGTATATAATCACGTGAACATAGTGAGAACACAGGCCATCCACGAGTTCACTGGTTTTGAGGTGGAGTTGGGAGGGATATGGGGCGGAAGCAACGGCTGCCCTCATATGCTGTAACATAGATATGAAATTATATTTTTGTTTCCCATTTGTATGCAAAAATTTTAAATCTGACGTTTAGAAGTTTCAACAGGATTATTCCTGTTGGATAATCGAACAGGAATAAAAAGCAAAGTTCCCTTCTTCCTTTGGTGTCCACAATTGCTTCAGGCACCTCCCAGCCAGAGAGACGCAGCTTGGACCAGCACTTACTCCTCAGGACCTGGTCTCCACAGTGACCTGGTGTCCGAGTGTCATGCGCCCTTTCTGTGCCTGGCGTCCTGGGACAGCTTGTCTTCAGATGCCGGCCCCCTGCTCCAGGAGCCCCTGCAATATTCTAGTTGTGCTCTCGTCTGGGGCAGTGAGCCTCCCCTCCCCTCCCCGACGGTGGACGGGGTATTTGAATGAGGGGGAGCGTTTCTTGATGAAATCCAGCTCTTTGCCTGTTCCACGCTGAACCCTGCAGCTGAATGTGGCTGGAGAAAAACACCACCAGGCTGCCTGGTCTCACTTTAAATTCCTGATCACCAACCTCAAATGGGCCCGTTTGTTGCCTGGCAAACATCCCGTACCTCCCTGGTCTGTTCACTTTCCCTTTATCCTAAATGACCGTTTTCTACCTCTCCCTTCTCTCCAAATTTCCATCCCCTCCTGCCCCGTCCTTACTCTCTGCTGATCTCCCTGGGAAAACAGAAGAAAGCAAATGAGAATCTCCAGTAGTTTCGACCTCATCTGCCCACGTCCCCGGCCAGCCAGGCTCCCTTCTCCCCGTTATTATCGCCCCTCGTCTCTAGAAGCACCAGCCATCTCTCTCCACTTATGGCCGGATTACTCCAGAGGAGTTGTCAATATTCATTTTCTCCAAAATCTCTCTTCATTTTTTTCTTGAATCTATGTATCCAGGCTTCACCCTCCCCACGCCACTGAAACCACTCTTAGGAACGTCTCCAGTGACCTCAATGTTGTAAATCCAGTGTTAACTGTTGGTCCTCATCCTGCTTAATCAGCAGCCTTTGATAGTTCATCTCCCTCCTCTGTGGACCTTTCTGGACCCCACGCCCTCCTGGTTTCACACCCGACTCTGGAAGGCGCTGCTCTGTCTCCTTTGCTGCTCCCCTCCACCTGCCTAAACTCTTAAACTTCAGGGACCCCCAGGACTCAGATCTTGGACCTTTTTTCTTTGCTGCCCTCCCCACACTGCCCCACTCCTTTGAGGATTTCATATCTCATCCAGGCTCCACTTGTCACTTGCATGATGACTCCCAATCTTATGCCTTTGGCCTGGAACTCATCCCTGGAACTCCAGCGCCCGGCTGCCTGCTTGACCTGTCCAGTAATATCAAGTAGGCACCTTGAACGTAACCAATCCTGCTCCTGCTGAAGTCTCCTCCTCAGAAACGACAACTTCCATCCTGCCAGGCCTGGACCAGTAACCTCAGACTGGTGAGGTGAGCACAGCCAACACGAAGCCCGGGCCTGGCTGACGGGAAGAGCTGCCAACCCTGGGAAGTTAAGCAAGGCCCAAGGTGCAGGGCTGGCCTGGGAACGCACTTGCCCGGAGTGAGGGAAAGGCTGCGTGTGACTGCACGTGTTGTAATACGTTTGGCATTTGTCATTGGCGATGGTTCTACAATCTATGGGACAGCAAGAAACCAGAAGGAAACAACATGTTTGGAAGTCAACAGAGCATTTTATTCCACAGGAAGAAAAATAACGACTCTGATATGAGAAACAGATTCAAGAGTCTCAACAGATTGGTGAGTGTAAGAGTGTTCACACGGTGGAGACCCAGATACTTTATTTTCAGAATATTATCGAGCAGCTACTATGGTATTTTGAGGCACAGATGATGCTTAAAAACAAAGTGGCCCAGGAGCCTTCCAAACCCCGAGGTGCGTCTCCACCACGGTGAGGTACTCGGGCCGCTAAGAGGTCATGTTTCTGTTTCCCAGTCAGTGGTGAGCAGGCCCAGGTGTGGGAAACACAGAACAGCCAGCCTTTCTGGTGGGTGAGGAAAGCAGCTGTGGCCAGGCGGTGATGCGGCCAGCTGTGCTGGGTCAGGGCATCGAGGGGGCTTTGCTTTCTGCTTGCCCAATTTCTCCTAATTCAATTTATTTTACTTTCCTCGGAGAGGAACCGGGTACTTGAGGCACCAAGAAAATCGGCAGAAATTATCCTGACGAAGTCTCAGACATCGCTGGCTAAATACCAATTTAGAAGCCAGAGCCAGGGCCTGCTTCCTCCAAAGCTTTGGATTTTTTTCCTGGCAAACCAGGAAACTATGTCCAAAGCCCCTGAAACCTTACCATCACCAGGCCTGGCACGAGGGCTGCGAGGGCGGAGGAGCCTGAGAAGCTCTTAGCTGGCACCCACCCCCCAACCCCGCCCCATTTGGTCTTTGGATCCCATTTTAACATCTGCCTCTTCCAAGGCGCAAACATCAGGGGGGAGCTGTGCAGTAGGGAGATGAGCAACTATTGTATTTCGAGGGCTGATGAGATTTAGAAAGGAGCCGGGAGGAGGGCATCTCAACACCCCTCTGGAGTCTCCTGGAAGCACCATTCCACAGCGCAGCCCTCAACCAACTTCCCATGGGCAGAGCTGCAGAGAACACAGGTTGCCGCTGGGCCCAAAGTCAGGCTTCCTTAGTCATACCAAGCTCCTCAATCCAACAGAACTCCCAAGTGACTTCATTCCAGAAAGTGACAGAAGGCTCACTGACACAAACCATCAACCCTCTGAGAGTTTCATCGTTAAGAGGTCATGATCTCAGGCAGTGCGTTACTGATGACAAAAACCACAAGCCAAACTTGTGGGGTGCAGGGTGGGAGGCTGGTGAGGAAGACAAGAAGCCTGCAGGGAGCCGCACCTGGCACATGGCTGTGGCCCAGCAGGACCAACCAACCGACGGACCAAAAACCCACCCCGACCCTTCAAAAGCTGGGCTTCAATTCTGCAGTCCATGAACCCAGAGTGCAGGGAAGACTATATACAAATCCTGGAGTTCAAGACGAGCCCTGAAAACACTATTTTGCCAGAGCACTAAGCACTTGGGTTAAAGCTCTTTGAAAACACACACGCACACACACACACGCACGCACGCACGCACGCACGCACGCACACACACACACACACACACACACACACACACACCCCGAGTGGGGAGAGAAAGACAGATTAGCTTCATCTGTGTTTTGGAAGGATCTGGGTCATGAGTCATAAACACCAATACCTTCCACGCATCCACTGATCCGATGGGTCCTTTTAGATCTCAGCTACGTGGGACATGGTTGTAGAGACTGACTAGATTTATTAAAATAAAAATTAAAAAATCACAAGGCTAGTCACTCATTCTAGGCCTCCCCTCTCCCTACCTTGGTTATTCCTTACAGAAAAGAGAAACCACAGAAACAAGACCCAGGAAGGAGAAGACACTCGGTCTAGGCCTTGCCACCGGGTCGAATTTAAAACCAAGGGCAAGAGATATTTTGGCCAAATCTTGGCCCCAAACTTACAAGAACAGCTTTTTAGCACTCAGATTTCATTCCCTTTTCTAAGACTCTCTCCTTCTCCCTCCCTTCTCACCCCAGGGCTGCTGTCGCCCCGTCCCTAGGGCTGTGGGGCTGGGCGGCTGCCTGGAGCTTTATTAAGGAGAACAGAGTCCCAGGACCTCCTGCTGCAGCTGCTCAGGAGAGGGAACACTCTCGCTGTGGGTTTTTGATAAATTTGTGGATTTCTGATCTGTTAAACAGTCCTACGGGATTTTTTTCCCTTCTAAGTTATCAGCGCCTACCAATGTTTCAAACTGGCCTCTCTGATAATAACCCCAGAAAACCTTATAATGCTGGCGTGTGTGTGCGTGGTAACAGAACACACCTCACAGTTTTACCTCAAAGTCTGGCAAGACTAGTCAGGAGAGAGCCAGTGAGACAGGCAGATAAAAAATAATTTGTGACACTCTTAAGAACTATCTTTAAACTGAGGGAGAAATAAATAAAAGATGTGTCCGAGTCACTCCCCTAGGCCTCATCAAGGGCTGGCTCTGGGTCTAGACACTTCGGTTCGCGGCTCCAGCCGGGATGAGCACAGGTTTCAAAGGCATCGCTCTTGACGCACCTGCCCCCTCACCTCAGCCCACCTAACTGTGAATATTCTAGTTTCCCAAACTAAGGCATAACATTCTGCAGCTTCCAAGAATCCCTCTTCACGGACAGTACCCTGAATGAGACGTGTAGAATTAGTGCAATAGAAGATCCAATATAACTTTATATTACTTTACAGTTAACAAGCCTTTACACACATCACAGGCCCTGTTCAGAAATGCTCCTACGTATTTACAAACACACAGTTGTACATATATACATGTTAACAAAATACAGGGCAATCTAAAAATTAGATTGATCTCAGTTACACTTTCTTTGTTTTAAACGTTATTCAACCAATGCCTCTTAAAAATTACCTCCCCATAACCTAAAGTAACCCCCTGCCCCACAAATTAATATGGTTCCATTTGTAACCTCCCTCACCAGTATTTACTCTCCCTCTTGACAGCATCCCCCCAAACCTTATTCTGGTTTCCTCTAATTTAAGCCAAGCCCACGGGCCTCTCTCCTCCCGATTGGTTTGGGGTCTACGTCTGGGAGTGTCCCTCCAGCAGCTGGGGTTTCTCAGGAGTCCAGCTCCAGCTGCTCTTGGTTTTCATTGAGTCTTAACATAAGTTGCTGTTCATAGTAAAGGCTCTTTGCATAGTTTATTTCTTGTGATAACTTGATAGCAAGGACCTCTGATTTCACGTGAACCTGAAGAAAAGGACAGAATGAGTAACCTGCCCCCAAGGTGGGAAGCCAAACAAAATCACAGGACAGGGGCCATTGAAATCCACCCAGGCAGCAGCTCCCAGCCTGACTGCGGATCAGAACAGCATGGGTCGTAGTTTAAAGAAACAGATTCCCAAGGGCCCTACTCCTAGTTATGCCGATTCGAGGTCTGGGGTGGATCTCTGTATCTTTAACTTATTCCCCAGGTGACCGTGCAGTCGACCCATAATCACCTGACATTTGGGACTGCCTGTAACTGAGAACCAGTTTCAGCTCCGAGGTGTGAGGATCAGCTGAGGTGAGACTAACAAAGACTGGGGATTCAGATCTAAAGTCTGGTGATGGTCAAAGCACACAAATGCCCTCGAGGCCTTTCTTATCAAGACAGCTCACTTGCCTTGAAAGGGCGAAAGTGCAGCTGGGCAAAGCTCCCCACCTCCGAAAGGAACTTGTGGAAATACTCAGGCTTTTGGGTGTTAACTCAATTAATCTACCGGCCCTAACCTAAGCCAATGACCCCAGGGGAGCCTGCACAAGCCAAACCAAACCCAAGCGCATTCCTGGGCAGGGAGAAGGTCAAGGGAGAGAGGCCCCAAAAGGCTGGTTGCTGTTTCTCATCTGTGGAAACACTGAGATAAGCAGGGCCATTTTGAATGGCACGTCATTCTCGAATGCAGGCTTGAAAATCCTAGCATTCCAGGTGAAAAATGAGCAGGGCTAACACCTGGTTTCATGAAAAAATCCCACGTTAGAATACGGCTGGCGGTGGGGTCCCTCACACGCGCTTCTGCCGAGCCAACAACAGCCCCTCCAAGCGGAGGCAGCAGAGTGGTCCAGGCTGCCAGCCCTGGAGCTGCACGGGCACGTGGGTTTGAACCCCAGCTCCCTCCGGTGTTGGCCGGATAACCTCGAGCAAGTCACCTGTCCTCACCAAGCCTCCTGACCACCAAGTGGGGACAACAGCAGTACAACATTAAATAATCTAGAAGTACCTAGAGTCCAGCCTGACACACAGTAAACCCTTAACGAATGCTGGTTTTTAACAGCAGCGGTGTTGTTGAAAAGTCCTGCCATAACAATATCTTGTACCTTTTGGAGGTCAAGTGTAAAGTTTATTTACAGAGATTCATTGAGCTTTTACAGTGGATGGGGGCCTATGCTAGATATTGCTTCCTTGTGCAGGAAAAAAAGTTAATTTCCAATTATTCTAGAGGTGAAGCAATGAAGAAGCCAATGTGTCCGCTAACGCCTTCTTAGATTCAATGCGCCGAAGAGTCCCGTTTTAGGAATAAAACACCCCCGTGCATCATGTCAGCTGGTCCTCACGGCTGATTAGAGGCGGTAATCCTGCCCATACTGTATGGGTGGGAAACTGCGGCACAAGCGTTGAGCAACCCGCCCTCCGGTGGAGCTGGGAGAGCGGCATCGTCCCACCCCACACACACTGAGCGCCTTCTGCCTGTGGGACTAAGAAGCAGGACCCCTGGGGACTCACAACAGCCCAGCCCAAGCCTCACACGTGGCAAACACATCAGCAGGGCGGTGGCCGGCTGAGGAGATAGGGCAGGGGTGCACTCACCATCGGCTTCTGGTGGGAAGGGCCGGGGATGGACACCCCACTGCTCGTGTTCACGGCCTTCTTGGTCACCTGCACATACACCTTCCCGTGGTCTTTGGAGACGAGGCAGTGGTAGAGATCGTCGTACTTGACTTCCAGGAAAATGGCCTCCCGGTCTAGGTAGTCTCCGCTTTTCAGGAAGTAGACGGCCTTGGAGGAGATGAGCACACAGTAGCTGTCGATGTTCTCCACGGCTATGAAGCTGCAGAGAAAGAGGCGGAGTGAGAAGGGCACGCAGAGCTTTGCCAGCTGCTCCTCCAGGCTGAGGCTGTAGGAGGGGGGGCCGAGGCTCCGACCTTGAAGCCAGGCTCCCTCCCTCACTACACCTTGGGCAGGTGGCTCACCCACTCTGAGCCTCCATCTCCTTGTGTGTGAATCAGGAATAAAAAAAGTGACACTGGCCTCTCAGGGCTGCTGTGAGGCCAATGTGTAAAGCACAGAGCCCTTCCACAGCGGGGCTCGATAATATGACCAAGTGTATCAATAGGAGAAACAATTTTATGGCCTTTTTATAGCCTAAGGCTTAGAGAAAACTGTAGCAGTGCTTTGTTGGGCAGAAGAAGGAAATACAGTGCTTTGAAATGCTGACTGAAGCAGCAGCTGAGAAGGTTCACAGGGAAGATGGGGTGGGGGAGGGGCAGCCACAGGGCTGGAAGTCGTGGGCAGGGGTGGTGACGGACGCGGGGAAAGCGGAAGCGGATGGGTCACCAACCTAGGCGCCGCGAGAGGATGGCACGCCCTCTCCAGGTGCGCACCTATGTCCACTTCCTTTTTGTCACAGTTCTAGTAAGAGGTCACCTGGTCTCAGCTCAGCACCTCCAGGGACAGGGGACTCACTGGTGAGACGACCACCGCGTTCTCAGAACTCAACTGTTAGAGACCACCACTGCGTTCTCAGAACTCAACTGTTACAGAGTGCTTTTTTAGGTAAAGCTGTAATCTTGATTTCCATAAACTGTCAGTCATCCCTTCTAGGGGCTTCAGGGCCACTCAGAAAAAAATCTCTTCGGGCTTCCCTGGTGGCGCAGTGGTTGAGAGTCCACCTGCCGATGCAGGGGACACGGGTTTGTACCCCGATCCGGGAAGATCCCACATGCCGTGGAGCGGCTGGGCCCGTGAGCCACGGCCACTGAGCCTGCGCGTCCGGAGCCTGTGCTCTGCAACGGGAAAGGCCACAACAGCGAGAGGCTCACGTACCGAAAAAAAAAAAAAAATCTCTTCTTCCCTGGAGCCCCAGATTTAAAGTGGAAATTTATGCACGTCAAAGCTCTCAGATCGGCTACTGAATGAAGAGCAGTGACCCTTGGAAACCGCCGTGACAGCTCTCCCAGGCCTGGCTGCCTCCGTCGCATCTTGTGACAGCCTTCCACAATGGGGCGGCCACGTCGGGGGACAGCGCAGGGGAGCGGGTGACGGCAAGAATACTAAGAGCTGACGACAGGCTGGCTGTCAAGCCCCGGCCCCCTGGGACTTGATGTCCTGAGAGGAATTGCCACACCGCAGTTGCCTGGAGCCGCGGCTCCCCTGGAACGGCTCAGGGACCCGGTCCCAGGATGGCTTTGTTCCATGGTCAGCAGTCGCCAAACTCTGCTGGGATGGAGCAGGCCTGCCTGCTGCTGGACAGGCCGGTCCTCTCTCAGTCCCAAGCTGGCGCCAGGTCCCTGCTCACCTCTGGGCTTAGAGAGCCCCCCATTCTGAACACGCCTTGTCTCTCAGCCCAAGGGTTCACGAGTTCTCTCTGAAGCTTCCCGAGAAACACGCCCACCCTGCGCCCACTTCTGAAGGCTTCGTCGCTTACTGTCAAGAGCACTGCCAGGCAACTACTTGTTCTCATTTTGTTTCCCAGACAGGTATTTGACTCTCTGACTAAGCTGATGTAAGAGGGGTCCACACCCTACGCTCCCCGTGTCTCCCTGGGCACCCACCACTGAGTCGGCCACCCCCTCAGGACTCAGTGAAAATATGCCTGGTTCCAGCTGCCATTTTAATTACAGCCTCACATGACAAAAATTGGGGTTTATTGTTCTATTCTAACTGGTTGGCAATGCCAAGAATGTAGACTTGTAAAGTCTCAATGCCAAAATTAGAAATACCCAGCAGCTTTTGGTGTTCAGGCCACTTAGCACGGAATTTCCCATGTCCCGGGCTCTGACAGTATCCAGAGGGCAAGCAGTATCATTTAAAGAAACCAACTGAAATCTAAAATAGCTGGTCCAGGGGAAGAAAAGGTGACAGAAAGAGACAGAGAGACAGAGAGAGATGAGAAAAGCTTCCTGACAAAGAGAGGAAGGATCACAGGACCAGCTAGAACTTGCTGGGAAACTAGCCTAAAAACTGAAAACGGCCTAGGACTTCTAAGCACAGGTGGGCCGGGCACATGGTGACCGAGGCTGTAATGGGCTCTCAAAGGAGATCCCCGAAGTTGGCCACTGCAATTAGGGTGAGAGCAGCATATGCATTGAAAATCCAATAGGGATTGTTACCTTTCCTCTGGTCCAGCACAAGATGGGGTACTTCTATCCCATCACCCGTGCCTCCACTCTCACCCTGTTTAGTACCCGCTGTCTGACATTTATGCACAGCCTCTAAGAGGGCCAAGGCCTTTCCATCTGGGCAGCTGCTCTTACACCCGGGCCGACTGGCTGACACTATTAGTGCCCTTTCCAAACTGGACTTCTTTAAAACAGACTCCCTTCCGAGAGGCCACAGACAGTGCAAAGTCCTCCATCAGGCCAGAACAACTTCTGTTCTGGGTGGAAGGAAGGAGGAAGGGTGGCTCTGAGCTGGGATGCTCTAGTGAAAGCTGCTCCACACAGTGGTGAACGTGCAGGCCGGGAGGGAAGGGCAGGGAGACCCGCCAGGCTGGGCCAGCTGCTGTCTCTGCGGCTCAGGTTCTTCATCTGATAGAGATCATACTACCTGCCGTCACAAAGTCAGTAAATCCATGGGCAAAAAATTCATGGCCGGGCCTCCCTGGTGGCGCAGCGGTTAAGAATCCGCCTGCCAATGCAGGGGCCACGGATTCGAGCCCTGGTCCAGGAAGGTCCCACATGCCACGGAGCAACTAAGCCCGTGCGCCACAACTACTGAAGCCCACGTACCACAACTACTGAAGCCCACGTGCCACAACTACTGAGCCTGCGCTCTAGAGCCCGTAAGCCACAACTACTGAAGCCCGTGTGCCACAACTACTGAGCCTGCGCTCTAGAGCCCGTAAGCCACAACTACTGAAGCCCATGTGCCACAACTACTGAAGCCCGTGTGCCACAACTACTGAGCCTGCGCTCTAGAGCCCGTGAGCCACAACTACTGAAGCCCACGTGCCACAACTACTGAAGCCCGTGTGCCACAACTACTGAGCCTGCGCTCTAGAGCCCGCGAGCCACAACTACTGTAGCCCACGTGCCACAACTACTGAAGCCCTCACGCCTAGAGCCCAAGCTCCGCAACGAGAGAGCCCACCACGGTGAGAGGCCCGTGCACCACAAGGAAGAGGAGCCCCCGCTCACCGCAACTAGAGAAAGCCCACGCACAGCAACGAAGACCCAACACAGCCAAAAATAGTAAATAAATAAATAAATAAGTAAGTAAATAAATAAAAGGAATTCGCGTCCATTACAGAAATGTGAGGGGCGAGGAGCAGTTTGTAAATGTGCACGGACCTCTCCTCTGTGAGCCCAGGGGCCCTATTCGTACCCTGAAGCTAATACAGACAGTAATTTTTGGACATTTACATGAAATGTTCTCGTCTTTTCAAATCAAAAGCAGCCAAGGGTCTAAGTGAAAGGAGGGAAAAGGGAGACAGCGGGGCCTCAGCTGGAGTGCCAGGGTCCCAGACCACGGTCTCAGCAAAAACCCAGACACTGACTTAGCCAACAGCGTCTCTCTCTCCATTTTCCCCTAATGCGCCCCTGGAACTCCCACAACCAGTGACCAAGGCTTTGGGTTTCATCATTACAGCATACATTTTTTAAAAAACAAAATCTGGAAATCACAACAAAGAATAATTAAAACTGAGCTCCAGATTATGGGTCCCCTCCTGTAATGGAGACCAACCCCAAACCTGTCACTGAGAGAGAGGAACCAAAACCCAGGGGGACAAGAGAAGTCGAACCAATCAGTGCACTCAGCACTTCTCTGCCCATCTGCCCCCGCCTCTGTCCCTTTGTCGTCAAAGCCCGGTGTCCCCCGCCCTGCCTGGCCGTCCCCTGCAAAGGCCTGTGCTCCACAGACTTTCATTTGCGTCACTTGAGAGGCTCAGGGTTTCGTCCAGAGTGGCAGCGGCTATGGCCTCACACGAGCTGAGTCTAGACACGGGGCTCTCCACTCTTCATCCCCCGTACCCCCCTTGCTTCATGCAGGGCTGCTCTTGGCTCATGAATGAGTGACCATTGCAAACCCTCGTGGGATGACATGGGGAGGAAAGCCATGTGGTCTCAGGTTGATCCTGAGTGTGTCCTTCTACCCTCTGACCTATTATTAATTCGGAGGAAGAATGAAAAAATGTGGCCAGAGACACACAGCCTCTGGATAAGCTGTACCCTTCAAATATGAAGAACCAGAGAAGCTGCCCAGTGCTCTGTAGACACCGCGACACCGCAAATGATTCTATAAAAAAAACAGGCGGGGACTCCCCTGGTGGCGCAGTGGCTGACAATCCGCCTGCCAATGCCGGGGACACGGGTTCGAGCCCTGGTCCGGGAAGGTCCCACATGTCGCGGAGCAACTAAGCCTGTGAGCCACAACTAGTGAGCCTGTGCTCTGGAGCCCACGAGCCACAAAACAAAAAACAGGATTTTTAGACATTGGTTAGAAGTTTCACTTATAACTCTCCTCTAAGGAGAGAAAGAGGACCTTCTGACCTTGGGATCAACTTCAGAAAGTTTCTTCTGAGAGAAAGGAAAGCTGTGGCACGTGGCTTACACCATTCTCCAAGATGACAGGTTCTAACAGTGGGTGAATCCGGCAAGGTTCAATGCCACAGAAGTAGCACCCACTACGACAATATCTCAGACCATGATACCACAGGGCATTCTCATCAACACCAGTGACATGACCAACAATAGCTTCAACCCTCTCGCTCTGTGGCAGGTAGAAATGTTGTCTCCAAGCCCCACGGCTGATGTGCCATTGGAACCAGCCAATCTTAGGTGCCAACTGGCTCTGTCACCAGCCACATGGCTTGGCTCAAGGTTTCTTGCCGTCACGTGTAGAGCGAGGGTCATCATATCTCCTCTTAGGGCCACTGTGATACTTAGAACTGACCTACATGCCCAACTAATGGTGGCTATTGTTATTTCTTTTGTTGAGGACAGATGCTAAGTTATCCTAATCCTGTGGGGAAGGTCCCCTTGGAGGTCTACTACAGATCCTTGCTTCAGCAGGTTGGAAAAATGAGTGACCCTCTAAGAGACCACAAGGAAACAGGCTCAGGACCAATTATTGCTCCTTAGGGAGAGAGAAATCTGCCAATTGTTTCAATTACCCTTTTCAATTGATTTCTTTCTTTTTCTCCCACTCTTTTTTTTGGCTTTATTAACTCTATTTATATATGTTTATTTTCCTCACTTTGTAGGCATTTCAAAATCAGAAGAGTTCAGAGCTGTCTTACTCCAGGAGTGCTCCCAGAACAGGCTCCTGCCCCACACGTGTCTCTCCCCAAGTCCAGGTGTGACCCCACACCTGTGTCTGAGCCTGGGGTCTTGCAGAGCGTCTCGGCACACACGTCCCACGGGTCCTCACACTCAGCACGGCCTCTCGAATCCTCTCCTCCTCCAGCACCGCCCCTCGCAGTTGATGGCATCTCCATCCAACCGACCAGGCAAGCAGCCCTCGAGTCCCTCTCAGCCCCACCCCTCGCTCAGCTTCTAAACCTGGTCAGTCTACTGACTGTACTGACACCTGCCTCCCTGTCCCCTCTCCCCTTCTTCTCTGCCAGCCTGTGCTCACCTGGATCACTTCCAGGGCCTCCTAAGTGCTTTCCTGCCCCCAGTCTCTCCAACTCTGATCCCTTTCTCTGTTGCTGTCAAGGTTACATTTTTAACGTCATTTTGAGTGAGATCCTCTTCAAAATCTCACCACTGCCTACAGGAAGCTGTTACAGCTCTCAGAATCTGTATGGACACCAAGGGGGGAAGCGGGGGGGATTTTAAAAAAAAAAAGCTCTCAGAATCTGGCCTTGTAACCCACCTTTCCAGCTTTTCAACCTCTGCTCCTTCCCTCCCACACATAAGCTGCCACCACACCCAGCTAACTGGAGTCTCCCCAGAAATGCCGCTAACTCTCCTGTCTCTGAGCCTTTGCCCAGCACTCTTCTCTGCGTACATGCCTTTCTCTCTTCTCGGCCCATTTCTCCTTGTGCTGCAGGACCAGATCAACTGCCAACAGCCTTCCCTGGCTTTCTAGGCACAAATTAATAACTTGCCCTTGTGGTCCCATAACACATGGCCCATACTTCTATTTTAAAAGCAATCACAGGGCTTCCCTGGTGGCGCAGTAATTGAGACTCCGCCTGCCGATGCAGGGGACACGGGTTCGTGCCCCGGTCCGGGAAGATCCCACATGCTGTGGAGCGGCTGGGCCCGTGAGCCATGGCCGCTGAGCCTGCGCGTCCGGAGCCTGTGCTCTGCAACGGGAGAGGCCACAACAGTGAGAGGCCCGTGTACCGCAAAAAAAAAAAAAAAAAAAGCAATCACATGTTTATAAATAGTTGGTAATACTGTCTGCTTCCCCTGCTAGACTGTGAACTTGTCCTGGGACATAGTAGGATTCAATAAATTCATGTGTTATGTAGTCTCAGAAAATAACAATGAATTTACGTTGTAGGGTCCAATGGAATTTGCCAGTGCACAACTTTGGACGTTGCATGCATTTTACCCAGTGGTAAAGATAAAGAATTCTCTCAGAAGTCTTGATTTAACTTGTTACTAGCAAGCCACTAACTTTCCCTTCCTTCCTCCCTCCCTCCCTCCGTTCCTTTCTTTCTATTGAAGTATAGTCGATTTACAATGTTGTGTTAGTTTCAGGTGTACAGCAAAGACAAGCCATTAACTTTTATCAGAGTAGCTGGATAATCCACCAAAGGAAAGTTTTAATTTAGTGGCATATCAAAGAATATCCAATTTTCTAAGTGTCAAAGGTTATTGGTAGATTATTTCCTGGTCTAGAAAACGGAAGCCAATGAATTCTATCCCACTTCTCAAAAGGTCTGATCTTTCGTTTTGAGACTGCATATATTACTATAAGGTTTTTATTTACAATTATATGCCATGAGAATCAACAGTATAACGTGTGCTCAAAATAAAAAATTCTGATTTCTATCTCTACCTGCAATTTCTCAAGAAGGATAGACAGGATACAAAATATATATAAACAGTATGTTTACAAAGGGGGCAAGAAAGGAGGATTTTTTTTTTTTTTTTGCGGTACGCAGGCCTCTCACTGTTGTGGCCTCTCCGGTTGTGGAGCACAGGCTCAGCGGCCATGGCTCACGGGCCCAGCCGCTCCGTGGCATGTGGGATCTTCCCGGACCGGGGCATGAACCCGTGTCCCCTGCATCGGCAAGCGGACTCTCAACCACCGCGCCACCAGGGAAGCCCAAGAAAGGAGAATTTTACTCTTGATTTTCTTTCTTTCTGTACTCTTTGAATTTGCTAATTATGTACATGAGTTTATTTCATCAAAAAGAGAAAAGACTAACCTGGCTGGTGGGTTTATAAGCTATTTTGGCTTACTTTTTATACTTTTTTTTGTATTAAAAAAAGATCTCAATAAAGAAAAAGGAGAAAAAAGAAGAGGAGGAACACACTCAAACAGATGGAAATGAGCACACAACCCAAACGGACCAGGGAGCTGCCTGGCTCGGCTGAGATCAAGTGACCCAGGGATCCAGTGACAGCCTCCAAGACACTGACTAGACTCAAGTGGCCTCCTACAGGTGACTTTCAAGTGTCCCCAGAAGGCAGGCAAGCACCACCTTCAAAGTCTTGCACGGGAACCACTTCCCAGGTCCTGCTGCCCCTGAAGGGTTCTTAGCTGCTGCTGTTCATTCCTTTTCCTTTCATCTGTAAATATACCAGCATATTTCTCTAAAGGATAAGGACTCTTTTTGTTAGCACAGTCACAATACTAAAAAATAATGAATAATAATAATTTAAAATGTCAGACATTTAGAAAGGCTCCTAATTTCCAATCAGAACAGGAGCTCTTAATATTCAGGGATCATGGACCCCCACGTCGGCATTCTGGGGAGGCCCATAATCCCCTTCTAAGAATGCTAATTATAAATGCATAAACTAAAATGCTTAGAATTACAAAGGAAGTCAGTTATATTTAAATATATCTATCGAAATATTAAAATTGGGATAGAGAACTGAAAGCTTCTTTTTTAAAGCATAAAATAATATCTAATAAAAAAAAATCTCACAAATACTATTTCCTAAAACTACATTTTAAAAATATAATCTGATTGTCAAATAAACTCCAGAAAACAGTATGTTTGGGCAGCTACTTAGGTCATGTGCATTGCTTGTAAGCACCTTTTTGGAAAAGTTAAAGAGCCACCCTAGTGCTTACATTGCTAGTATGTAACTTGGTCTGTGATGGTGTATTGGAAATAAAATAGGTACTTTCTTTTTTTTTTTTTTTAATGAGAATGAGGTTTCTGGCTACAGACTAGACACTAGTTACAGAGAAAAATTAATTTAATAAATAGAACAAATTTCACTTTAACAGCATCTTAACCCAGGATCCGATTTCAGAACCAAACTTAAGAAAAATGGAAAGTAATGGCAATTTTGTAACATATCAGAGGAATATTTGATTCATTCGAAACTGAAGCCTTTTCAGTTGGCCAGACCTTAAATCATATGTCAGCAACTATCTTTTTAATACTAATTAATTAAATAAAATAAAAAATTAAGTGAAACTTGATCTGGGAGAACAAAGTTGAAGTAACCATGGCACTGTGGACTTTGCGGGGTTTTCACTACATCAGGAAGTAATTACACAATATTTTCCAGAAGTGAAACAGTGAGTCTAACTGGAAAAAAATGTGGAAACATTTAGTTAGAACAGTAGGGCAAGGTATTTAAAGAGCCTTTTAAGGGGTTAACTCTGAAGGAAAATATGCAAATAATTGGGTCTTTAAACATGTTTTTAATTACGATTCCAGGATAAAAGTCAGGTATACTATGGCACTCCTGTGCTTCTCCTGAAAACGCCTTTCTTGCAGAGGGATGCCTCCAACATTCACGTCACCGTGAAGACCCAGCCTGACAACCGAGGATACTTCAGAGGAACATTTGCCAGGTCCCCGATGACTTCTTCCCTGTACACTGAGGAAGGCTACGGTCATGTGGCTTCTTCAACATTCACTGGCAAGATTTAACCCACAAACTTGGGTAGAGACACATGGTTTTCATCTTAAGAGTCAAAAGTCATTCACGCCAACATCTTTTCCTAGTTCTTATGAATTTTAAGAGTTTCATGAAATCTCTTTTACTGACTTCATTTTGATTTCGGTTTTCAGCTTTCCATGGCTCTGTTTTCAATGCATGTATCTCACTGGGAGCAAGCCTATGTTAGCTGTAGTACACAATTTCTCCCTGTGTTCTTGGCATATGTCATCCTATTGAAAATGAATTTCACGAGGACCAAGGTTTGACTTGAAAATGAATTTCACAAGGTTTCACTTGAATAAGGGTGAGTGGGAAAGAAAATTAAAAGCGCGACGTACAACAACTTTCCAACTATCATTCATTCAACAAATATTTGTTGAGTGCCTAGTATGTGCCAGGCACTGTTCCATGTACCGAGGATTCGTCAATGAATGGAACAGACAAAAACTGCGGCCCTCGTGGAGCTGCCATTCTAGTAGACTCTGCACCATGTCCCGCTACACCTGGGGAATGACTCTCTGAGCCTCTGATCCAAAGGCCAAAAGTTACATTAGCAAAGTGGTATATAGGGCAGCCATGACACCAAATCCTCACCGAAGGCAGGCAGGAATATAAAGCCCTCCCTGGAGTGAAACACTGGGGATTCTGGTTATTGGAGTGATGGCCAGAGCTGAGGCTAGACTAAAAGAGCAGATAGATGTGTGCTATGGACAGAAGTATGTCCCCACCTATTTGGAGCAAGGAAGTAATGAAGGTTAAATGAGGTCATAAGGGTGGGGCCCTGATTCTATAGGAGACACCAGAGATCTTGCTCACCCTTTCTCGGCCACGTGAGGACACAGCCAGAAGGTGGCCATCTGCAAGCCGGAAAGAGAGCCTGCACCAGGAACCAACTCAGCCAGCACCTTGATCTTGGACTTCCCAGCCTCAGACTATGAGAAATAATTTTTTGTTGCTTAAGTCACTCAGTCTTGTTACGGCAGGCTGAGCTGACTACGATAATGTAATACACCTCCATCACTGAGAGGCTTTCCAATAACACTGCAAGGAGTTTGAGTTACAAAAAACACATCTAGGAAGACGCCATCCCATGCAGCAAGCAACAAATGAATTCTGGACTTGACTTTTGATATCCCCGTTCAAATACTGCTACAAAACTGTGAGATGAGGTTAGTTTAACAGCAGTTCTAACAACGACACTGAAGGCTCTCCTGAGAGATCACCTCTACTTCAGATATCCTCCACCAACCAAAAAACATTCATGGTCCTCTGAACCCTCCCTAGCTTGCTTTATCTTAAGAAAGATAAATAAGCATTAAGAGAAATTAAACCAGTATTCTGCTACTTATCAGGCAGAACTAACTGCTTTCTCTGGACTGTGGTTCTAACGCCTGTTTAGGTTACAGAGCATTTTACGCTGAGAGAGTCTCTGCAGAATATCCTCAAATAGTGATATACTGAGTTCTACCACGTCAACTAGGAAAAACTGCACTAACTGAAAATATAACAAGATCCTAAGTATATAAGGCTCCACATTCAAAGAATAACAGAACAACCTTGAGAACACTGTTGCGTTTCCAAACTTTTCAGCTCCCAGTTGGTTGTTTATCTGTTTTGTTTTACTAGCATTCTGCAGCAAACAACAAAACACCGAAGTTTAGGAAAGTCTCACAGGGCAAAACACCTGTAGATTGAGAACATTTTATCTTCTCTTTCTGAACTAATTAGAAGGAGACTGCCAACGTTAAGGTCCCGCTATGGAACTCAGTTTGAGAACCATTTTTATATCTGAATCTATAAAACATCTGGGCCAAGGAATCTTGTTGACCAGTTCCAAGGCCTAAGAGTCACGCTGATACTCAGATCGGACAGAAACTTCTCAGAGTCAAAGCCAGAAAAGACAACCCGGTGAACCGAAAGGGCTGGTTTCCCATGGCTCCAACTTACAATTCGTCTTGTATGTTGTCTGTTAGTTTGAAGAGCTGCTCCTGCCCTTCGGCCTGGCTCTCAGAATAGCGGGGAAGCAGGCCCTGCGGCCCTGCGCAGCACCGTGGTTTCCGTACCCTCTGTGCTTGGGTCCTAGGTGGGGAAATGGACGAGAAGCAAAGAGGTTAAGTGTTAAACGTCAAAATGATTTCGCTTCCTTCCTCGTCTGAGATAAAAACACCACTTAACACAGGACATACTCTAAATCTGGTGACCGGAATTAAACTACATTTAGTACCACCCGTGAATGCACTAGAAGAAAGTGGTTAAAGACTCCAGTTTTGAACAAGAACCTCACCGTTGCCATTTTCTAGCTATGTGATCGTGGACAAGTCAGTTAACTTCTTCAACCCTCAATTCCAGTTCTCTCTGTAAAACAGGATGATGACACCCACCTCACAGGACTGCCATGAAGATCAAACAAAATCATGCCCATCGAGCCCATGTTTGACAGGATGTAGGCTATCCACCAACAGTGGCTCTTGTTATTGTTATTATCACTGGACTTCCACTTGGTCACACTCTGTTTTTCTAGGAAATCTCTTCAGGAGAGGCACCTCTGGACTTGTAAAGGGTCAGGAAGAAGAGTGAGAGGCTTTGGGCATGAGTCAGAACACACCAAGCTTCTCAGCTTCTTCTAGGATGAGCTCAGCTGCCTGGGTGTAGGGTGAGGGCCACAGTGATCACAGGAGGGAGAAGAAAGGCTCCGTGGACTGGTCCCAGGCCACAGTCTGGGATTCTGCGGCAGCTCTCACTCATGGCCCTCAGCTGTCCGTGGCCCAAAGGAATCTGCTTTGCTGTGGCTTTTAGGGTAGGCTGATGTTGTCTTTCTCCACAAACCATATACAGGGTAATTGATAAGTACTTTTTGGTGTTTTCCTAGAAACAGGAGTCCATATTTGTTTTGGAAAGGCTGTGCATATTTCAGATGACTGATAAGAGTGTGCCTGGCCTGTCCTCGGCCTTGTACTTGGTGTACTTTTCATTATTTGTTCCTGGATTCCATTGAAGCAAAACACCCCTCTCTAGACATATCTACAAGCGAGGCCTAGGCTTACACACGGAATCAGCACTCCAGGATCGTGTGCTAACAGCAGTGGAAAGACTTACTTGCAAGGGCAGAGAAGTGCCTGGTGGGCGAATCAGGGTAAAGATATGGACAGAAACAGTCAGCGGGTTAGCTGCAAACCTGGGACGACGCAAAGCCCTCCTGGGCCCGTGTCAACACTCCGCCTATCAGGCCACGCTGCCTCAAGTCCCAGACCTGGGTAATGCTTGATATGGGCTGGAAAACCAGACATCCAGTGATAATGTTTTAAAAGTTCAGTAATAAGGATGCCCCAAGTACTACTAATTGTGTTCTCCAAGTGAGACTAAAAAGAAGTTCCGACCATCTGCACCAAGGGAATGGGTAAACAACCCAATTTTATTGCTATGATATTAATATATTCACATATTCCTGCTGTGCACAGTCTCAATTCCTTCTTCAGGACTGAGGCCCACTGCTGGCTATTTAGATCCCAACTACTGGTTGAAAATACGGAGGGCAGTGTCGGGAGCCGCTCACAGAGTTCACCCCTCGTAGGGAAGCTTGACAACTGCTGGTGTAAGGATGCTGGAAAACACTGAGTGAGAGAAACCCAGGGGAAGGAGCGTGGTGTACTTTTCCAGGTAGCTGAGTCCTGTTCTTATCTCCTTGCCCAGTGAAACATTGACTGTCATTTCAAACACTGTCCAGGACAGGCTAAAAAAGTATCTTTTCCCCAAGGCACCCCTGAAGCTCCTGAAAGGGGTTCGGGCACTGTGGCAGAAGCCCAAAGGCCCCAGGAAGATGTGACAAGCCTGCTCCTCATTTTTCAATGTAATGTTCCGTCCTGACTCCCCGATCTACTGGGAGGTTCAGAGGCTCAACTTCCACATGCATCCCAAATCTCGCTATTTCTCCATCTCTCTCATAACTGACAAATGATCTCCGGATTTGTAACGGATTGTTACTATAGTCTTATAACTTATTCTTTCTGTTTCCACTCCTGTCCATTCTCCTCACAGGAACGAGAATGACCCTTTCAAAAACAAGTCAGATTCGGTCATGTGCTCAAAACACGTTTGCTTCACATCCCACTTAGATAAAATACTTGCTTATCTGCCTCCCCAACTGACTGCAAACTATCTTCCCATTTCCAAGGTCCTCCATCCGTGATCAACCACACACCAACGGAAGGTTGGATATAGTGTTCAGATCCTGCTGCTTGGAGGAGCTCAGCGCGGCGTTCAAGGCTCACTGTTCACACAGATACAGGAGAGCGAGCGAGCTCAACTTTGCCGTAAGAGGAAACGAAGCCTCTCTCGTGGTCTTATAAATATAGGGAATACTTCTGGAAGGGGTGATTTAGACATACTATCACTAGAAACAGAGAGCTGGGTTAAAGGAATTCTTCCCATAATAAACCCCTACTTCCTTATTGTTGGAATCCGAAAAACTATTCTTTCTTCTCCAAAACTCAACTAAAATGTTAAATTCTGAGGTCCAAGTTGAGAGGCTGGGGAGTGTGTGGGTTCAAACCATTTGTATGTGAACAAATTTAGTCCCAAACGTAAGCCAGCAGAAAGTTTAAAGTGATATTCTTCAGTGTAGGCCACTGTGTGATGGGACTGTTTTCTTCATATGTTGACGATGGCACTGAAAATTCAAGTAACCCTTTGAAACCAGTGTGGCTGTACGTGGTGGTAATCCTAAATTTGTTCACTCTGGGATTCAGTAATACAACGTTGGTATCTGAAAAACAGCTGTTAGGTGACTGTTCTTGAGTCACTTTCACGTATGTTCCAGTGAGCCTATGAGCATTTGGAAGGAAAGGACTCGATTCATTTTTGTTGTAAACTGGACTTTAGGACTAGATGCATCATTACCCTCCGTTTAGGGCCCACGGTCATCACTGGGCTTTTATCTATTTTAAATGATATAATAAACATCTTTGAAACCACTATCCCTAGCACGAAAACCCCATTGTTTGACCATAACTCGAATCTTATCTGTGTGGCCCTCGGCCGCCCCCTCCCACTCCCGGTTCCTTTCTTCTTCCTCTTCTATCTGAGATAGCCACTACCCTGAATCTTGTACTTATCGTTCCTTTACTTTTCTTCTGCACGTAGTCTTGTCACATTTCAAAGCATGTTCTGGTACAGTAGTCCTGTTACAGTCTCTGGTTTTCATTGTTTTGGGCTTCTGAGAAAGGATGGCACTGCCTTTTTATGTTTTGGGACTTACTTCTTCCTTGAAGTCATATTGCTAAGATTCAATCATTCTTTTGTGTGCAGCTACAATTCATTAATTGTACCGGCTTATAATTATTCCACTGTGTGAATATACCATCATTCACCCAGCTTCCTGTTGATGGCTCACGGACCATTTCCAGGTTTTGCTATTACAAACGATGCTGCTACGTTCATTCCTCTACCTGTCTAGTGGTGACCCTAGGCAAGAGTTTCTTTGGGTATATATCTAGGTGTTTGCTGGACACACACACAGGACATGAATGTTCACCTAACAAGATAACTCAAGTTGTTTTCAGAGAGGCTGAACCAGTTTACACACACACCAACAATGTACTTCAGAGAGCCTGGTAAACTATATACCTTCCAACACTTGGTACTGTCCAGGACAGCACTGTCCAGTACACAGCCACTGGCCATGTGTAGCTACTAACACTTGAAATGTGGCCAGTGTGACTAAGGAGCTGAATTTAAAATTTTTCATTTAAATTAACTCAGATTTAAATTGTGTATTAGATAGTACTGGTCTAGCCCCTTAAATTTTTGCTGCTTGAATGCGTATAAAATAGCATTTGTTTGTTTGTTTGCAGTACGCGGGCCTCTCACTGTTGTGGCCTCTCCCGTTGCGGAGCACAGGCTCCGGACACGCAGGCTCAGCGGCCATGGCTCACGGGCTCAGCCGCTCCAAGGCATGTGGGATCTTCCCGGACCGGGGCACGAACCCGTGTCCCCTGCATCGGCAGGCGGACTCTCAACCACTGTGCCACCAGGGAAGCCCTAAAATAGCATTTTGTCTTCTCATGCCCACCTTCCCCTTTCAACCTACAGCATAATGGAGTCCATTAAAAAAGTGGCGCAGATGTGGAGCCTGCCCACAGGCACCAGAGCAGAAAGATCAGCTTCCATGCTGCTCCTGCCTGTCACTGCTGGACCGTCCTCAGACTATCCTCTGGCTTCCTCTGGTTGCCTTGCTCCTTCTCTCACGATCACCTTCACTGTCAAGACCTGCTGCCTCTTGGGCAGGGCCTCGGGACCACCATCCTGGGGATAACGCATCATTAAACAAGAGGTGGCGAAACTCCACCCGCTCACCTCTCATTAGCTGACAGCGTCTCTCACTAACACTCAACACAAAAGAGACTTTACAGCCGTCTGCTTAGTGCATATGCAGCAACTGTGCCTCCACAAACCTTTGTTTAGCCGAAGGGCTGTGGTGCACTTAATTGCTGCCAGCTGGGGGTCTGTCGGCCATTTTAAGCCCTCAGCTGCTGCGGTTTAGAAATTTCACAGTGTATAGAAAGAAGCAGGCCTTCCAGTCAACCAGCTAATCCAAAACGTCAGCACCAAACGAACTTGGGCTTTGAACTCCATGAAAATGTCAGGGAGTTGGCTGTACAGCATGGACGACTCTCCCCCCGGGGAAGGGGCTGCTGATACAGTGGCTGATACACTGCAGATACCCACCTAGTGGGAGAGATCAATACCGAGCAAGCTTGCATCTGGCCACTGCTATCTGACATGCGCTGGAGCCAAAGCCAAAGATCAGAGTAATGGAAACAATCCCTGCCATTTTCTTGAAGCAACAGTAAATCCAAACAAGGTGACACAGGGAGATCTAACCAATTCCATTCTCGTGGTTGATCCTGCCTTTCAGCCTGAGGGTCAACAGTTGGCCAGCTATTATTTGTTCTTTGCTTCTATAATGAGTAACTATGTCATAGTTCTATTAGTTGAAGACAGATGTTGTACACACATACACATACCCCTGTACAGCTTGAGTTAAGATATTAGTCGGTTGAGGAATCTGTCATGGCCAATGTCTATCAACCAAACGAAGTTCAAAAATAATCAGTAAATGAGGAGAAAGTGTGTGTGTCAAACACGTGACTTCCTAGCTTAATAGAATGTTTATTCAACTGATGACTGCCATCTTCCTTAGGGGCTGTGAGTACTCACCCCAACAAAGTGATGGATTGTTCTTGCATTTACGTTACGTGTGTGTCCGAGAGTTTTGTTTTAATTAAATATTTAACCTGTATATACTGTGCTGGACTGGGCACAAATAATTAAGCTGAGATGGTCAACCCAGACTATCTCTTTAAATACTACCTGTTGATGAATGACAGCTACAAGACACAGCAAGCCCCCTACACACGAACCTTCAAGTTGCGAACTTTCAAAGATGCGAACATGCGCTCCATCAACATCAGGCATGAGTGAAATTGCAGCTCACCCTCCATCTCCTGTTGCTGACGATCCTTCAGCTCTACCATCTCCCACCTCCTCTCCTTCCTCCAGTCAGTGACTCTTCTTGCCTGTTCACTCAATGCCAGCCCCTGTGTGCCAGCTGTTGTACCATATTACTGTACTTTTCAAGGTCCTGTACTGTAAGACTAAAAATGTTTTATTTTTTGTGTTTCTTTTTAATGTATGATTGTGTGAAAAGTATTATAAACCTATCACAGTACAGTACTATATAGCCAGTTGTGTTAGTTGGGTACCTAGGCTAACTTCATTGGACTTAAGAACAAATTGGGCTTACGAGTGTGCTCTCAAAGCAGAATTCGTTCGTATGTAGGGGGCTTACCGTACCGGAATTCTTGACGGAATGGTTCAGTCAAACATTTGTCAGTTCTCTAAAAGGAACTCAACAGTCTCTCAAAACAGCACTCTCTGCACTGGAGTGTACGAACTGGTTAAAGCTTCCTCTGATACGCACTGCACTGCAGTGTCTGGACGATCACCAGGCCTGCCGTGCCATGGGTGACATCTGACCTCTGACCTGGAGCCCTCTGCTCACGACTGCATCCACTTCCAAAGACTAAGTGGAAAAGCACTTCTTCTCCACTGACACATTTTACTCCTTTCAGTGCAAGCTGCAATCAGAGAAGACTAGTAGAGGTTGGAAACCTCTGAAGTCAGGCTCAGTTCCCAGGAGAAACTCTTCCCCACAGTTGCGTGACAAACAGAAAGCCATTTTCTAGAACCTGCTCAGAGGTAGTATTCCACCCACAGGTTTAGTGATAACCTCTGAGCTCTGGCTGCGTTAAATCTTGAACCAAGAAAATTGGACCAAATATCCAACGACAATTTGGATTTTGACCACATGAAAAAAAAAAAGGTTGGGGGCTTCCCTGGTGGCGCAGTGGCTGAGAGTCCGCCTGCCGATGCAGGGGACGCAGGTTCGTGCCCCGGTCTGGGAAGATCCCACATGCCTTGGAGCGGCTGAGCCCGTGAGCCATGGCCGCTGAGTCTGCGTGGCCGGAGCCTGTGCTCCGCAACGGAAGAGGGCACAACAGTGAGAGGCCCACGTACCGCAAAAAAAAAAAAAAAAAGGTTGGGCAGAAAGCAGCCCTCTGTCAGTAGAGGTAAATGAATTACTAACTGAGCCTTGGGACTGGCCTCTGCCTGCCTCTGCCCCCACGCCCACCCCATTTAATGAACTCTTCCTGAGCACAGGCCGCGCTAGGCCTTTAGGAAGACAGAGGTGAATGGAGTTTCCAGGGAGCTTCCTGGAGTCTAATGGAGGAGAAACAGAAACACAATTATAATGCAGCAGGGGAGCCCTGGGATAGAGGGAGTGTAATACGACGGCTGGGTTTGAATCCCACTTCCACCGTTTACAAACTGTGTCCTACGGCCAGTTGTGTAACCTCTTGGAGCCTTGGTTTCCTCATCTATAAAATGGGGATTCTAATGGGGTTGTTGTGAGGAGTCAGTCAGTATGTGTACAGTGCTTATAAGAGTGCCTGGTACATAATAAGCGCTCGATAAAATGCTACTGATCATGATGACAACGATGATGATAGATCTGCAGAAGATGCCATGGGTGCCCGAGAGGGGCCCTAACTTAGCTTAGCCTCGGTGGCTGAAACCCAAGATGGGCTAGGATCCAACATCCAATCTTTCCCTAAACTGCTTCAAACTGAAATATTCCCCTTTCCCTTCTGCTTCCTTGTTAACATTCTACTTACCTCTCCCTAGAGTTCTGAAGTCGTGCGTGTAACAACACATAAAATCCCATATTGTGTTGTTGCAACTGAAAATGTGGGAAAGATGCTGATCCATGAAACCGCTAGAAATTATATTATTATTGCTGTTAAGTTTTTAGTGATTTGACATCCTGCAGTGGGGAGGACATTTCCTGGGCTGGGCTTTCCCCACAGTGGGATTCACACCTGACTTGTTTATAGGGGTCAAGGCTTCCTATAACCTAACTCATGTTTGGGGGACCCCATGACATTGCAACTGTGACAGCTCGTAGGACTAATGCCAACAGATATGCCTATTGGGATTTAAACTCTAAGAACAAGACTAATTCAGAGCTTTTTTTCCTAGTCAACTAACTGCCTCAGGGGTGAGACTACCTGCTCAAGAAGCTGGGGGGCGGGGTAAGGCAGACTCGCTTCATAACGAATTCCAATCAACTGGATAATATCATACTGAGATTATAGTCTGAGAGCCTTGGATTTCCTAAAACAACTAACTTTTGCACGCATTCTGGGTTTGCTTTGCTTTTTCAAAAAGTAGTTGACAACTTATAAGGTGGTTTGCAACTTTCAACATCACTACAAAACCAAGGCATTTAAAAACGCAAACTTCATTTATGTTTTAAGCACAACATTCTCATTCAGAGTATGGTGCTCTGTAGGAATCTCTCAAACCATGGTCAGTTTCCCTACTAACCTGTCACCTCTAATGCCAATCCTAAGATGTTTCACATGGGTGAAAATACACAGTTCCTGGTAAACTTATTTTGTAGCTATTAAGTGCAAATGCTAACAAGTTGATTAAATTAAACAAACCATATTATTTTCAGATGATTTCTAGCCAATAATTACATAATCTCTTTCTTTATATGATCTACCTTCTCCCAAAAGTTGATCCCTTTTAAGAGAGGGATGAAATTTAGGAGCATGGTGGTGTAGGGAAGAACACAAATCTTTGGAAAAGGACAAACAAACTTGAATTCCTGTCCAGTCACTTATTAGCTGAGTGATCCTGAAGAAGTTACTGGATTTCTCTCAGCCTCAGTTTCCTTATCAATAAATGGGAATATAATACTTACTTGGTTAATAATGTTCAGATAATATATGAAAAGTGCACAGCACAGTGCCTGGCACATAGTAGGTACTCATAAAAGTTTCCTCCCTCTCCCCTACCCTTATTCTGAATTACTGGGTGTCAAATCAATTTAAAATACCAAAACACATAACTTTTAAAACTCAGATTTAAAATTTTTAGCCTGACAGCACACTACGGGAAACATGGTTTACTGGATGTGTAAGGATAATTCATGAGGGGTACATCAAATGTTTGGTTATATAGGTGTTTTCTACAGGAACTACTGCCTAAGTGTTTCCTCACCTGACTTACTCCATTCATGTCTCATTTGCTTAAAGAACTTTTTAAAAGAGCTAAGAGCTAATCAATCTAGCAGCTCAACAAACTATACCAAATGTCAAATTTTTAGAATTGTAATGAACAGAGTTTTAGAATATTGCCATTAATAAAAGCCATCATAACAGAGGTTTTTGGGGATAGAACACTGTCTCTAAATGAAGTCTGCAAGATCACCTGAATACATCCAACCCCTGAAAATGGAACGGCCTTGACTGAGTGGCGGGGCGGGGGGGTGGTGGGGGGGAGGCGGGCGGTGTGGGCTGTGTCCTTAGCATCCCCCCAGCCCTGGGCCTCCACACTATTGCGTGAGGGCCTCCCTCCCTCGTGACCAAAGCCAAGCAGGTCTGGGTGCTGCAGCCCTCTGAGGACCTACTTTGTGATTTGTGTGCTTTTTCAAGACCACCTATTCATTCAGGCTGGAAGTTTTATACAACCGTTTACTATCTAACAGAGAGTATTGGTGGAGGTGAGGTGGAAAAGGAGAAAGAGGGCACAGGAGAAGATGCTTCAAAAACGGATGTGGAGGGACTTCCCTGGTGGTCCAGTGGGTAAGACTCCACGCTCCCATTACAGGGGGCCCAGGTTCGATCCCTGGTCCGGGAACAAGATCCTGCATGCGTGACACAACTAAGAAGCCCGCACGCCTCACGGAAGACCCGGTGTAGTCAAACAAACAAACAAACAAAAAACGGGTGAGGACACTGAAGATCAGCAACTGCCATGAGAATGAAAGTTTACATACAGTTGCCTCACTCACAGGGACAAACAGGGTCTGTTTCAGGCCCTGAGGTTAGACTTGAGGCGGTCGAGGGAGAAACTGTGACCCTGGAAGGGTAGCAGAGCCAGCCGGTGACACAGCACACACCCTTTCTCCAGGCACCAACCTTTTCCAGGGAAGGGCCTCGTGTTCTGAATAAGCCGTGGCCTGGAGAGTGTGGCGGGAGTAGAATGGAAGCCACGTGGAGCCAGAGCTTTCCGTGTCTTCCGTGCATCACGGTACCCCAGCTCAATACGCAGACGCTAAACGACCAGACCGAAGGCCACAAGCCTGTGCAGGACCAGCGGCAGGGGAGCCAGAGCTGCTGCTTCTGGAGCCGAGGCTGGAGAAGGGGCCGTCCGTCGGGGGACTCCTCCTCGAGGCCCAATCGGGGAAGGGCTGAGAGTTGGTAACAACCCAGAAACCCCTGGGGCATAGGAACGCTGATCATTCCCTCGTGGACGGACTCTAGAAAGTTACTGACCTGGGTCATGTTCTCCCGAGGGGGCAACTGGACAGCTGCCTGTTGGCCTCAGGGGACCGTGCAACATCCGCACTTTTCCAGGAAGGAAAAGAGCAGCAGGGCCTGGAACTCTGGAAGCGGCTCAGGGGCCTGGCTCCCTGCGGATGGTCCAGTCCAGTGTGGACACTCAGCACTTAAGCAACTCAGAACCTTCTGACCAAGGTGATCAATTCCCTGCACTAGCTCAAATTCCAAGGAGAACTTCCCCAAAGGACTTCTACTGTATGGTTTTCATTATTTCAGTCCCAAGTTTTAGGTTCTTTTGGCCTAGAAACATATAGGACTCAACAAATCCTCTGCTCCTCATCTCCCTTCTGACCAGCTGGTGCTTTTTTATTGTTTGTCCTCGACTTTAACCTGTGGCTGAGCTTTCTCAGAACCAAGGCCACCTCTAGGCAAATTTGCCCTCTGCAAACAACAGATGACACCTTCCCTTTCAACTTGGGTCCAACTGGCTCTGGCCCAGCGTTCCAATGCCCTCAAGACTATCTTGGATTTCTCAGGCAAAAGAAGAGACTTCTCTTTGTTCCGGCTCTTGCCACAGTGCCTGAGTATAAAGCCAGGGCAGGAATAAGGCAAGGGGAACATCCATGTGTCCGAATGGGGATTAGGTTCAATGGTGTCCTTTCTCTTTGGACAGGAAGGAAACAGAACACAAGCTGGCAGCTAAGTGATACCCTTCGGTGCCTCGACAACGGGTACGTTTCTGCCTGGTGCCATGACGTTCAACCTGGTGACAAAAGATTATTCTTTATTTGGTGATAAGAAGGTCAAGCTGCCTTATAATTAAGTGCCGCCGGTGTGAACATGAATGGGACTGATTGCCATAGTCCATCAACCCTTGGCAAACTGGTTTGTTTGGTCTGGACAGCAAACGACATTCCACACTACTGGAATTTTTTTCTCCCAGATCCCCTGCGGCCCCATCACCACCCCCCCCAAACCTTTTTTTAAAAATTACAATCTGTTCTACTGTCTCAAGTTACATTCTGTAAATAATAAGCAACACTGATGAAATGCAAAAAGCTGAAAATTTGTAAAGCAGAAAGATCTGCAGCATGTTCCACATCTGTGCCACATTAAACACGCGCTCAACAGATTTGCTGATTCCTGTCTAATCAGCACACGAGGCTGACGTGGGCCAGAAGGGCCCTCATGCCACATGCCACATGCCACAGCAGGGCTGCGGGCCACCGGGGGGAGGCAAGGAGGGACAGAAGCTGGCCTCCTGAGGTGGAGAGGCCAAGCCCACAATGCAGGCAACACTTGGCTGCCAGCCTGCTTCAGTTTGGGTACATGTGCGTCGCAGACTGGTGGGTCACAGCTGTGGTTAGGTCATGGGAGAACAACTGCTCAGAACCCTTCTTCCCAGTCGTCAATGTTGGTGAAGCTGGGCCCACGGCGGTTAAACTAAATAACACGTTTTAAAGATAAAATGTCTCATTTGAAGGAGTTGGCTTCCTATACATTAAAATGACTACAAAATAAAAATAGAACAGAAGGAAACCAATTAAAGTCCATTTGGGAAAATGCTTAGAGGCTACTAGAGATGTTAGTTGCTCTGCCAGGCAAAATTTGATCCCGTCTTTTATTTCTTCCATGCATTTTACACGCATGCACGCACGTACATACGTGCACATCTGTATGCATGCGTGCAGGCACTCATGCTACCATTAAGAAAAACTGGCAGAGCATAAGAAGAAATCGGCACGTTTTAAACTTGTGGCATCATTCTGAGTCCCCGAATGATTACAAGGCTCCGTGTCGGGGAAAAAACCACATTCAGACTCAACAAAGAGTCTTCAAGCAGAAGAGCACATGAACCTTTAAGGATACTCTTTGGAAAAACAGCAGACTGCCACCTCCACTCGCTCTCTGACATCTGCATTTTCCCATCAACCTTAGGTGGCAAGACACCAGGACTAAGAGTCCTGGGTCACCAGGGTCCACAGTTTGTCTCCATAGCTGCATTTATTGAGTGCTGACTCTAAGCTTCACAACATTCTTATAAGGATGTGTTTTATTAGTATTCCATTTCACAGAGGAGAAAATCATGCCTTAGAGAGATTATGAAGTTTGTCCAAGGCCACTCAGCTGGTAAGTGGCAAAATCAAACTTGATCTTGGGTCTTGATGGACACAGTAAGCTTCTTATCAGCATGACTGTTGATAAAACTCTCTTTAATACCTTGTCTGAGTTCATCACTGTGTTAAGCATTCTGAAGATCCTGGAGGGATACCAAAGAAGGCAATAGCATGATCTCATGAAGCTTACAATCCAGTTGGGAAGATAAGGTGTTCTCACCTAGACCACGTCTCAGTGATGGGAGAACTAAGGAGGCCTGGCCCTACACACTAAGAGGGCAGGACGGGCTTCCTGGGAAGGCCTGGCTTCAAGTAGGGCCCTGCCTAAAGGCAGAGCAAGATTGTTATTAATACAACAATGTATAGCATCAGTACTAAACCTGCCAGATTTTACCACAGGAACGGGTAGTAAATAAATACTAAGAAACAGGAGGAGACAAATGAGATAAAAGCCAGTTAACAGACCACACCACACACAATCTAAAGACATCTGATTGAAGCCTCATTCTTAACGCTAAGCAAGGAAATGACGAGCAGTAAGCAGTGTCAGCTCTCCTTTTATAGTCATGACGCAGACTTTAACTTCATTAATGGAATTCACCAAGTGACTAATCTAAATTACATAAATATTTGGAAGAAAGATATGTACCAGTGTGGACGAGAAACTGATACAATGACAACTACTGGAAGGGTGGGACCGAGACAGGCTGCAAATAAACAAAAACAAGCACACTAAAAAGGAAGACAAATTCTGACGTCGAGGGTTTAAAAAGGACTGGGGTGAAGAATATGCGAAGATAATTCACAAAGGAAAACTCCAAGTGGCCAAATGAAATATGAAAAGATGATGCAACACTCCGAGTTACGGAAGAAATGCAAGTAGTAGCACTGAAACATTCCCTCTCAGGTCGGCAGAGGCTTAAAAGAGTAATAATGCCTTGCTCTTAGTATAGTATCTACTTCATAAAACTCTTGACGGAATTCTGAACGAATGAATAGCCGGAGCTGGTGGAGGGTTGGAGCAGAGGGCCTTCTCAAGCGCACAGGGTGGCAGTACAAATGGTTTCAACTTCCTAGAAGGCAATTTCTAATGTTTTTCAAAATAGAAAGCGCATTTACCCTTTACCCAGGAATTCTACTTTTAGAAATTTACCCTAAAGAGAGAATTATACACAAGTGGAAAGATATATGTAAAAGATGCTTATGATAGCAAAAATCTGGAAACATCCCTCAATAAAGGACTCGCTAAGGAAATTGCTGTATATGTGCAATTTACTATTACATAAATGCTAAAAATGATTTACTAATATTACATAATGTTAAAAATAATTTACTGCTTAGGCATCAACAGCTGTGCCTATATGATTCACCTGAAGTCTTATATACATATGTATTTGTGCATGTGTGTGAGCACACACACATATACACACATACCGAGATATCTGGCAGGGTTGACGTTATTAGCCTTTTGGTGATTATTAATGGCCAATGGGATTGAGTTCCTTTTATTTTCTTTCTAAAAATAGGAATAATAGTACCAATCTCACTGACTTGCTGTAAGAATTAAAGAGATAACTCGTGCAAGGTTCTGGGAACAGTGTGTATACACTGGGAGTGCTCACATACTGTTTGGATTTTCGGAACAGTTCACGTTTGTACATATCTTCAAACTCACACGATAGAACTACTTTTTAAAAAGATGATTCAGGGAAGAGTCAGGCACAAACACCAAAATGTCTAAAACGCACTTAAGAAGCAAAGCATGAGTACAAATTTCTATGATCACACACTGCAGGACAAGCGCGGGCTGGGCGCAGACTAGGAAAGAAAGAGTGAGAATGGCCAGGCTTCGTCTCAGATGGCTTTCTTCTGGGTAAGAGGTGGTCTGAGTGAAGTTTTCCCCAGGGGAAAGGCCATGACTCGATCATTACTATTACCTCTCCCAGGACCGGGAGGCATGGCTCCACGCTATACTGGATGGTGGCCGGGGTGGGGGTCGGGGGGGCGCCGGGGGGAATGGATGTTGCTTTGTTAACCTGAGGGTCCTCTGCAGGCAGCCTCCTTCCCAGCCCCCATCTAACTTACTTTTCCAGCACTGTCTTGCTTTCTGAATCTGAAGAGCAGGAGAGAGGTCTTCCCTTGCTTGTGGTAACTGGCCAGCTCGGAGCAATGAGTGGGAGGGGAGGAGGGGGAGGCAGGGCCAAAATGGACCCAGGTGCTCACGGCACTTACCCTAAAGAGCCCCGGGAGGCAAGACAGCAATTGCAAAAGGGGTACTCCAAGAATGGGTAAAAGCAAAGGCACTCTGCCTCCCAGCTTGCCCGAAGTCCCCTTCCTGCTAACGCAGGGAGAGAGAACATCTGGACCTGGTTGTGAGGCTCTCCAGCTGCAGAGCCCCTAGAGTGAAGTTCGTGTTTCACTGGAAATTGCATTTCAGGGGCTTACAGACTGTCCTTTCTGATTCTCATCAGGGTGAAGTACAACCTAGAAGACAAGCTGGTTCAGAGACCAAATCAGCTTTGCTTTGAAACGTTCTCCTCTCCCTATCCCCCTTTAAAAGCAGACTTAATGGTCCAGGTGGTGAGAAATCAAAAAATGAAAGAAAGAAGAGGACTTGGGGTCATCTCAGGTGCATTTCTGTGCCTTCGTAAAAATCAGACTCATGCCCTGGGTCAGAGCCGGCACCGAACCTTCAGAGCACTTGTTCTCCTAGGCAACAGGAGTCAATGAGACTGAGTCCACGTGAGTCATTGGACTGGGGCTTTCCTCTACAGGACTAGAAAAAAACGTGGGTTCAAAATGTGTGAGAACCTGCTGAGAGCCAAGGAGGCAGAGGGGAACGACGCTAGACCCTTTCAGACAGAGGGGGCAGCAGAATAAAGCCCCCCACCCCCAATCTGGGGCCAGCCACTGCTCGTGCTCCACCACCTGCATTTTGCAGTTGGCCTCCCCCGGCATTGGGACACAAGCCTGCAAGCACCACAGACCAGGCAGCAGTGGGCGCTGGCCCTCCTGCCTGGGCCTCGCTGGGCCTCTGGGAAGAGCAGGTGCATCCGGGAGCCTGTCCAGTGCAGCAGAGGCCACGGCACTGCTTCCTGCCACGCTAACACAAAAACAAACACGACCCCCCTCCTCCAGCCGCTCCTGTCCGCCGAGAGATTGTTTCTCCCTCTGAACCTGGGGGCAGAGGCAGTTAGCGAGGGCGGGCACGTGGCTTTCCAAAGAACAAGTTGCTCGGGGTGAGAGAAAGAGGTAGGCCTGGGACACCCCTGATGCTGACAAAGGAGGGTGAGTCACACATAAGCCAAGAGGTGACTCTTGAGCTGCTGCTTTGTGCTGCTCCCTTTCCGAAGGATGGCTCAGATGCAAGCATCTCAGACCAGGCTTCCTTCTGCATGTTACATAAAGTGCTGGAACTTTCTAGCGCTCTCTGTCTTACGATCTCTGCAGATAAGCATCTCTATAAATCCCGCTTCGTGGATCATCTGGCCACCTCATGGCATCTTTAATCATTGGTAAACGGAACAAAAATAATTCAAAAGAGCAGCGAATTCCTTCCTACAATTTAACCACTCACTCCCCCCAGCATTTCTCTCTCTTCACATCCCCGAAGACCAGCCACAGCATAGCTCCTTGATGCCGAATGGGCTCAAAGAGAACCCCCAAATAGGTGCCCCATTAAAAGACACCCAGTACTACCAAGGTCTTCTAAACTTTGGGTTTAGCAATCATTTCATGGAGTTCAAACCATGGAGTCAGCTCCATCCAGGGACTACCCGAGCCTATTTCTAGGATTTTAAAGCACCTTGACTATGGAAGCCTAACTAGATAGACTCCAGCAATCTCAGAAGTGGCCAGCCCTTTAGTCTCTTCCACCTCTAGAACTCTTTTTGCAGGCCCCCCAGCACCAAAATAAACAGAAGTTATCCTCGGCCACCAAAAGAAGGTTATAGCATGCTGAGCACATACTTGGACATTCTCTTCTCCTTCCAAGACTTCCTATACTGTGTCCCAATCAGAGTTCCCAGGCCACCAGCTGGTGAAGATGGCCTTGGCTGGATGGCAGAGCAAAGACAAGCTGGAACCCGCATGTGTGACCACTATTTTGTGAAAGTAGAGATTCTGAATTTGGAAGGATCATCGTTTGGGGAGGGGCCGAGATACAGAACAGAGGGCCAGGGACAGCACAGCTCCTGGACACAACGCTTGGCGGCCTGATTCTCCAGGCACACGCACACCGTCTGCCACCTCTGGGTTAGGCCGGTAGGGGTGAGAGTCTGTGATAAGCACCCTTCAGGCTGCGAGATCTAGGGTTTATAGCACCTCCCCCGCTAACTGCCTTAGCATCTTTCCCCAAATATTCTGGGTCACAGGCAGATATCCAATTCCCACCCTCCACATTCAAGAATCATTAAGGGGGGCTCCCCTGGTGGCACAGTGGTTAAAAATCTGCCAGCCAATGCAGGGGACACGGGTTTGATCCCTGGTCCAGGAAGATCCCACATGCTGTGGAGCAACTAAGCCCGTGTGCCACAACTACTGAGCCTGCGCTCTATAGCCCGCAAGCCACAACTACCGAGCCCACATGCTGCAACTACTGAAGCCTGCGCGCCTAGAGCCTGTGCTCTGTAACGAGAAGCCACCGCAAATGAGAAGCCCACGCACCACAATGAAGAGTAGCCCCTACTCAGAGCAACTAGAGAAAGTCCGCGCACAGCAACAAAGACCCAACACAGTCAAAAAAAAAAAGGAATCAAAAGGAAGTGGACCTGAGAGACCGGGTAAGAGGCGTCAGGTTTAAATCACGGAGTCTTTTGATGGAAGAGACCAAGAGATGATCCAGAAGCAGCCCAGAAGTTAGGAGTGTGTGCTCTGCGCTCAGACTGCCAGCATTCAAATTCTGGTTCCCTCTCTCATTAACTTTGAGATTTTAAACAAGTTATGTAATTTCTCTGTGCTTCAACTTTCCCATCTGTAAAATGGGGAAAATACAGTACCCACCTCACTGAGTCGTTGGAGGATTAAACAGTAATACACGTAAAATGCTTAAAACAGTGTGTGACATGAGTACACATTCAAACTCTGGAGCATCGCCACCCAGAGCACGGCATCCACCTGAGATGTCTTGTCCGCTGCAGACAAGCAGCTATCTGGAAGGACAGAAATACATGTTTTGCTGGACGGCACAAAGGACAGGCAGGCTCCCAGTTTGGCCAAAGGATGCAACTGGCTGATGGCTAGGAGTAAACTACCCCCTTAACCAACCTTTCTCCTCGGGTGCTCTGAAGACAGACAGCCCTTTCTTTATGACTGTACTTACGCCACAGCCTTGTCTGTCTGTCCATTTACTCGGTGCAGCATTACTGTGAGGACCAGGCTTCTCCAGGCCCTGCCCCCCGATAAAGGGGCAGCAGCCTCACAGGGCGGCCTGCCGCTGACAGTCAGCACCCTGGGCTAACAGGCTTTCCATGGGACAGCCTCCCACCTGCTCCGGTTTAGCATTTGGGCTCGGCGGTGGAAAGCCAGAAAGTGAGGCTATCACCAGCCTTCGAGGAGGCTGGGCGGCAGGGAAGCGACAGAACTATCCGGAGTCTCAGCAACTCAACGGGAACGCTCCAATGTCGGCATCCAACCACCTCTGCCACCAGCGCAGCCTCCTCGGAGACGGGTAGGTTTCCTGTTGTGTCAGCCCCGTTTCCTTCAGCAACATTATCCTGCAAACAGAGAGCTACTTTGAATAAAGCGCTGAGGTGTCCCGTTTCTGGCCGGGGAGGAGGGGAGGCGGCAGGCAGCTCCGTTTCGGAGGGAAGCATCGCTGCGCCCTGACCCTCTCTAGACAGCGCCTCTTCCCTCTCCCCAGTCCTGGAAAGCTGTGTTTGAAGAAAAGAAACGTGCTGGCTTTCCTGTATGACCTCAGATGGGCAAGTTCTGAATGGCAGCTGGGTCTATTACATGCAGTGTGAGAGGGTTAAACAGGACAGCCTCAACTCTTTATAAACTTTTGCCCTGTGGATATGTACTCATTGGCGGCAGTACAAGACTCGAGCTGTATTACACGCCTTAACGATATGGTTCAACTGTCGGTCAGGCTTGGGCCTGGCCCTGGGCCAGACCGCAATCAATGGGACACAGAACCTCCCCCTTCAGATCATCACGAAGGCTCATATTATCTCCTTTTCGTCGTGCTGGTTAAATTTATGGAGCAGAACCCTGAAGCCGCATTCCTCGGCCTGGGCCGGCCCACGCGGCCCTGCCTCCCTTTGTTCGGTACTGTAAGCCAGCCGTGCTTCGGAGGACTGTGGGGTTGTTAGTTCAGGCACTGACTGTTTGCTCATGACTGAAATGAAAAGAGTTCAGTGGAAGGGCAAAAGGACAGCCCGAGTGTAAAACCCCATCCCAGCAGGCCCTGGGCCCACGTAGAGGCCCCGAGCTGCTCCTGAATGGGCTTCGTTCTCACAAAAGCAGAATCTTCGGTCTGATCTCTGATAAGCCTTCTCTGAAGCAGCAGCCAAACCCTCCTGCGGCGCCCCTCCCGGGAAACCCTGGACTCTGGGGTACCACAGGAGGCGCGCTGGCCCCTAGTACAGCCCAGACATCAAAAGGAGCCACAGTTCTACAGCGTCTTCCGGTCTTGCCAGGTCCCACAGCGGATGGCAATGTAAACACTGACTAGTAGCTGGTCTTACTTTTAACATTAAGACAGGAAAAAGTAAACGTATTTTTCAGGCCTTGGCTACAAGGGCAGGATACGTGCGCACTGTCCGTGAATGCGCGTGCGTGCGCCTGCGCATGTGCCGTGGAGGGGCCGTGTCCACCGGGGACTGGGTCTCCTGGAATCAAAAAGGAGAAGGTCCCACGCGTTAGACCTGCAGAGTCTGCCCATTTGCTCTCATCCATGATCTTCAGCATCTCTGACTAGTGTACAAGGGTTAAACAAGCAGCCAGATAGATGGGACTTCACTTTAGTTTTGAGTGTAACCGGACAGGAGAGCAATCCTGGAGCAGCTCGTAAGGCAGCTCCTTCCAGGGGATGCCATCTGATGGCTGGAAGGTAAGTCATCCCAGAGCTGAATCCAGGCTCTCCGAGGGATGAGCTGTGAGGCCATGGTGCATCGTGTACGTCTCTTGTGCCTCAGCCAGTCCACCCAAAAAACGAGGCTATTGGGCTGACCTATGGGAGTCTGGGATGGTCACTAGAACTCTTCTAGCCAAGGTCCAAGCATAACAGAGAGAGGAGGAGTAAGAGGCACAGAGAGAACAAACCCCAAACCCAACCCAAACCAAACCAAAGGCATGATGAGAGAGGGTCAGGTAGGAAAGCCTTTGAGGGGACTTTGTACTTTCCTGTCAGTTTTGTCTTTTCAGCCACTGTCAGGCAACCCTACTCTAGGGCCCAAGCTTGTTTAAAAATAAACCCAGGAATCCCATACCAGCTATGACAGGCACTAAGGCATTTTCCAGTTCTGTGTAGAGGCAGACTTCTTTGATAGACTCTCTTGAAGTCAGTGGCCTATTTCGTATCAGACCCTGAATCGACCTGAAGGTGGAAGTCGTGCTTCCTGATTCAAGGTAACCATGTGTTTCTGAACGGAAACTGCATTCGTGCATTTTCCTCACAATGCTTCCTTATCCACTGTGTTGATGTTTAGAGATGCGCTCGTGAATTTGTCATTCCAAAGCCTCCAGCACCTTTTTTTGCGTAGGTAGGAGGTGCCGTGGAATGAATGGGTCACAGAAAATTGTCTCTTGCTATTGAGAATCACTATTTGTACTGGTTTGTTAAAAATATAGGTCATAGAGAACCACTAAAGTCAGGAAAGAAGAGGCAAGAAAAAGCTAGGTGGGTTAATTTAGGAAATCCTCAAGAAAAACGTGTCATCCATTTAATGTCTCTAGCTTTTCATATGCAAGTGTAGGGTTCAATTAAGTCTTTCGTCATAATAATGCCTCACATCTCCCAGGACAACTGACAAAGCACTTGCACACACATTATCACAGGCTACACAAATACTCATAAATGAATCCAGTCTCCATCACGTGTCAGTGCACGACAGAAGGGCTCCTGAGGCTTTAGTTTTAGCCCAGATACATCAGTATTCTCTGATACACTAAAATTTGGAAAACTGGACCCATGCCTGAGAATGAGACTCAGTTATGAACCAGGACAGACTTTGAGAACTTATGAGCAGTGACCTGGTTCCCCCTACTTCCTGTTGGACTTTCTCCATCTTGGGGTCACTTTTATGACCAGATTCCAGGGACAGACAAATCATAAGTAAACAACAAGGCCAGACTCTGAAAATGCAGGAGCACAAGTTGCTTACAAAAAGGATGCAGCAGCAACAGCCAAGACACGTGCCCAGAGCTGCCATCAGTGGACTCCCAGCTCCACACACTTCCCTCCTCTGTGTTTTCTGGACTCTTTATTCTAGCATTATGGACAGGGCTAAGGAGGACTAACTTGATACTAGTTTGGGAACTAAAAAGGAAATATGTTTTGAGATTTGCTGTTTCACACCATACACATCCACTCTTGGTGCAAAATGGCTTCTGTCAAGGGTTTTCGTGTATTTTTTTTTTAAACACTGATTTCTTGGCCATCAGCTAAAAGAAACTGTGAACATTCAAGTAGCTCTGTGATGACTGAGCGTGTGGGAAGTGGTCCGTTTATAAGGGGTTCTATGTAGGCCATCCTCACATACTCCCCCGTGTGACCTAGCCTGTCACTCTAGGGGCACTTTAGTTTCCCCGAGGGGAAGTCAGAGGGAGGGCTGAAGCAGTGACAGCGCAGACTTGGCCACAGAGTCCACACCGCAGGGGATGAGATGTAACAGACCTGAACGGTGCTAAGCCCGCTGGGCTAAGGCTGGGCCCAGGGCTGCTCAGGGATAGTTTAGGTACACACTGCCTCACGTTCACCTACTGCCTTTTTATTTTTAGAAAACGATATCAAGCGCTCATATGTCCTGCCTGGCCTTTCTTCGTCCCAGTGCCCAGCTTCCTCCTGGTAGCGGCGCCAGCCTAAGGGAGCCGCCTCTGTGCCGTTCCTCCAGGGAGTCACCCCTCAGCCACGCAGACACGACCAGGGCAAGGTTGACCCTCACTCCCTTTGAAATGGGAAGACTGACCTGAGGAGGGGATGAAAAGCTGTTTGCAAGAGGCCACAAAGCAAAGTAGCGTCAGGGCTGGAATCAGGGTTCTGGTCTCACACTTCACAATCCTGTTCTCTTGCCAAGAGGCCACGCTCTCCAGTACCCAAAGGGAACATCCAGATAGGTTATTTTGATCACAGAGACTCGAATCAAGGAGGAACTGATCCTACACTGACATTATTAAAAGAATGTGAGCTGCTATCCCTTCAACACAATAAATCAGAATGATGTTCCGGGCCACTCTGTCAGCTCCACCATTGCATTTTGGGAATAAGAATTAAAATCTCACGAATCCTATCCCCAAACTTAAAAAACAAAACAAAACAAAAAAAACCCTGTTGTATATTAGACTTCAGTAAAAGTGTCTTAAAAATCTGTCACTAGAGTACTTGTATTTAGCACATGGTCGACATAAGTCTAAGTCCCAAATGCGCTGTCCAGCCGTGGCACTGCCTATTCCCCCATGAGCCACCTCCTTGCCCAGTGACACTCAGAATTTCCTAAAGGAGCTAAATTTCTGGAAATAGGACAAATGGGAAAATGAGTTTTGAAATGAATTATGAAATGAGCGTTTATAATCTAGAGAAAGCTCATTTTCAAAGGCTCCTTATAATATCCAAAGTTGTCTCCTATTTTCATTATGCAGAAACCATGAACAAACGGGTGCGTGGTGAAAGCAGTGTTTTAAAGAGCCCATCACGTCTAGCCAGAGATGAAAGAGTCTTTCCCTTTCAACTCTAGTTCTGAACCCAAGAACACTTTTATTTTTTTGAACAGACATAGGGGACCCCAACCTACACGATAACACTGTTGTGAGACCGTCCTGGTAGGAGTCAGACAGATAAACCCTCCACAGTTCCAAAAGCCCCACTGAAGGGGGATCTGATTCTACAATTCAAAACCCTTCAACAATACTAAACAGTGGACTGTCATGCGTCTGGAAAATATAACCGTTTTTGAAGAATGCTTTCCAAACCACGTAATGCTTTTAGAGCTGTTTATCAGAAGAGCTGGGTGAGCAACAGTGGCCTGAAACAGCGTCAGCTGTCACAGGGTCGCATGCCCCATCCGAATTTCCGTAAGCACTCTATCATTCTCGGCTGTCCTACCCTTGGCAGACAACAGATGCCAATGTTTGGAGACATTCGCTACATAACTTTTACCCGACAAACCTGGCTCCAGGACAGATTTCCATGTCATGTGGGGCTTTTGGCTGAACTCTGCTCGAACCCAGAGGCATATCATTTACAGCAGACACTAACAATAGTTTGGGATCACCTGCTCTTCACAAGCGGGTTCAGAGCAAGTTCGTGGCCTCTGCACACCTTTTCCAGTGGGGTTCTCATACACGAAGTCTGAGAGCCCAGGTGAGTTCCTCCACCCAGAATTCTAACCATGTAACAAGCATAGGTTTGTAGGCCTGAATTTAACCATTCTGTGTGAAGAAAGAGAATGGGAAAGACAAAAACCCAGCAAGGCATATGAATTTCTCATCTTAGCACTATAGCAAGTGGTTGGCAAGTTCTCAGGGACAGGCTATAAGCAAGAGGTAAAGATATAATCCCTGTTTTACTTACGCTCAATCCCATGTTCAGAGAGAATACTGACACAGATGCCATTTCTGGAGCCCTAATTACACGCCACACGTCAGGCTAAGTGCTTTATATACATTATGTCACCTACTCCACACAACCACCCACTGAGGCAGGCATTATTATTCCTATTCCACTTGAGTCAAAGGAATCTCACCTTGGAGATATTAAGGGGGAAAAACTTGCTCTGGGCCACAGCTAAGAAATAGCAGTGAGATGACTCACACCCAGGGCTGCCCTCTGACCTCATGTTACAGACGTGGGAACCAAGCAGCGCTCTGGGAGCCCCTTCCTGATCCTCGCAAATGCTGCGTTTCTTTTCCCACTGGCTACCACAGCGCTCTTTCCCACTTCTCCAGAACTGGGGAAGACCTGTGACTTTATGTTCTTTCCACGTCTCTTTCTGAAACAAGCGCTTCTCTTTGAAGAAAGACCTCTTGCCCTTGGCGTGTCAAGATAAGAAAGCTTTCAGCAACTTTCCCTTGGAAACTACAGAACACCCATCAGCACCCAGGATCTAAGTACAGTTGCTCACCAGCTGCCGGCCCCTCTGAATAGCTTTTATGGTTCAGCGAGGGGTGGGGACAGGGCCATGTCACTACTGTGGGGTGTGCTATTTCTTTCATGTTCCCGGGATCTGACAAGAGCCTTCCACAACCTGTTTCTTTACAACACACGGAATGAGAGATTAAAGACCAATACCAGACGTAAATCCGGGGTTGGGACTAGCAACGACCTCTCACCAGATGCGTTCTAAATCTTCCTGGGAAAGAAGGGCCGCTGACCGCCTAAGCAGATGCTGTTCAAAAGTTGTCATGGGTGATTAAATGAGATAATACATGTAAAGTACATAGGACATAGTAAACATTCACAGTAAAGGTTTAAAATTGTTAGCAATATTATTATTTATTAATACCACCAAACTCCAAAGAATGTTTTAGCAGAAACAATGTATATGGATTTCAGTAAAACCACATTAATTCTGAGCTACTAGTTGGATGTGGAGGAGAAACGACATCGAGAAAAGATGAATGAATTAATGAAAAATCTAAATTATAGAACTACTGATTAAATATGACACGTTGAGTCCAGAGACCCCTCTAAAGCGAAAGCAAAGGGATACAGGTGGCGCGGATCCAAAAGGATAAAGAGAAGGTGTCAACAATGTTTTAGAAGCTGAAGAGCAGATGGACAAGTGGTGCTGAGATGTAAGCCTGAGGGAGTAGCAGCCACAAAGCAGTGAGCTAATTAGTAGGTTAACTGCTAAATTTCAGAAAGACGGAGGCACCGAAGAGCTCTGAGGGCCTGGGGCATCAGGGAGGAACAGGGAGGCCTGTCTGTGAGGTGGTGAAAACAGGAAGACTGGGTGGAAGTCTGTATAAGAAGCGGTGAGACCTGTAGGGCCCTCTCCCACCTGCAGCCCAGCCTGCTCCTCCTCCGCAGAAGACGAACATCTACAGGTCCCCCCCACCTGATCCTTCATGGCAAGGCCCCGGGCCCCACACAGGGAGCCCCTCAATCTGCTGACTGGTGCCTCATCTTAAAATAGGAGAACAGCTAGTCAAGAATCACCAAACATCTGAGAACTGTCTCTATTCGTGAAAAAAGAAGACCAAAACGAACAAATAGGAGAGGACTTCCCTGGTGGCGCAGTGGTTAAGAATCCGCCTGCCAATGCAGGGGACACGGGTTCGAGCCCTGGTCCGGGAAGATCCCACATGCCGCAGAGCAACTAAGCCCGGGCGCCACAACTACTGAGCCTGCGCTCTAGGGCCCGCGAGCCACAACTACTGAGCCTGCAAGCCACGAGCCACAACTACTGAGCCTGCGTGCCACAACTACTGAGCCCGCGCCCCGCAACAAGAGAAACGCAATGAGAAGCCCACGCACCGCAACAAACAGTAGCCCCCGTGCGGCCATGAAGACCCAACAGAGCCAAAAATAAACAAACAAACAAACAGGAGAAGGAAACTCAGGAGAGAACGAGGGTGCTAGCTCTACAGAGGAGCTAGAGAGCGGGCCGTCCGGATAGGAGCAGGGGGCAGCTAGGGGAAGGCACTCTAAGGAAAAAAACGTAACTGATAAATTAATTACTAAATACATTTTAAAGCATATACAGGAGAGTATATAGATGTATTAGTAATAGGAAGATACAAAAAATCTTTTAAAAAGGAGTTACTAACCTCAGAGTAAAAAAAGCTGAACCCAGACAAGAGTTTGAGGATAAATTGGGAATGTGCGTATATAAAACTAAGCAAACAATGATACAAGTGGTTACTGACTCCAGGGGGAAAAAACAAACTACAAAGTCAAACCAAAGGGAAACAGAATCCTAGTAACCTACATGGCTGCATCGGGAATATTATTTACATAGCCGTAATAATGTAAAAATGGAATTACTGACTTACCCGGAAATGATGGTATAACTACAGTATACTGAAAAGTGGGGCGTAAGGGGGGCGGGGGACATGTGTGGACAGCAGTAGGAAGTCAAATGACATCAAGAAACGGCACTACGGTCACTTTTTTTCTTTTAGAAACACGGAGGAAAATGCCTCCAATTGAAGAAACAGCCAGAAGTGCGGGAGGTGGCTGCCTGCAGGGGAGCGGGGAAGAGGTGGGGTGGGGCAGTTGACTGCTGGGTTTTGAGTTCACACACGTAGGAGTCTTGGACTTCTGAAAGTGCGGGCATGCAGGGACTGTGAGAAAATAAACTTCAATTTGAAAAGACAAAAAGATAATGAGTTATAATGAGATCATTAAGGTCAACATGATAAGATTTTTTAAAAAGCACTGTTCTTACTAACTGTAGGCACTAAAGAATATTCAGTAAATAGGTATAAGGTGGAAAGAATAACTGAAGAATCAAGAGATAATTATCCAACTGTAAGCAATCAGTAAAACGATAATGATTTGTTTTGAAAGGGCTGTGACAGACCTAATGATGTGGAAAAAGTGCCTGTAACTACCAAGTAGACACCAACACACACCACCCCATATACACCACTGACATACAAATGCAGTTTTGGCGTTTTTAAGAACAAACAGCAAGTCAAATCACCAATAAAGGGGTACTTCAAGAAAGCCACAGGCAACTTGCTTCAACGGACGTGTAAGAATAATGCAAGAATATTAATCCACAAACAGCTTGATGATTTCTCAAGAATCTGGAAGATTCCTCACAGCAGTCTGTACTCCAGGATTTAACTATTCTTGGTACTTAATACCTATTATATGCCTGGAATACAGTAGGAGGTCAATGCTTCACCACTTGATGAATTTCTACTGTCAATTCGCCTACACGTGAAACCAGAGAGCTCACTAAGCAATCAGGTCTGAATATCACAAGCTCATTAACTGAATTAATGGGGCCCCTATTAGTTCAAACAAAAACATAAAAACTCTCTGAGGTTCGCATCTTTTCACTAGGGATATGAAGGCACTCACACATGGTAATCTGGCCTCCTGATGCCCCGGCAGGTGGGCAGGTGCCAGCCTCGCTACCCTAACCGTGCTGCTGGAGTAGCTCGGTAAAGTCTAGGGGAACGAAGAGCCCTGTCCTCCGTTCATCCTGGAAGTATTCAGTGAGGTTACACTGGATTCAACCGGTCCCAAGCCACCAGGGTGAGCCAGGATTCCTGTGGCCCATCCTCCTCATAATGAGAGGTGAAGTTCTGCTCTGACTCTCCTTTGAAGTTTTCAGCAGTCCCTGGGTTTATGATACAGCTTGGGTCACCCCTGCCATTATCTATGTTTGAAGTATGTTTGGGGAAAATCTACTAGGAGCTGTCTCTGGTGTTAACACAGAAGAACTGCCCCATAAAAACTGCTTTCCACGAGGAGTTCAAAGGAGCTTATCCAAATATTGTAGGTTTATCCTGCTCACCAACTTTGCTAGGGTAGAAAACTGAGGTTTTGCCAAGTAAAGTCTGACAGAGATATGCCTTCTCGATTTCCTGAACAAGCTCAGGGCACTGCTAACACAACCGAGTGGCCTTCTGACAAGATGGACCTTGCACTTTGAAGTCATCTGCTGTGCACTTACCATGCTGCTGAAGTTAAAATTTATTGGGATAGTAGGTTAAGGTGAAGGACTAAATTAGGTAAATTATTGTGAGAGGTCTTTCTGATATGTGATAAAACCTTTCCAACTGTTACTTCAAGAAACCCAGTAAAAGTCAGGAGCAAACCAGGAGGGCTGACAATTGTTGGCAGGAAGCCAAAGTGAAGCATCCCATTACAGCGGCTCCTACAGTTCGATCCATATTAATCCACCACTGCCGATATGTGCTATTTGTCAGCAGGACGACGGATCATCACCATATTTTCAAATAGAACAACTTGTCAAGGAAATTAACCAGGCAGAGAGGTATATTAACCGGTGGTATATTAACTGGTGGCATATTCATGGAGTCACAGAAGGGTGCAAAGAATGGCAGTGTTTTACATTTCTGCAAATCTCTTTAAGTCTTACTTAATCGAAAACAGCTGCATTCTCTCATCTGCTTCTACAGCCAACCTGTTGTAATATCACACATTGTATGTAGTTCCTGGAAAACTCTGCCGTACATTCATTAGAGAATATTAGGATAAAAATAGTTGTTTATCCATCTATGTATCGACATATGAATGAATGTATAAATATAGAAAGATAGGTTTGACCTTATAGATCCCTGGAAGGTTTGGGGGTTCCCCAGGGGTCCTTAGACCATATTTTGAGAACCTTTGTCCTAAAAGGTCCCATATGTATAAATTTTGTGCTAATTGGAAATCAGTTTCCTCTACGTATTAAAGTAAATCCACTAAGGATATAGGTTAGTAAAGTAACACTGTTAACCTGATTTGAGTTACATAAGCCCAATATAATAAAACTTTCTTTTAGGGTATACTGTGATTAAAATGTTTTACTAGTTCAATCTCATTCCCCCCCCCCCACCCCAGCATTTGACAAATTAGTGAGAAACTTAGCAAAGGTCTGTCTCTGAGAGGCAGTCTGGCAAAAGAGTGCTAGATAAAGGTATCGGGGCAAGGAAACTCACGGTTAATAACACCCAAACCTACCTCTTCTTCCACCAAAGATTACAAGCCTTCACGTGTAAAACAATACTACAGTCTTCAATTCTCTGCTAGCCCATATGTCCTCTATCTATCTCAGAATTCTCTTACTGGCTAAAGCTCTCTGGGAGCAGGGGATATGAACTCAAACCTGAATCCTTTCTTTAAGGGAGATTCCAATTTCATCCTGGGCAAAGAGGGATGATTCTGTAAGGGAAAACCATGAAAGACATAGGACTGCCATCAAAATCTAAAAATAAGTAAACCTAATGCCTTTCGAGAGGAATTCCACCAACAGTTAAATGGCTTTTCATTCTTCTCTAATACAGGGAATATAAATTTTTCTCAGGAAGAAATACACTTCTGTTTCTCTTGAAGTTCAAAGCAAAAATCTCAAATGCATATCTTGTGTATGTAAGATTGGGTGTCATTCCAGAGTTTTAAAAATCAAGTCACTGAACAAGGACTACATGTGCAAGGGCTAGACCGACTATTTAATTTTTAAATGGAAGAAATCCAAATCAGAAAGCAATCACACTTTCCATTCTATTTTCTTTGAGCAAAGACCTGCTAGTTGAGATAGCAGGACTGTACATCAAAGATGTACATGCCTGAATTCAATTTATTTTTACTTTTGGAAGCAGGATAGTGCCGTTTCCATGAAGTCAGTCATCTCTGCAAGCCAAAAATGGCAAAAAATAGATGCTCTCCTTTCTAGAAACGATAATAATGTACCATGACCAAAAAAGTGGTTTTTTTCCCTAACAGATAATCTTGCATAAAAATGAGTCATGGGATTTCAGAAATGGAAAGGCTTTTCTCAAATATGTGTGTGCAGGAACACACACACTTTTTTTTTTTCCATCAACAGATTTGAGCTTTCCATAAGTTATAATGAGAATGGCATCGTCTGGAGCCTTTGAGTGAAAGGGGAATACAGTATTTAGAGTTCAGCAAGAGGGAAGAAGTCTGTCTTAGAAAATAAGATTTCTCTGCTTGTGTTCCTGTGAGAGAAATTTTAACTTATAAGGCATGAAGGACTGTTAAGATGTTTCTTAAAAATGTCTTATCCTGTAACTTCATCAGCTTAATTTCAGACCCGAGTGAGACATCGTATGTCATTAGCACAGCTCTGAATGTTGTTTCTTCTTCTGGGTTTGCTCAGGAGGAGTGAGAGAAGGATCCATCTACCTTCAAGCATTCTTGGGAAAGGGCTGGTGTGGCAAGATCCGGAAGTGAGAACACAGGGCTCTCACCTCACACCCAAGGGTGAGAAGAAGACAGACAAAGGGGCTGTCCCTAGAGCCACGGGGCCACTTTTGGATAACGGGAGAGATATGAACAGTCCCTTCCCTTCAGCCGGACGCAACAGTACTTTTTGAGTTTCACTGAAATCGAGTTCCTTCCCATGATAAAACTGACATGTCAACATGGCCCCAGCAGATGGTTACCAAGCCAGCAGACAGATATGCCCGAAGATGAGAAACAGAGCCTACAGGGTCAAACCTCTTGCTTTTCACCCAGACCAGTAACCACGGCTTTGTATCGATGCCATGAGGGTCTACAGAATCTTCTGGAACGGGTATCTTGTACTTCTTAGACGAGCAGGAGGCAGGAGCTACAGGATGACACGGTGTATCTTTCTGAATGGCTAATTTTACTGGGTAGCAATTAAAAACATTACGCTATTAAAACAAACATGGGGTAAACTGTAAAGTTCATTTACAGGTTTAAGATGAAACAGAAACTTTCCAGGAAATGGTGGACTGGCTCTGCCTCCAGATCCATGGGGCACCGGTCCACCGTGCTCTGCCTCAGAAGGAAACACTGGTGGAAAAAACCGAGAGCTCTGGTATATACCCTAACAAACATTTAAATTCTTATTTGATTTTTACCTTTGGAAGTTCCCTAAAGGCTTAATTCAAGCCAATTCTGCTTGATGTGTTATGTATGATACCAAGAAGGGCAAAGAGCTGCTCTCAGAGCAGTGTTGCCAGACTAGAATGGAAGAGCAGGAGAAGCCTTCCCTAAACGCCCTTTGCTGATTTTCTTCTCACCTGTCCAACCTGACAGCATTCAGGCTCTGATGACCTTTTATCCCGGAGAGTCATGGGTAAGATGCAAACACTAACAAAAAGGGTTTTTCCTGAAAAAAATCCATTTCAATTTCACATCTAAGAGGCCATTAGTGGAAAGTCTCTAACAGATTTTGGATGGTGTCTTGGGAGTATGTGCACTGAAGAAGTCAAATATGCCCACCGTAAATCTTTTCTGTGAAACCAACCAAATGGTTACTCAAAAGCTCTCAGAGCAACTGGAATTTACATCTACGTGCACAATACAAGGGTCCCGGGATTCCAGAACATTATCAGAGTCCTGATGCTATGTTCTTAAACAATGATCTATCATTATCCCTCAGGTTCCCCCTTCCTCCTTATCTAACTTAAATAATGAGATAAGCCCCAACACTCCTGAGCTTTGCTAAATTAGTTTAAATATTTCAAGTTCTGCCAGCTCCCTCTTCTCCCCCCTGTTCTGGGTCTTGACGAAAAAGGTGAAGAAATATTTTGGAGGAAACCCCAGGGGCCCAGCTTCATAAATCTTCATCTGCTACTTTCTTGAAACGTCATGCGACCCCAAGTGTACGACATATGGTACTCAGAGAAATAAACAAGCAAATAAATAGCTCAGGGTCAGACCCTTCTTTCTTTTCCATGGTGTTTTTGCTGCTCCTGGGTCTCTGAGGCTTTCTACCCAAGTATCTTTTTAAACGCTACCAGCAAATACCACCACACACGCAGAGAACTGGACGTGCAGCCCAGCGGGCGCCCTGCTTTGGCCCGGTCTCCTGAAGGGTGGTGGGCTTGTCTACATGACTTCAGTGGCACCACAAGTGTGGCTGCATCGGTGCCATTTTCATAAACTTTACTTGGGAACAGACAAATGTGGCTCAACACACAGAGACGAGAAGATGCAACCTGAGCCAGCAGAACGTTGCCTTGGAAAAGGCTTCTTCCTTCAGTTCCAAACCACACATACTTGTACGGTTAACAAATGCAGCAGGGGATACGGGTCCACAGCATTCATGTTGAGGCCAAAGGCTCTGCTGTCCTCCACCCTCTCCTCTCCCCCACCCCCACCTGCCTTCCCAAGAACTGTTAGATTGCATGGAAATTTCAGGGAAAAGTTAGGTGGCTGTCTTCTTGGAATGCCTGCACACTCCAACAAGGAGAGGAACTTGGAAGTATTTTAATCTAAAAGAACTCAAGTGTGGGGGGGGGTTCCCTATAAATAAAATCATGTTCAAATAAACACAAAAAGGAGCCAATATTTCCTGTAAGGCCACTTTTCAGACGGATTACTGGAAGGAATAGCCTTCCACAGTTTTATGGCTTACTTTGCTATCATCTGCTTAAAATTTGGGTCAGTTAAAACATAGATGCTAAGATCTAAGCCCTCACTTGGATGAAATATTACAAAGGAAGCAGAAAGTCTCATTCCAAGAGCGGACTCAGAGGCAGAGCCCTTGGACTCCTGGGTTCTATTGCTGGCTCAGTCCCTGGACTCAGGTCAGCCCTCGGTCAGAATCTCACTTCTAATCCCTTCAAATCATTAGTTAGTCCCTGTTGTCTAAACAGTGGGGAAAAACCCTGAGTAACACCCCTGGATCCTGTTCAATCAACAGGGATGGTTGGAGACAGTTATAACTCACTTCCAAGAAATCAGGGTGATTTATCCCTTGGTAGAGCTAGTACGTTCCTAAGAGATCACAGTGTCATCAGAACAAACCCTTAAGGCACTGCAACATTTCTCCACCTGCAAAAATCTCTCTGCTCCTTTAATGTGACTTCAAAAGTAATATCACCCAGCATTTTATAGTTCTTTACAGCATCCACATTAAAATAACTCTGGTTGGGCTTCAAACCTCTGAGAGAGAGAATAAACAAACAGGTATATTTATCCCAGTTCATAGAGGAAGAAACTGAGGCTTGGAGAGGCTAGGAGGCTTGACCAAGGGCCCAAAGCTCATAGGTAAGGGGGTGGGGGCCGAGTGCTATCGTTTTCGGGGTCAAGTGCTCTTTTCTCTCTAGTGCTTGGCTCCTTGTTAATAACCCTACTTTTGGATCTAGACGAATGGACTAAGGGAAATTGGTTAAAGAGTTTCCGAAGAATCTGTAGTGCCTTTTCAGTGCAATGAAGGGTAAAGGGCCAAGCTTCTCTGAGGCCCTCAGTTCACAGGTCTAGCACGTGGTAACTGCAGCCTTGGCTCTCCCACTACTGGCTCCTCCAGGGACAGAGAGGAGAGGCAGCAGCTTAATGCCCCCCGCTTTGAGCTTCCGTGTCTGTAGGCCCACGGCTAGCTGGCTGCCCCTCACTCATCACTAGAGCTTTTGTTTCTAGGAGGAGTGAGTGACTAGAAGACAGCCGTTCTGGGCACTTGAATTAGACTGCCCAACTGCTGGTCGCTTTGAGACAAGCTGCGTAGCTTCCCTGCACCCCTTTACCTAGAAGGTGATTCTTTCTTCTCTTCACCTGGCCAAGTCATACTTCTACTTCAGGCTTCATCTCAAATATCACTTCCCTAGGAAAGTCACTTCCCTTGACCCCACTGATCCCACGTTAGCAAACCTTCTACTCCTCGCCTTCTCTAATTATACAGTCTCACAGCACTCTGTAAATCTCCTGTGTTATTTATCACAATTTTAGCAAATTATTAGTTTTATGTTTGCTGCCCCGCTTGACTGTAAGTCCTTTGAGACTAGGGACAGCCTTGCTTTCTGCTATGTTCCCAACCCTGAGTTCTTAGGCAATTTTCAATCAATATTTACTAACTGAAAAATGAATGAGTGACAGATATACACTGACTGACACTAAACAGAACCTTCTACAGCAAAGCCAGACAACTGGTAAAAATGACACCACCACCTTTCTGCAGCAACCATTTTGTGCCCTAAAAAATATGCAAAACTTCATCAAGATTTCCAAATTGACAGTGTATAAAATGCAAGTGATTTCTTTCTGGTCAACATCATTCGAGTTTACAGCACAAAATATAGTATTTCTCAATTTAACACATACATCTCAGACCCTTTTGGAAACAACTCACGTAGTCCCTTGACCACTCTCGGATTTTAAGGATGAGGATGGATCTTCTGGAATTCTTAGGGGCCTTCCGCTTTACTCGTGCTTCATTAGGTCTTACTGTCCTAACAAAATACCTGTGGCGGACTTCCTGGGCTTTGAGCAGACACGGAAAAACTAACTGGAAACACTTTTGAAGGCTCCCTCCTGCCCCTCTTCCCAACTCCATAAATGCTCCAAAATATGCTCAAGGATTATTTCAGCTCTGCGTCTGAGAAGAGAATGTAAAATTAACTAAAGTAAACCCTACAGATCCTTTTGTAAAAAAGCAGCTGCTTCCAGATGGAAGACTTTCTGGCAGAACATATTACGTGGTCCCAGTCTACAATCTTAAGTATTTCCCCTAGTGCAGTAATGTGTCATCAGTAAGGTTTCCTTGTGACAGAAAATGGATTCATTTTAACTGCGGACGGTTTCACTTCAAATCCTATTTGAGGGAGCGATAGGGTGTGGACGTGGCCCAGGCCCTAGGCGTTCTAAAAGGGGACACTGATTCACTCAGGGAATATCCATTAACCAGGCAGCAGCGAAATCCTCCTGGGCTTAAGTGGAGTCCAGCTTGGCTGGGAACCGTAACATTCATTATACCCTTTGTTGATAAGATCCCCAATTAGTCACTCTGAAAAAGGGAGGCTAAAATAGGCCACTGACACAAAGAGCGAAGTTAAAGTTGTTGGATTCTATGAGATTTGGAGCCATATGGGCTGTCACTGATTTCCTGTCTCAGCTGGTATCAAGGCAAGACAGCATCCCACAGAAGAACTGCCAACTTCCTTGGGGAGTTTCTTTATGAGGTTAGGGAACTGGCTGGCACTTTCAAGTGGAAGGAGAGCTAAGAAGGGACAGACCCATGTGGTGAACCGCAGTTGCAGGGATTCTCAAACCACCCCATGGGGTCTCGGAGCAAGACACAGCCTATGGCCTGAGAGTATTCTTAATGGGCATGTAGGGGTCTAGTTAGTTTGGTGAACAGGGAACGTGTGTAAGGATCCAATCATATTTCTGACTCCTCTAATGAAAAACTACATCACACACACACACACACACACACACACACACACATATCCAGTACATGCAGATATAGATATAGATAGATAGATACAGATATAAAAATAGATCTGGAAAAATTCATGCCAGATTTTTGTGCCTCATTTTCATGCCTCTATATTAGGCAGGTCAGAAATTTTAGTTACATGTATTCAAATTTTTAAAAATCACATCATTAAGGCAGAAAAAGTATAGGATTCAACATATCAGTATGGCTCAGGAGAGGCAGCAGACCCGGGCTGGAAACTGCACAAGCCACTCCTCCGACAACCACTGACCTGGGGCCACTAAGTGTGGCTGTGTCTCTCACCGCCTGGGCTGTTTCTGATGCAAAGTCCAGGGCGCCTGCCACTGGCTTGGTTACAGTGCCAACAAGCCCCTTCCCAAGGCCAGATATGAAACCGCTGACACCCCCTTCTGTTTTCACACCTTCCACCGTTGAGGTTATAACACTGGTCAGTCCACCAATGATACCTAGCAGAAAAGACAAGGGCTATTGTAAGCTGGCCAAGGACAAAAGCAAAAGCATTTAAAGACAAACCCCTCAATTCCATGCACCTGGCAAGGTAAACTTAGGGGCATAATGTCAATCTCTTGATAGGTCACAGGCAGGCCAACTCAAGATGGGGAGGCAGCAGACTTGCCCACTGAGTTTAGAGTCAGAGAATATACATTACACATTGGTCAGAAGTAAAGCGTGTTTCACTTTTAAAAGAATCAAAGAGGGGTTCCCTGGTGGCGCAGTGGTTTAGAGTCCGCTTGCCGATGTAGGGGACACGGGTTTGTGCCCGGGTCCGGGAAGATCCCACATGCCGCGGAGCGGCTGGGCCCGTGAGCCATGGCCGCTGAGCCTGCGCGTGCGGAGGCTGTGCTCCGCAACGGGAGAGGCCACAGCTGTGAGAGGCCCGCGTACCACACACACACAAAAAAAGAATCAAAGTAAAGCGAAGAGGTTAACAGTGACTACTTTTTAGTTTTAGAGCATGAATAGCATATGCGCAATCAGGAGAGGGTGTAGACGCAGGATTAATTGACAGACTAGCAAACAGGGCCCTTGGGGAAAGTGGGGATCCCATAAAACATAAGGTGGAGAGATGACTAAATATAAATCCTCAGTTTTCAAAGAATACTGTGTGACTGACAAACACCACCAAATGTCTGAAATGGGGTAAAGCTACTGCACACTTTGCTGAAACAGGTGTAGGCGATCAGAGTAAAGGGGGAAGCCTTGATGAAGGGCACCCCCAAAGCTGCCAAAGCCAGCAGGGACCCTCAATGCAGCCAGTTCAAAAGACCAACCTAAGTCAAAAGGACATTCCAAACATTTTGAAAGTTGACAACAGTGACCTTAAAGAGCCTCAAAAGTGGCCAGAAGTTGGCAAAGGCTGGAGAGGACACAGGCATTGCAGGGAAAAAGCATTTCCAGGATTTGTGCCAGGGACACTCACAGGGTGTTTACCCTTTGACAGTGGGGGTATGAGGACTCTCTAGACGCTTCAGCTCCAGTGAGACAAATTGGTAAAGGAAATTCCTTGGGTGAGAATGTACTAACAATTCACAACATTTCTTTTGCATCCTGGGTCCATTTGCTCCAGTGAGGCAACATGCCTTTCCCAAACTTTTGAACAAAGCTCATGACAGAGACAGAACATTACTAAACCTGGGTCAAGCAGGGCCTACAGGGAGAACGGAGCATGCCTCCCAGTTTTTAAACCAAGGAGATTCAATTGCTTCTGGTTCTTGTTATCTTTTAAGGGTTTTTTTTTTCATCCTGAAGGAAGGATCTCACTCTAGGCTACTGCTTTCATATATCCCAGGGCTTAATGGGTCCTCCTTGGATGAGGCCACTGGTTCTTGGTCTTAGAATGGCCTAACTGGCTCCTGGAGGTGTTGTCCATATTATCTGAAGGATCCTTGGTTGGAAGGGATTTTACAACCTTGAGACAATCACTCATTTTCTTGGCACACTGGTATGTCCATCTAAGAAGTGAGGACAGCCATGCTTTCTCTCTGCGTCACAAGGATGCTGGACAGATAAAGACAAGTACACATAGCAGAGCACTTTATACTCATTAAAACAACAAAAAAAACCAGTCCTCTGAATTACAGTTACTAGAAAGAATGATTAAATCTTTAAACCCAAATGACTGCCCAACAATCTACTTTTCAAGTCCATAAACAGATCAATTTCAGCCAAATTTTACTTCTAGCTGGACGTCTCCTTGGGGGCTGCTCGCCTTCCAGTTGGGCAGGCTGAGGAAAAGCAGAGGTATTTTGATCCAATCCTCACCATTAGGAAACTTGATAAACAAAAACTAAGAAAAACATGATTTTTTTATTATGTCTATTCCTTCTTTTTTCCTCCAAATGCAGACAATCAAGACTTGATTAACCTTGATATAACTTCTGATAGCTTCAGACTAGTCCTAAGAATCTGGTACCAACAGTTTAGTTTACAACCATTACTAAGCATGAGCTATACGCCAGGCATCACGTGAGGCTCTGCCCAAGTACAAACGTGACTAGAGGTGGTCTTTATGCTCTCCTGGCCCTCGCAGCCCATCAGGAAAGCAAGACACACAGAGCTAGCTACATACACAACCCAGACTGCCTCGTGCGCTCAAATCATCATCGATTCTAACTGCGGACAGTGGAGCTGGGCAAACGTCATCTGAGTTGAGACTTGTAGGTGGAGTAGGATTATGAAAGGCAAGGAAGTGAGGCACAGAAGGGGAGGGCAGAAGAAACATGAGTGATCAATGACTTGGAGGCACGTCTGCGGAGCAGGACATGGCTCTGGGTGGCTGAAATATAGTGTGGCTGGGGGAGAGTGGAGGGAAGAGCTGGCTGGGTTTACTTTCCTAGGGGCCTTCAACGCCATGCTGAGAAGTTGCTGATGCAACAAAAGGCAAATGAGTCAGACTGAAACATTAAAAATCAGAATTCAAACAAATTCAGAGACTTAACAGGCTCATGCCATCTCCTACATCTCTTGGGCACAAGGATGTATAATCCCTGTGAATGTGCATTTATACAAGACTCAAAAACGTCGGGGCCACAAACCTGGCAGCCAGTTTCACATTTTGCTTTCTCTGGAAGGAATAATCCGTAAGCAGAAGGGAAGTCTGGAAGCAGCAGTCCTATATTCTAAAAAGGAGTTCCGATCTTTATACCTTAGGACACTTCGGGGACAGAAGCCAGAGAACAGGAAGGAACTGCAATGTGCACCACATTTTGAAAATGAATGAAGAGTTCTCACAGGCTGTAACATTTCAACCCAGGGAGGACAGAACAAGAGAGCTTGGAGGGCTTTCAGGCACACCCAGATACCAAGCTAGGGTTTCCTCTTGCAATTGGATGGGCAAAAGGCACCTCCGAGGAACTGGGGCAGAAGAGCCACTCTTCTGCGGCCTGATATCACATGACTCACCGTGAGCCAGGCCGTGGATGCCAGCTACAAGGTGTTCACCACTCGTGGCTGCGTGGTATCTGATGTACTCCCGCTCCGACTGATGGCGATTGTCCATCGTCTTCCCTAAGCCATCTGACAACGTCCCCGCAAACTGGAATGAATACAAAACAGAAGGAAAAGACTTTTTACTGTTCTAATTATTTTAAATAAATACCTTCCCTTGCTCTTAGCCGCGAGTCAGTAAATACTGAATGAGAGAGAGATTAATTGCTGAATTACATATACTGTGTGTCCCGGAAGAGTGGTTTTCAAGCACTGGACACAAAACCAATTGTGGGACATTTACACAGGTGGACACAAGGCTTGCAAACAACTACTGAAAGTCCATAATGACATTTACCTTTCACAGTCCTATTGCAAACTTACTGAAAAATTAAAGGTATAACAAAATGGCCTCAGGGAGGAGAGGCGAGCTTTGGGATTCTATAACGGTAAGGACAGAGGCTCTTTGCCTTAAGAATTAGTGGATTCAAAATAGAAATGTGGCCAACTGTTGCTTCAGGATTTGGCATCCACATTTTGAGATGCCTTTTCTTTCACTTATTCAACAGTTACCAAGTGCCTAGGTGCCCAGTTCCATTTGTCAAAAGAAAAACAAAGTCTATGGAAAGGTTAACAGGTTAGGTTACCTTCCACATAAAGTGGCAGACTTGAACCCATGACTTCAAATGCAAAATCCTCCCCCACCAATCAGAGAGAGATTTTATTTATCCTGGCATACTTTAACCAGAGAAGCTGTCTCATCCATCAAAGCTGAATAAAAAGGACATAAAACTCTGTTTTGTCACAAGACAATTTGAAAAGGTTTAAAGTGACAGTTAATAAACCACAGGGTACTTACCCTCATCGTTCAGACATAAAAAGGGAAGGATATCAAATATGTAATTAACCTTCTCGAGAAGGATCTACCAAAACAAGTGGTTTAAGTGCCAATGACCCAGGACTAACCTTTTAGAAAACTCACAGGAATGTTATTTAGATACAAAGCTCAGAGGAACGACTCGAGGCAAACAGCCTGCGGTGAGGACCCGGTACACTGGCAGCCTGGCCATCACAAGGCTATTTCATTCTGCTTTGGCAAGGAGGGGCACACAGATCTGCCCTGAAAGCCATCAGTCCTGAGGCTTCTGACACGAGAGACGAGGGAAGGTGAGAGTTCTGGGCACAGAAGAGAGACTAGGGGAAGGAACAGCAGTTCCATGTAAAGCAACGGTTCCTGGAGCAAGACTTGGGAGCTCTCATTCCTTTCCCTCTGACCAAAAGCTTTTATGATCTCAGGCAGTGATCACGGACTTTTCTGGAGATGCAATCCTTATCATTACTTGCTTTTTTGCCTAACCTTCCCTGTCACTCCCTGTTTAATTAGAGAACTGGTTAATGAAAAGTGATTTTACACTTTCCTTTAGGATGGAGACACCATGGGATTCTGTACTAAGTGGGGGATCCCACTTGAGAGCCCCTGCGGGCCACGAGCTCAGGGGTCTGGCCAAACCAGATACTAGTCTCGACCATTCCATTGGCCACGTGACCCTGGGCCAGGTGCCTGACCGCAGCACCTCCCTCTCGGCATCTGGAGAATGGAGATAGTCCTGACACTGTCATGTGGCTAAAAGAATCAGTGACAGCGGCTCAGGGTAGGAATCTAGTTAGCATTCTTACTGTTATTATTAGTCAGCTACTAGTCCAAGGAGGAACATCGTGCACCATTTGAAGAAAGCCTTTCACAGGTTTAGATTTATGGTCATTTGCACTAGGCTTTAACATAAACAAAACAAAACAAAACAAAACAAAAAACCCTCTCTTTCCAGCAGATAAACACCAGCCTCCAAAGTGAATTTTTGGAGTGGTACCATTTATAAAATTAGAGTGTTGGACTTGGTGGTTTCCAAAGTCCTTTCCAGCTCTGACAGTTTGTGATCTATGATCCAAGTTAGAATGTCTTTATTAAGCACTTACTCTGGGCCCAGCACAGATTTAGGTACTGCTGAGGATACAAATGAATAGCAGCCTTGGACCTATTCTCAAAAATGACAGTCTCGTTAGGAAGATAACAATTCCATACATGAAACAGCTACAAGAACCTGGAACACAAAGTGCACACGCACTTGGGAATCAAGTGAAGAGAGAGAAATGTGACCCTTGTTTTGGAAAGAGTTCCTGCTATGTTCTGGAATTATGTAGGCTGCCAGTGGCCCTCATTTAGGGTGTGGACAAAAATGCCTCCCCCTGATATTACAGAAAAGGTGAGAGGGCGGTTCAACTCTTACCTTCCTGGAGAAGAGAGATCTCCCTGGAAGGGATATTAAATTAACGTCCTGTTTACCTGGCAGCCAACTAGGAAGAAGTTAAAAACCTCATAATACTTTTCCCCCCAAGAGAATATGGGGGAATAATCCAGGCAAACTGCCCAGTACCAACCCCTTTCCCATAGCTGACCCCGCCCATCAAGAAAACAAGTTCAATATGCAACGTGTGCGAGGGAGCCTCACTGCCGCTGACTCTGCTGCAGCAGCCCCGGCACCCGGCACCAACCGGTCTCGGGTGTTCTCTGCACGAAAACACCATACTGACCTCAGGAGGACGGGATAAGATGACCTAAGAGATCACTCGTCCCTCTAAATGCTGGATTCTTCCATGTGCTTCTCAGGGGCCTCACCACTGCCCTGGAAAGGTGCCCACACCTACTCCACCTACTCTAGGGATTCCATTTGAATGACCACCTCTCTATCTATTAAAATATTACTGTGTAAGCCAACTGGGCTTGTCCTTTGTCACTTGTGGGTGGAAGTAAAGGGTACAAAGATATTGTATTAATAGGAAATGACTACAAAAGTCTTCACCCCTAGAAATGTGACGTTGAGAACTCAGAAAACTTGCAATGATGTAGAAAATCCATGATCCAACCAAACCCGTACTGATGAGAGGTTAATAAGATTTTACAGGGAGAGATATTTTATAGGAACTAAACCGAAGGCAGCCAGATGAAGGGTCAGAGGCTGGGCTTCAGGCCAGTCCACTGGGCTTCTGAGTATTGAATCCAGGGCACCACAAAGCTTGTGGCCTTCTCTCACTGTGGGAGCACTGAGTCATCCTTAATTCCATCTCTCATTCCCCACCTCAGTGGGAAAGTAAATCACACCCCATATCTTATTTCTCCCTCAAAGGGTGAGAACACATGGGCTGTAGGGGGAGGTGATTCCAGTAAGCACTCTTTATGGGTGCCCTCTGGAACTGGTCTTCCCTGAGGCTGGAAGCGTTGTTTCACACATGTCCTCGACTTTGAAAATGATCATCCAAACAGAGCAGAGATTCCCATGAGAGCTACAACATCATGTGGGAGTCGCTGGTGCAGGACAGGCTTCACCACCCACCCCAGCTCTGCCTCTGCATTTTAAAAAGAAAAGCCATATGCATTGAAAATAGAGCTCAGGCTGAAACTTTTTCATAGCAGATGCTCCAAATGGGAAATGAAGCCTGGGGGCAGATACTCAAACAAAGGAAAACCAATCCCAGAGGCACTGGAGGGAAAGCTGAAAATCATCAGGATACAAGCAAGTCCAATCCAGCTCTGCACCCAGTCAAACAACTAATCAGTCAAACATGTACGGAACCCTCCTGCGCCCCAGGCTTGTGAAGGAGAAGCATAAATCACAAGTTGTGTCTGCCTCTCTCCTCCAAGAAGATAGGTAAGTGGCATAAGGGAAAGACATTTACACGTGAGCTCGAATTCTGACTGTGACATTTAATAGCTGCGAGATCATGGATAAGTAACTTCGCCTCTGTGAGCCTCTGTTTCCCCATCTTCAAATGGGAATAAGAAATAGCCATCTACAAGGATGCCATAAGGATTAGATAAAACGTGCAAAGCACTTAGCACAGAGCCTAATACACGAAGCACTCAAGAAAAACAGTATTGAGTTATCCAAACTTCAATTTCTTCACATGCAAAATGGGTACAATCGGATTCTGCAGGGTTGTTGTGAGGATTAAATGAGGCAGTGAGCACATAAAGCATCTGGCAGGTGTGTCCCCGGTACAGCGGAAGCTGTCAGGGAGGGAAGCACCAGAGCAGACAGCATGAGCTAGCAATTGGAGGGTGATCTGTAGCTAACTCGTAACTCCACTCAGTCTAAGCTACACCTCAACACCAGAAGGAGCATTTAGGTCAATATAGCTCACTTGGTAGCCATTTCAAGTCCACAAAAAACTTAAGGCTGCAAGTGAATACCGTCCTAGCTAAAATGAAAGGTTCTGAAGGAACAGGATGTCCTTCAGAAAACCTGCTATTACCCTTGCAAAAACAACAGTGACTTCCCCCCTTCTTTCACTGAAGGACGCTCTAGCACATGCCACACTTGTGAATTCTGGCCCCAGCCAGAAGTCATTAATTTCTATAAAGCCGTATTTTCAGCAAGGGGGTAAAAATCCCAGAAGTACTTCAAGATGCCCATTCTACTGCGTAGCTGACACACACTACGTGTCAATACCCCACCTTCCAAAAATAACCCCACTGTCTACAGAAATGGAGCCACTACAAATTAGCCTGGGTTTAGAGCCGGGCTCAGAACAGCTGATTTTATAAAACTGAAATTCAAGTAGATGCTGGAATGATGCAAGAGAAAAAATTTACACTGTGTCCCTCTGTTTCGTCCTATCAGTTTTCCTGACCCTTTTAGGAGATTCAGCAAGCATGGGATGCCAGAGATATTTGGCCAGTGTAACAGAAGCCTGGGCTTGAATTTCTCCCCCTGCTCTGGGGTTCTTCTTTCACAGTTATTTACCTAATGGAAATTTTCTCTTTAGTATCCTTGCTCCACTGAGTTATTGCTGATGACAGCATCTTGCTTGTCACCAGGGCCAATGTGACCCACGCAGCACAGGAAAAGGTAGAGAAGTATTAGGAGTTCGTGTGTGAGGGAGAGTCCTTCTTCCAGCGTAAGGCTGTATGGCTGCAGGTCTCAGAGCCACCATGGCCTGCAACAAGCTATGCTAGAAAGTGGAAACCCAGAACCCCAGCTATACGGTGCCAGAAGGAAGGGCGCCGTGAACTCTGGGGGTGCTGCCATGACGCAGTCAAAAGGCAGGGGCAAAGGAGTCAAGTCCTTACCGTGCGTGCTGTGCAAGCTGGTGAGAGCTGCTTAACTTCCTGGAACCTCAGTTTGGTTCTGAAAAAAACAGTCTAAAGGGCTGCTTTGAAGGGTTAAGGAGATAATGCGAAATGCCTGGCACACAGGAGGTCATCAGTTTTTACAAGTTTCTTACAAGCAGTCTGGAGGCTTAAACTGCAGAGTTGTTTTTGACTCTGCCAGAATACTAGTAGGAAAACCTCCTTTAAGTCATGTAAGACCTAAGTCGCTTCAAAACTAAGGTCTTCACCACTTCACTCGTGTTGCTAAAACAGCCACAGTTAAAAATGATTCTCGGAGTCTGAGTTTTGCCTTAACATTGAAAAGCCCTTTTGTGATACTTGTGAACAGAGCAGAGTTAAAGGAGAATGTGATCCAACAAGTAGTGGGTATCTGTCGCCAACACAAGGCAAACCAAACAGCTAGTCCTCACTCGGCCAAATGGTGGAGGGGGCAGGCTGGGACTGGGGACCGGCATTTAAAACAAACAAACAAAAAGGCATGGAACAAGTTGAGGTTTGGCAAGAAAGAGGCATTTCTGGACCCCAGATCTCTATCCACTAGAAGTGGGGCAGGTTTGTCTTTTTTTCAGTTCTACTTGGTTATGATTATGTATAGCCCTTAAGGCAAAAAGAGAAAGGGGAAGGAATCCAGAAAAGAGACCCTGAATAAGAATAATAAAGACATTTTAAAGCTAGGATTGGCATTCTATTCCAGCTAACATGCCTAAACCAATGACCTTGGGTTTTTTTTGGGGGGGGGGGTGCAGAGAGCTCTGGAGATCTAAAAGCCCTCCTACCCTAAGACATACACCATGTTGCTATTTCATGGGTAAACACTTATCAGGCAACAGACACTCCTTTTCAGTTAAGAAACAAAGTTATCCAAAACCACCCAGAATTATCTCAGCACACAAGGTCTGAACATAAAAGCAACAAAGTCAGACCTCAAGACTGGCCTGGTTCTTAACTAGCCCAAGACACACGCCTGCTGAACTGGCAAGTCTCTCTTGATCTTCCTGACCCAGTTGTGAACTCAGATGTTGTTTCAGATTAATCTAGAAGCTCAGAGTGGATTGAAGCACTCTCATAATAGGATTTTGCTTTTCCTTTAAAAAGGATTGGTAGAGTTTGCTAGAAGGCTAAAGCACAGAAATAAACAGAATACACACGGGTAGCACCAGGAAGACTGATTTTCGACAACAGACAAGTATCATGTCTGTCAAGTCCAATTTTCCCTTTTCTTTTCTACATCAATTATAAAGGATCATGTGGGCAGGACGCATTTCTAAACCCAGCTGTGGACAGGATGGTGTCCCAGCTTTAGCTCTGTATCAGCCAGGCCTCGTCGTAGGCTTCCCCCAAGAAGGGGTAGGGGATCGTGCTGAGGAGCTAGGCACCCACTTATCTACCACTGAAAACCCCTTCAAGCACACGGAGGGAAGCCAGAGGTGGGTTTCCCTACAGTTAGTGCTAGTCAAGGGGAATAACTTTCCCACTCCTTGAGGCCTCCATCTGCCATGCCAACAAGGTTTTCAATACGCATAAATGGCCCGCACCTCAGTATTGAACCGAGAGACAGACTGAGATGCGGGAAAAATCTCTCCGAGGTGGTCACACCATAATGCCTGATTGGGCAGATAAATTATTTCAACACTAGGAAAGCACACACGCTTTGGGTAGCAAGGATCCGAACTCTGTCACTGATCCCAACTCTGTCACTAGTGTCAGCCGGATGAACATGAGCAAAACACACACTCTCCTTAGGGAACAGTGCCTTCATCTGTAAAACAGGGAGGATGCTATCCACGGAGCTGCTGGGTTAATCCAAAGAGACCTTAGTTTTAAAAGTACTCGGGGAAAAAACACAAAGCAACGTGTAAATGCCAAGGGTTATTACTGCGAATCTTATTCTTTCTTCTAATGCATGCTCCACTCCCCGTTCCTCCCCAACTGAACCCTGCATGTCTCATCCTGTAATATAGGAGTCACCTTATACCCATTCTGGAACAAAGGAAAGCATAAAGAAGTCAATTATAAATAGACTAGACTCTCAAAATGCAGAAATTCAGAAACAGAACATTTCACAATAGAAAAGAAGCTCGAGCTTATCTCATTCCCAGTCACAAGGACTTCATTCTTGTAATGTACTTTGTATTTCAAATGAATAGATATATTCTCTTTAATACCAAAAGCTTGGGAAGAAAGGAGAAGGGTGACATCATAGAGGACAATCACAGATGCTAGGCACCAGTATAAGCTGAGCTTCTTACTGAAAAAGTCAGGTGTGTTTCAAGGGTTTGAAATGCCATGATGAGATTTTTTTTAGAAAGAAATCTGTACCCAACCGGCTTCTTCAAATAAGTGAAGTTTTAAGTGCGTATGAGCAGAATGGGTAAAGGAGAGCTTCCAACTGCTGAAGACCACAGTATAACTTTTAGAAGAGTAAACACAGGCCAACAATGTTTACTGCATTGTCCTGAGGATGTGGCATCTATGAAATCATTTATTAGTTTAATCCTCACAACAACCCTACGAAGTGGACTCTATTATTATCCAGTTGTACGGAGGAAACTGGAAAGGCCATGGGTGGGGGATGAGTGAAATAGGATAGGGAAATTAAGAGGTACAGGTTTCCAGTTACAAAATAAATGAGTCACGGGAATAAAATGTACAGCTTGGGGAATATAGTCAATGATAATGTAATATCTTTGTGTGGTGACAGATGATAACTAGACTTGAATGTGAGCATTTTGAAATACACAGGAATATCAAATCCCCATGTTGTGTACCAGGAACTGTAAGTCAGTTGCACTTCAACAAACAAACAAACTTATAGGAAAAGAGATCGGACTTGTGGTTAGCAGCAGAGGCAGAGGTGGGGAGAGGAGGAAGTGGACAAAGGTGGTAAAAAGGTACAAGTTGCAGTTATAAAACACGTTACGTACGAGCGACGTAATGTACATGATTAATATATTTAGCACGGTTCTGTGTTACATATGAAAGTTGAGAGTAAATCCTAAGAGTTCTCATCACAAGGAAAAAACATCTTTCCTTTCTTTTCTTCTGTATCTCTATGAGATGATGGATGTTCACTAAATTTACTTGGTAACTATTTCATGATGTACGTAATATTTAAGTCAAATCATTATCCTGTACACCTTAAATGTTTACAGTGCTGTATGTCAATTGTATCTCAATAAAACTAGAAGGAAAAAAAAAAAAAAGAAACTGGAAAGACCATGATCATCTCCAGCAATAGCCTGCTAAGCCGCTAAGTATCCACGTATATTTGATACTGGATAATCTATGGAGAGAACCCAACTGTGATTTCTGTTATTGTCTCCAAGGAAAATTTCCTCCTGAATGCCAGTGAAAATCTTATAGAGACGCCAGGTAGACATCCTTCCTTTCCCAAGCAGTGGTGGCGACAAAGGAAGGAAGCTGACAGAAGTGTAAAAGTTTCCAAAACATGACATGCAAATTCCTGGATAAGAAAGAGGGTCAGGCTCCAGTCCCCCTTCCTGACGAGTACCCCAATTCAGACACCCCACCCCTTTCCATCACCCACACTTTGCCCTAGGCCATGCGGCCTAAAATCCATCTCCCCCTCTCCCCAAAGCTCTCACCCTCACATCTGAAACAGGCCCCAGACAGAGAGGAGGTTCTGTGGATGCCCACCGCGTGGACCACATTACACCACGCCAGGCCACCGTGCCCGTGCACCATTTGCAGTTGGGGAGAAATACGGAAGCCACGCTGGGCGGGGACTGGGACCAGTGACTGCAAGAGTCCCTGCCTGTGAAGAGGCCTGCTCTTCCTCCCCGCTTCTCACAGAAGGATCTGCTGAAGCAGGTGGAGTGCCAAAGCGGAGAGATTTACTCCGTCAGAGCTGATGTGGTCAAGCAAATCTAGCTGCTGAGAGGCTGTCGCTCTGGCATGGGCTGCTATGTGTGACAGTAACTGACATGTGGAGACACACATACAAGGGGGTGGGCGATGGGGGAGGGAAAGCTAAGAGGGCTGCGGGGAGAGAATCAGCAAAGCCCAACCATGCTCCTAGGGGGGTGAGAAGGGCTCCTGCAGCTCGGGCTTCACTCCCCTCCTCTCTACCTCTGCTGCGCTGCTCCTCCCCAAGCCCACCTCCCCCAGTCTGAGAGGAACACAACGTTCAGTGGACACCAAGGTGCTGTTTCTTCCTACTAACTGCACTGCATGGGGGTAGATGGGATGGAGCTAGAGATACAAGGGCCAACTTTTCACGTGTCAGGGAGGTTGTTCAGCAGCAAGTGTGATGGATGCGAGCGAGAAGACAGCAGGCGGGGAACTGGGCTTCAGCACCTGGGAGAACAAGGGAAGGTGAGCCTCTCCTGGGGGGTGGGGGTGTGAATGGAGGCAGTTCAGCGCCAAGGTACTTGAGTCCTAGGTCATTTCTCCTGAGACCTGGCTTGATCCCAGGCTCAAAGAAAGGCCACAGGAAGGTTCTTTTAAAAACAGACTCAAAGGTTCCCACCCTTCAGAAGGACTAAAATTTAAAAACCGCAGCTGGGCTCCTCAGAAGCCTCTGGTATTTGCCTGGGATGTCCCCTGGATTCCTTAGTGGCCTTTTAGTAGGTGTTCCTAACTTTAATATCCTTCAACCCCGCAAAAGATGACCTGGGAGAGAACATTCAGAATTCACACCCATCTACTTCCTGCAGATCTGGTGTTTTAAAATCCTGCTGAATTAGGCATTCCCAGGTTAACAGATTTCAGGTCTAAAAAACAAGTCCTGGAATGAGGAAGAAAACACAATCCACTTAACTCAAAAGGTGCCCTTTCAAAGGTGACTTAATGGACCTATTCTGATGTCTTGTGTTGCTTTTAAAAGAAAACCTTCAATTACTAGGAAGATAGAAAAATAGGGGCTCTGGTTCACTGTACTTTCAACCTAGAAGAAAGCTAATTAACCCTTGTTTGTAAAAAAGATTCACCCATTTTCTTGCCGAAACAGAACTGATTCTTTAGGATGAAGTTTCCTTAAGGATCTCTTATAATTTCAGGAGTTAAGGCTGATATAGTCTCTACCCCCCGACACACATTCCCGTCCACTGACCATCCTTCCCCACGATTCTTCTCTTTAAGCATCAGGCTCTGGTCTGTACTGAAATTAAGTCCCTCTGTAAAATTCTTGCTGTTATATACCCCTCACTGCAAATGAAAAGCTCAGAACGTAAGTTCTGCAGGGGAATGCACATGAGGGGAAATCAAAGCACTGGGCACTTGAAAGTAGAAGGATGAAGAAGTATAAATCCTCTCCAGAGAAAAATCATATCAGGCAGAGGCTCTAAAACACTTCTTACACAGCACCCAACATTCGATAAAAACTACCAGACATGGAAGTCAAACAAAAGGACTGAAAACTAAGAAAAAAACCCCAGACAAGATCACTTACTAGGGATCCAGGCATTAGAGTTATTAGACACAGAGTTTAAAATAGAACGATAGTAATGTTCAAAAAAATTTATAGAAAGATGGAGAATTTTAGCAGAGAACTCAAATGTTAACAGATGGATGAAACCAGGAGAGTAGACAGAGCACCAAAAAGGATTAGTGAGCTAGAGAGTGAGTCAGCAGAAAATATCCGGATCAAAGCACGAAGAGAAACAAGAGCATAGGAGACTCAGGGGACATGGTTTTAAAAGTCCAACTTCCATTTAATTGGAGTCACAGGAGGAAAGAGTGAGAAAGCGGCAGAAGTGCTATCTGAAGTGACACAAGCCAAAAATTTCCCCAAATCTCTACAAATTAAAGACATTTGACAAATCCTAAACAGGAGAACCATATCTAGGCACGTCATCATTAAAAACTAAAGACAAAGAGTCACAGGATAAAAGACATATCACCTTCAGAAGAGCACCAATAATACTGGCAGCAGTTCCAACAGGAATAATGGAGCATCACGGAATGGTATTATTCAGGGGCTGAAAGAAATTTGCCAATCCTGAATTCTAAATTCAGTAAAAATGTCTTTCAAAGAGAGAGGTGAAATAAAGATGTTTCTGGGGGCGGGGGGAAGCATTAATGGAGGTAAAGTGTTATAAGGACCTTGTATTATCTGAGAAGGAAAATAAAAAAGACACAAAGATGGGACAAATAAAAATTCTATGACTCAGTAACTCTGCTCCTCAGTATATAATGGAGAGACTCTGCACATGTGCTCCAGGAAACATGAACAAGAATGTGAACAGCAACCTTGTTCATACAGCAAAATACAGCAAAACACTGGAACAGTCCAAATGTCTTAACAGTAAAGTCAATAAATTGTGACACATCCATACAATGGAATACTATATAGCCATGAAAATGAATGCACTACAGACACACGTCAGCATGGATGGATCTCCAAAACGTAACGTCAAGCTAAAAAAGAAAGGTCACAAGAGGATATATTTAGTTTGATTTTGTATGTAAGTTCAAAACAGGCAAAGTTGTCTAATGACACATACAAATATGGTAAAACTACATACAGAAAAGACGTGATTAACACAAAATTTGGGACAGAGGTAATTACCTCAGGGTGTGAAGTGAAGGAAGGAAACGTGATCAGGGAGGTTTCACAACTACTAATATGTTCTATTCTATCAATATAATATTCTAGTTTAAGCTGAACAGTAGGTCCTGGTATTCATTTGATAGTTCTTTAAAGTATACATATACTGTATGATACTCTATGTATGACTCTTCCATAATTAAAAAAAAAAATTTACGGAACTTGTTTTCTAAACATGCCACCAAAGGCAGAATTCACTTTTTAAAATAAAAATTAACTTCTTTAAAATCATGCCCATATTTGAAATACCACCACATTCAGAGACAGCAAAACCAGAACGTTTGCTAAATTTTGCCACTCGGGCAGGAAAAGTGAAAAAACAGAAAGAAACCACCTAAGGAAAAAAATAAAGGTAATTTGGACAGCTATTTATTAGAATCTTGTAGAAAACTTCTCACTGCAATGATGGAGACAAAAGCAGACTGTATAAAGGTCCTTTCTCCATTCAGCACCTTCCTTCCTCCACTAAAAGCAAGGAAAATCTTAGAAATGAACCCCTCAGTGAAAGGACAAGAAGCTGACTAAAAAGAGGTGGAGAGAAATGAGGGCTTGCATATTAACATAATCGAGTCCACCACACGGACTTGAAACTCTTCTCTTCAAACACGTGCTACAAGTTAACATCATATGACTTTAGTTTCATTTCTTAGTTTAGAGCTGAACTGTCCAATAAGGCGACCACATGCCACAGGAGCCCACTGAACACTTAAAATGTGGTCAGTACGAGTTATGATATGGTGTATGTGTGAAATACATACTGGAATTCAAAGAGTTAAGATGAAAAAAAGAATGTAAAACATCTCAATTATTTTTACATATTGATTACAAGTTGAAATGATAATATTTTGGATATAATGGGCTAAATAAAAATATTAAAAATAATTGCATCTGTTTCTTTTTACTTTTTTAATGGGACTTCTAGAACAGTTTCAATTACAAGTGTGGCTCACATTATATTTCAATTGGAGAGTGCTGGTTGAGAGGTCTGACTCTAAAAGAAAATGTTTACGGACACAGCTTATGAAATTAAAATTAAACTCAAAAGATACCCAAATCTTAAATTTCAATTATTTCCTAGATAATCAATAATATATTGCAAATAGCTACTATTCACATGGGCAGAAAATAACAGATGAAAGGCATTGGTCTGGATTTAGGAAGAAAGGCCTTTGTTACCCAAGATGGAAATATCTAGTAGAAAGGTGGGTAGAAAGTTAACTACGGGGACGTACCCCCATCAGTTACTACTCTTATCGTTCCCCTGCCCAGCAGGAATGGCTCCAGGTCTACGACTTTTCAACTTCAGGTCAGCCGTCACAGATGCCTCCGCAGCCTTTGAATGGCCTCTCCCTGCATACAAGCCTGCAGGGTTACCACTGCTGTACTCCTTCTGAGTGTAGCTTTATTAGTATGGGTGTCCGACTGTCATGTAAACATGCTGTATCTGTTTTGCTCACAAGGCTACATGGGCTGCAGCATGCTGAAAGGCTTGGAGTGCATGCTCCAATGACAGGGAGCCAGGGAGGTTTGGTCATCTTCGTACCATACCACCAGACAGTATCTGGAACACTGTTAGAGCAAAATAAAGATTTGCTTTCCATTCTTTTTCAACTCACTAGCACTTAACCCCAGTCCCACTTCACAGAAATGATAGATTCTACTTCACTAAGGGAAAAAAAAAAAACCTCTTTCCTTACCCCCCACCCACCTTAAATTGAATAAGTGAGCTATTTCTTAAACCTAGACCCCTTCCTCTGTGCTCTTGTAAGACCCTGTCTTGGATATCACTCAATCAATCCTTTTTTCTCTTGTACCTTCAGTCTTTCTGGCTGCTTCTTCTCAGAATGACAGATACAATTGAATCTGCTCAATCTTAGAAATGCCTTCCGTTAACTTTCCCTTCCACTCAAGTTATTATTCATCCATTTTCTTCCCTCTGTGCCCATATCTCTTAAAAGATACGGCATCACTGTCTCTTTTTCTATTAAATGAAGGCTCTGAAGGCACGTTCCTATAGCAAATAACACAAACCAGGGATCAAAACATACAATGGTGTCCCCCTCAATACCCATAAGGCTGGGCATAACTGGAAACAAAGGGGAGCATGTTTAGTAGCAGTTAATGCCTGATTTCTTAGCACCTCTCCCAGACAAGCGGGAGCCCAGGCATGTTCCTGGGCTGCAGGTATAACACGAGCTTAAGGCTGTATCCAAGAGGCAGCATCCAGGGAAGAAAAGAAAAACCATCTACAGTCCAAGGCAAAAGGCGGGAAACAAGGCAGAAAGAACTCCCTGAAATGTATGGAACTCCTACCATGTCTTTTCAGAGGGTGCCTGCGGCTTTGCTGATGGATAGGAATGGGGCCTCTCAGAGGATCTTGAACCTCTAATCCTAACCCTTAACAACTGCTGTAAAGTCTATAAGGGTCAGAGATGCAGGAAAGCAGGACATCATTGCCTTGGATGTTTCTTAATCTTTAGATAAGTGCCTCAACTTCCTATGCTACCAAAAGAAGAATGCCAAATGGACTTAAAATGAACCTCAGAACTTCATGGAACAAGATGAGAAAATAAAATTGGGAGATTGTTTCCCCCCCACCCAAAAAAAACAAAACAAAACAAAAACCTCACTCTAGGAATCCACTGAAACGAGCCCTTTAAGCTCAAAGGGGAGAGACGCTTGCTGAAAGCACGCTGCTCAAGTCCTAACTGTCTGGTCCACCTCTGCTTCCCCAGGGCGAGGGACAGGGCCAGGCACAGGGTATGGATGTGTACACGACAGTGCAACTAGGGAATGGACAGGTGCTGGTCTCCCTAGTGAACCTGGAATGAACTCACAGGAGCTTTGGGAATAAATGACCAAAAAGACTGCTCACTGGTTTGACTTGAAAGTCCGTATTTTTAAAAACGTGTTCTTTTTCATCTCTTCAGCTCCGTGTGCTAATCACTTTCCTTATGTTGAGGGGTATCTGGTTTAAAACTTTGCTGAGAAGTTTTCATCTGTTCTATCTATTGAGTGCCAGAGGATACTGAGGAGACTGGGAGATTCTGGCCAAGTATTTTCTTTTAAGGCACTGTAGCGCGTTCACATTGCTATATCTGTGCGCACAATTCACAGTCTATGTTTACAGCAGTCACAAGTGAGGCTGAAACATGTAAAGGAAACCAGAGAAGTTCTGGAGTCACACATTTGGGTAAATTTTGGCTTCACTTATTGGCTGTGTGATCTTCGGCGACTTCTCAGTGTCCCTTCTGTAAACTGAGATAATGCTGAACTCCCAGGGTCCGTCCGTTCCTTCCCCCTTTCATTTCTTCCCTCCTATCAACAAAAAACGTACTTTGCATCAACTATGTGCCAGGCACTGTTCTAAGCGCTGGGGATGCAGCAGTGAAGAAAAGAGACAAAGTTTGTGGCCCTCTTGGAGTTTATATTCTAGTTGCATAGACAATAAACGATATAAATATACAAAATGAAAGCAGTGATAAATGTTAAGTGAAAAATTAAGCAGGGAGGGAGGATAAGAGGTAGTGATAGAGGGGGTTGCAATTTTAGATGAGGGAGGGGCGCTAGGAAGTCTCACTGACAAAGTGACATTTGGATAAAGATGCAGGTGAAAACCATGGGGTTATAGAACATTCTAGGCAGAGAGAATTGCTGGTACAGAGACCCTGAGGCAGAAGTTCTGAGGGACAGCTGAGCAACAGCAAGCAGGTCAGCTCGATGGAGCCAAGTGGGGTGGGGAATGACAAGTGGGTAAAAGGCAAGGTTAGAAAAGTACAGGGGGAGGCAGACCACGTGCCCGTTATAAATCACTGCACAGACTTTAATCTTCTCTGCAGAGTGAAAGGGGAAGCCACAGGAGGGGGCTGAACGGAGGAAGGACCCGATCTGAGTTCCATCTGCTGTACTGAGAGCCGCAGTGAGAAGGGGGGAAGGAAGGGTGGACACAGAACCTGCTACAATAGACAGGGCGGGGCTGAGTGCTGGGATGGATGGCGTGGAAGCAGCGGGTGGGAGGGGAAGGTCCACAGGCGGCACAGCTGACGGATGTGCTGAGTCAAGGATGACCCCAAGGTATGTGAGCAACTGGAAGAAAGGAGAATGGAGAAGAAAGGTGAAAATGGTATAAAGTGCCTAGCACTGTTATCGGGCTCACGGGAAATGACCAAATGTTAATTCTTGACATGTAAAACTTTCGGCGCTGATTCAGAGCCCAGGCATCCAAAATGGGGTTAGCAGGCCATCCTAAAGCCAGGAAGTGCTTGTAGAGAGAAAAGTCAAATGAGAATATACTCAGCAGCTGGCTCTACGGTACCAACTCCCCAACTGGTTAACTTCCACCAAAAGACGGAACGTGTCTCATCCTCTAATTATCCATCTGTCAGAGATGAGGGGCTGAGATGCCGACCTTCATGCTGTCAATGAATGCTGGACGTAGCACCATGTTTCCCCACCAAACAGAAAGTTTCCATGGAAAAGAGCAATAAACCATGACGTGGTGAGAACACAGGAAAACTGTAAAGAAGCAGCATTCTGTTTTATGTGTAATTTTCTCCAACTCCTATGAAAGTGACTCAGTTCACCGAGTCCAGGACACAAGTGGCAACTCACAAATGCTCACGCTCTGAGTGATGAGGGCAGTGAAACCACCACAGAACAGGCACCAAGGTGAGCCACTCTGAGCCTCTCCAAGGAGAGGAGAGTCCACTCCTGATGGACATTTTATCAGATTTTACTCAAGGAACCTTTTCTTTATCATACTTGCCAAGCCGCCCAACCTAACTTCAATCTTGAGAGTCAAAGACCCAATCTGTCTCCCACCCCGAGAGCCAGGCAGACGCCATCCAGCACCGCCATTTTGGGTGTAGGGAAAACACCGAGGTCCAGAGTTCTAAGAAGTCAACGAGGGACGTATGTAGCCTTAGTCTGAACACTGGTGGAGAAACAGTAGCCATTCCTACCTCAAGATAAATGTCCCCTTTGAATCCTACATGAAAAACTAAAATTCCAAATCAACATGTGGACACAGTCATTTGCCTTGAGTGGAAACAGGAAAGGAGGGATTTTCAGAGAAAGATCTAGTGACTGGAGTGGACAGGGGCAGGGTAAGTTTGGGGGAACACATTCCTATATATAATGCACTCTTCCCTCACAAATTTAGGTCATGTCTATTTGGCTTTGTCTAAAGAAAATGGTGAAACAGTTTAATGGACTGATCAAATGGGGTCAGAGAAGTTAATTTCCCAAAACACAGTTAAAAAGTGAGCCTACCACCTCCCTCCTCCCTCCCCCTCCCTTTCTAGCCCAGTTGTTTTCAATGAGGTCTAAATACCCCCTTTTCCTTTAACAAGGACCCTGAGGTTTGTCTGTCTGGGCTTCGGGGAAGGTGATTTTCTGCCACATCTAGATGGAGGTAGGGTAACTGGAAATGCCGGAGGCAGTCCATGACTTAGCACTAGACGGAGTCACTCTGGCCAGAAAGAACGGCTTGGCTGGATCTGCAATCTGCCTGCTGTGAACGGGCCGTGAGTTGATTTTAGTCCTAATTATACCAAAAGAAAGTTAGGTCTATTTTCTTCTGGAGGGGTGGGGGCTGTCGGTTTTGTTCTGGCCTCTGTCAAAGGTGCAACTACTCTGCTCACATACATAAAAATACTTGCAAAAAAGTAATAGTTAACATTTTGTGTATGCAATTTAGGGTCATATCATGACAGTGATACTAGGCTTAAAAAGTGACAAATCCAGTTAGGTCTCTTCCCCTTGAAATTCACTTCTAATCAGTAAGGGGAGAGGAGGGAAACAGAAGGAAGTAAAAAGGCAGGCCGGTCTTTCCCTGAATAGGCAGCTGACGGCACGGCATGCTCTCTGGTCCCAGTGGCCTGCCACCCCGGCGCTGCTGCAGCTGCCCCACATCCCTGAGTCCCTCCTGCCTGGGCTGCCCCCTGTGCCCTCCTGTGCCCACATGGCCAACATCTCCATGACTTCAAGGTCGGGCGCAGGCCTTCCTTCCCTGGGTACAAAGGCCTGCGCTCCGTTAGTGCCCCGCCGGCCCTGCACAGACTTCTGTCCTGGCACCTGAACGCGTTAACGCGCACAATTACTTACGGGACCTTCTCCCATGCTGGACTGTGACCCAGGGTGCGGGGGGAGGGGGGAAGACCTTTGTTTTGTTCTTGTTTGTTTCCTCTGTGCCTCGCACACATCCTGGTGTTTTTAGTTGTTCATAGGCAGTTGTGAACTTACTGTGTAGGCACAATAAGTAACAGATTTCTTAATATGAGGTTATGCTTTTTGCACATAAGTCTATATTTAGTCAGCCCAGAGTGTGGAGCTAGAACGAAGTTAAAACGCCTTCACTAAGTGCCTCGGACAGGGTTAGAGCATTTCCTCATTCTCAGCCACACACTTTGGCTTGGACAGTGCAGCACCTACAAAAGGGCTAATCATATGACAGAGGGAACTACAGGGAGGGGCTTTAAATGGTGACTCAGATTCTCGGCACCCCCTTGAGAATGCAGCCTTACATGGTTAGTCCCTGCAAATCTGACACTGAAGACGTGTCCATGAATGAAGCCCACTAGACAGGTGCAACTTTTTGCACCAGGTGGGGCCAGGAGTACAGGCTCTGAGTCAGAGAACCTGGGTCCCAGCCGGCTCTCTTCAGAGCCTTGGGCAAGTTACTTAATTTCTCTGAGCCTCAGTGTCCTCTGGTATCAACAGGGACCAGCACTTCAAAGGGCCACTGTGAAGATGAAACAAGTCCATTCATGTGGAGACTCAGAACAGTACCTGGTACTCAGTGAAGCAGTCAGTGAATATGAGCTAGCAGCATTTCTAAAGATACCCATTCAGCTACTAGCGTAAACTGAAAACTTCCCTCAACTGTGCCATCACATAGCAACTATCCCATGTTTCCTATATAGCAATACCCAGGAATCAAGCTCAATTAAACACTTACACATAACACACTAACATATTCCACACAATCAAGCTCATTACCCCACTATTTCACGAATCGCATGGCAGTGAACAAGCCTCCCGGTCAGCTCTGAGGACAGATTACGTGAGACAAAACGCAAGGAAATACAAAATTAACATTGTGGTTACCGTTTATCAGAACACAGACAAAGCCAGATACACCAACAGTCCAGAATGAAGGAAACAGGTTGCTGGCTTTTGATTGGAATTTCCTCAGATTGTTACCATGTAGTACGAACTTAATCTAAATGTTTCTTTGCACACAGTCAAGCTTATGTGAAATGTATCAGAAGTGATAGAATAAAGGCTTGGGTTTGTGTGTGAACAAAACTGCTTTCAAGAAATGTATCATTACCAGGCAGATTAAGAAAATACCACGGACTTAAAAGTACCCTTGGTCTGTAAATAAATTAGGTTATAATGGAAAAGGATAGGAAAAAGGATATATATATACACACACACACATAACTGATTCACTTTGCTGTATACCTGAAACTAACACAACATTGTAAATCAATTATACTTCAATAAAATTAAAAAAAAAATAATAAGTTAGTTTACCGCTTTTTGGCGGAGGAGGGATATACAGGCTAAATAAACAAAAGAACAGGTAATCGAACACTTTTAGGTGACTTTTCCGGAAGTGCATGTGACCGTAAAACGAATTGTTATGCTCGTACTTGACAACACTTTCAAGATGGCGTTTGCTCTGACATTTGAAACCATAGCACCACACCACCACCATCTCAAAATTTAGTAAGAGCACTTACTGTGGATTGATGTATGGTATCCTCCCCGCAGTACCCCCTACAGCTGGCAAATGGATTTTCCAAGGAAAAGGGGAAAAAACTAGGACACGCCACAACAGGTACTTATTACCCAGATGAATCAGTGGGGGGAAAGGAGCAGAATTCAAGCAGTCCACCTAGAGTATTTCAAGAGCAGGATGTCTCCAGGGAGAATGTGGCAAAATATCTCTAATGGTACCAACATATGTAATTCCCTAAAAACAGCAGCTAAAACCAAGACAGTACCAGGCAGAATGAATGACGATTTAAGGTCAGAAATAAGCAAATGTTCAGACTCTTCAGTTTGTTTTCTTCTGTTTTGAGGGACAAAAGAGAGGAATAAAGAATGTGCTAGAAATCTGGGGAATGTGCTCCAAACCTCCTTCCTCCTCCTCCTCTTCCTCCTCCTCCTCACTCCTCTTTGTAAAAGGCCTTTAATTAGCTCACATCCCATCCCAACTGGGGATCCCTAATACATCCTGACACCAGCCTGCGGCCGGGGCAGTGGGGTCTAAGCGCAGCCAGATTAGCAGGCTCCCAGTGGAGCCCCTGCTGCTCTTATCTCCGCAGATGCCTGAAGAGTCTGGTATCTTCCCTCCCAGCCCTCCTGGGAAGCCACCCCAGCAGGTGCCCATTGGCAATAGTTTTGTGTTACAGGCCTGAATGAATGATCCCCGCAGGAGCTGCCGACTGTTTTCACAGACACAGAAGGCAGTCAAAAGTCCACCGCGTGAACTTGGAATGACCCCAGCTGCAGAGTCACTGGCGGGTTCACTGGGAGGGCAGGCACGCTTTATTAAACAACTAATACTCTTCACAGATAACTTTCCGAAAAAGCACAAGTGTTAACTCTTTGCAATCTCGTTCCGACAAGCAAGTGGAGGGGCTCCACTGGGTGACTGAGGGCTTGGACCCGAGTGATCATTTGGAGACAGAAAGATGGTGATTTCGTCCGGCCCGGCAAAGGGTCAGGACTCAGGCACCACCTTTTGGTCAGCTGTCTTGTTAAAGTGTTCCAGATTAAAGCAAAAAGGCACAAAGCGAAGGTTCCAGGCACCTACTCTGGCGAGGACAGTGCCAGCCCTCACCCAGGCCGGCCTGTCCCCTGGCCCACACCCCACTCAGACACGCGGGAGAGGGAAGGGGGGCCGGCCCGGCAAACTCGGTCACCCAACCGGGCCGGCGTGCAAGTCACTCTGCCCACAGCAGCCAGAGGCTGCTGCACAGTTAGTGCCTTTCTGGAGGAGGATTCAGAAGAGGCACAAGCTCAAACCAAAGTGTTCTAATAAGCATGTTCTTCTGGGCTGCCTGGCCAAGTGGACCATGGAACCAGGCATCTGCAGGGCTCACCCAGGGGGATGCCAAGTGGCTGTTCCTCCCCTAGGTTAGACCCAGTCCTGGAGGGTCCCTTTTTTTCCCCCCTTTCTTCTTTCTCTCTTAACTCACACAGAACTTTAGACGGAACCCAATGACAACAATCATAATAAATAACATGCATAATAAATAACATAAGGAGAAACTTTTAAAATTCATTTTAACCAACAAAGTCATGTTAATTTTGGCATTAACCAAAGACTATGTGTCTATCAAAGTTTTCTATCTCACTTCATCAGTTGCCTTCTAAATTTAATTACAGAGGGATCCCCTATTTGGTTTTTTTTTGCGGGGCCTGGTCTTGTTTTCTTTTTAGATGAGGTATGGTTTTTTAGGAGTTTACTCACTGGATGAGACACGGGTGAAGGACTAGTGATGTGAGCTGCTTCAAAGGAGCTATACTTCCCTCCTGTTCGGGTGAGCTGATCTTTACACAAAACAGATCCCTCAGCCCAACAAGCCCTCGGGGGCTTTCTTCATACCATGCACAGCGCTTGGGGTGAAAGATACCAAGGTGACTATGACTTAGTCCCCTGTCCTCAAGGAGCTCGGTCCAGTGTGGAGACAGATGTATAAACAAATAAAATCCACAAAAAGGATGCTGAGAAAATGAACACCACATCAGGGCTCTGCCCCCACTACTTTTCTCTCCCTCATTTCTAAAAGGACAAGAAGCAGGTACCCACAGCTGCTGACCCCATTTCAAAGACAATGCCAGATTTGTAGCCAGAAGGCCTGAGTTTCAGAGCTGGCCCCACAGCTAATAAGCTGTGAGAACCTCACTGGGTCTCAGTTTCTCCATCTGTAATTTTAGAGGGTGAAAAGCTGGTCTTCGAATTCTTTCCCAGATCTGTGTCCTAAGAATTTCTACGAGGGTATCAGAGGTTGTGTTGAGGGTCCAAACCTGGGAAGAGCTGCCTTTTTGCCATGTTCATCTGGAAAGAGTGAGAAGAGTTTTAGGCTCAAGATTTATCTTGGGAGGAATACAAGATGGGCTTCAATGGAAAGGGAGCAGTTAAGAGAGCTAAGTTACCACATGAAATATTACTCAAAAGAGGCTTCTCATAGAACTCAATTTTTTAAAAAAATAAAACTGAGGTTAGACATTGTTCACGGTTGTGTTTTAACTTTTAAAGAGAAACAAGTGGCAAATTCTTCATTGTATTTAGTCCTAAGAATTTTTCTCTCTATATATAACATTCATTGAGGCACCTCAACTCGTCTTGCCAATTGATTTTTAAACAACCATACTGCAGTAATCCTACAAACTTTCTGTGCTGACACTACTGGACACAAAATCCAAACAGGTAGGAAGCATTCCCAGAAACAGGCTGATAAAATCTACCTGGTTTTGCCCCTTTTGCTTTTCTCAGTGATCCGGTGACTAGAGATTTTCGTGCGCATCTGAGATTTTAGAACCAACCATTCACACAACCCAGCATGGGTGCCAGCAAAGTAAGGCCCTCTCTTGGAAGTAACACTTTTCCACAGCTGTCTCCCCATGTCAGAAAGCTCCTCTGGCCCTCCGCCGAGGAGATTTATTCTGGCGGGAAAAGCAGTGGGCTTGGAGTCATGAGGTCTGGGCAACAGCCACTGGTGCCAACGCTGACTGCATGGTTTTGGCAAAACCATTCAACCTGTGTGGCTGCATTTCCCATCACCTGCCCTGCTGGCCCCCTAGGGATGTTTCAAGGTTAAATCATCTCACAGGCATGAAAGCGCTTTAGTGCCTGAGGGGGAAAGGGTGCTTTCTAGAGCAGCAGTGTGGTCTATGGAAAGAGCCTGGGGCCACAGAGGAGGCCTGCATGCTGGTCCCCTTCTACAAGCTCCCTGCTAAGCCTCCAGGAGCCATGACCTTTGCTGTGACTCAAGTGGCAATAATAATACTTGTACTCTTTCCTGCATGTCTGTAAAGATCAAACAGTAACAGGAGTATGCTACAAAGGTTAAATTTCCAGAAAACTAGCTCTTCTTTTATAACTAACTTTGACATCATCCTTGCCAATTTCCAAGTTACCAATAAAGAGAAAATAATCCAACTGGCCAAAACACCCTGCTTTGAAACATGACAAAGGCAGCAAAACTGAAACAATGGGCTGTTTTTGGAAGCATGCTCTGCTTAATTTTCATTTCAGTGAAAACACTGAAAGTCGCTGCTTCCAAACCAACGTGTTGTTACGTAAATTCAGTGTGTTGTTACATAGTGTTTACTTGAACATTTTCCTCTAATAAAGCAAACAGATATTTCCCATAAATATTATTTTATTTCATTAGATTAAGAGGGATTGGGGTTTCCCTTCTTCCCCCTATAATAGCTTCCCAAGGCTTCCTGCTACCTTGCGGAGCCTGGCCCTGACCCAGTAATGCACACCTGGCCTCATTCCATCCAGGTCCGTATCCTAGACCTGAGTGATGGAGAGCGGAGGAGATGAAACAGGATCCTGGAAGTCAGCAGCCTTTTCCTGTCTGTATTTCAACACACAGACCATCACTGTGCATCTCAGTCAGCTTACAGACATGCTTGGGAGGAAAGTCATACAGAAACGTTTTCAAAGTTTCTGTTTATTCCACATAAAAACCATAAAATAGTTAATTTAAAAATCCAGCAGGTGTTTCACGTATTTCATAACTATTTGTTGAATCTACACCACGTGAAAATGTCATACCAGATAAATGGGAGCCCACGTGGGAACCCCCGGGATCCCCTCAGCTCTCTTACAATAAACATTTATGACTAGTCATAGGGACACTGGCAACAGCTGATGACAGTAAGATCTTCGCCTTCCAGGAGCTTTACATCTACTCCGGGATGCAAACGAATAAGCAGGCAATTGCATCAAACAGTTCGTCTCAAGCCGATCTCATCCTTGAGGAACAGAATAAAGTGTTATTTCCCCTTGGCCCCCACTGCACTTATCTCGTGAAACTGCAAAGATTTTGCACAGATCCCAGCTACAATACTTATTCCCTCTGTATTATGCTGACTTACTTCTGATCTGGCTTACCTGTTCCACATACCTCAAAAAAAATTTTTTTTTAAGTTTTACTTTTCTTAGTATTTGCCACAGAACTGAGCACCTAATTGACAATGATAAGTGCTTGTTAAATGGATGTTTGGGACATGCACAAAATGGTTAGTATTTTCCAAGGAAAAACACGGTCACTGCCCTAACGGAAGCACAAAGTGCTCTGGGAATTCAGAGCGGGGAGGACCTTATAGGGATCTGGACTGGACCTTACACACTCAGAGCCATTTGGCCAGAGATGGGGAGAGGGGCATTCCAGAGAGAGGAAAGGTTATGAGCAACAGTGCAAAGATGAGGGGAGAACAAGCGTGACCGGGGAAACAGAAAGGACCTGATGGCCAGCTTTCTGCCGCTCTCTCTCTCTTCACTTCACTTGACTTCCCCAATTTGGCTCCTAGTTTTGGGGCTCATCTCCACCCTCCTCATGTGCCTAACTAGGAAATTTCCTTGTTCTTACAAATGGCACAGGAAGGCTTCCCTGCTGGTATTTAATAAAAAAGAAACGAGAAGCTGTCACTGCCATTTGCCTATGTGACCTAAGTGCGGTGCATCTCTGCTACCATTTACTGACCAGTTGGGCCTCCAAGTCACCACTTCAGGACATGCTGAGCCCCCCTTAAGAGTCAGGCCTGGACATGTCATCGTGTGGCTCTGAGGAAAGCCAAGGCAAAGCCAGACTCTCACCCCTTCTGGAGGTGCCATCCTTCTTTCTTCCACAGTCTCTCTTATTTCCACTCACCTCCAGCAATGTAGAAATCACTTATTGGAATGTCCTGATATAAGCTGAATTTTTTCTCCCTACCACCTCCGCTCCACAAAACATGCTGCTCTAAGAACTATTCTCATCATGCTTTCTCTTTGTGAGCCCCCAAACATTTCACGTACATAGCACGTGGTGAATGAATGAGTCAGTAAGCCTCCTTAGGGAAAGGTACATTTTCCCCCCCCATGTTCTCTGAAACCCCCTCTGCAGGAAAGGTGTGCTAACACGGCTCGCACCACACCAATTACCGGAAACCCGAGTCTCAGGTGGAGATATTGGTTTCCATAATATCTGGTAAGATTCAAGAAGTACTGCCCAGCAATATTCTAGAAGTCAGAGGCCAAGGAAGGAGCCCAGAGCTCTACCACTTTCTGTTTGGCCGCCTTGGGCAAGCTGTTTACTTCTGCTGGGCCTCGGTTTCTTCCTGGTGGCGGCGGCTGTTGCAGGGGCAGTAAATAAAAGCGTCACCTGCTTTCAGGCTTATAGACGGGATCAGAGATATCAGTCCTTCATCAACAACTGGAAATCAAGACAGATATCAAGTGGCATTATTATTATCCTAATAAGGGATTATTAAATTCTAGTGAGTTAACCTTACTTCTCCTTTTCTCCAAGAAGCAAAGCCCGGGTCAGGTCAATAGAACTAATCAACCATAGAACTCTCAGGACAACACACCATCCCCAGCGCTCTCCATCCGGCTTCTTAACTGCAGCAACGGTGTCACTAAGCATCTGAAAGCCAATGTGCCAGCAGAACTCAGAGACATAGACACCTCTACAAAGTGTGAAAAGCTGTATTTCCGAGTAAGGGGAGGTGAGCAAGGAAAGAAAAGGACTTACTGGAGAGAAGGAGTTTATATTCTGCCATCAACTGAGAGTGGGAAAGCACAAGTCTCCCTACTTTCATGACCTCTGTGCTGAAAACCAAATTTTAAAATGACATCCTGCTTGCTTAGAAACACTTAAAGTAGTGAAGTTTAGTAAATAGCTTAAGGAAATTACAATGTGCCACGTACATTTAGAGGAAGCTGGCTATCGGAGCGCACACTGAGGTGGCCCGAAGCTCTGGGCTGCTCCCCCGTCAAAGCGGAGGAAGGGCCTGAGTGTGCAAGTCAAATTATTTAAATCTGAATAAATCTTGGGTTAAGCACATCAGGGGGTGAGAAAGTACAGCCAGCTTCCTCCAACGATTTTAAGTCATCTTCTGTTTCGTTAAGGGAAACTCAATCTTTTTGTCCCATTTCAATCCTTTTACACAAGATTAGGGATTCCCCGATAGTAAAGATTAATTCAGCAAGACTGGAAATTACAGTTGGAAAATCCCAAGGTCCAACACAGAAGGGAAAAAAAAGTTGGGAATGAATGGAGCTTCAACTGCTTGTGTTTTAGCTTCTACAATGGCTTGGGTTTGGTGGAGGGTTATGTCTGAGAAGCTGCATTATGTGGAGGAAAAATATACAGACGCCCAAATCACTTGCTCCTAAAACTTAGGACTCCAATACTCGTTATTAAATTTCAGTCAAGGTAACTGACCATTGTGGTCTCATTTTTCTCATCTGTAAAACGGAGATAATCCTTCCTTCCTTATAGGGTACACGTGAAAATTAAATGAGATAGCATCTGTAAAGCTCCTAGCCCTCCTTACCTGACATACAGGAGCCACCCAATAAATGGTGGCTACACATCCTTTTCTGACTTTTAAGGATGATATTCCAAGGAATCCCCTATTTCTCCTAAGAAAACACTTTGATTTAGCTTTTCTTCAAGATGGAGAGGGACAACAATTACAGGGGAGAAAGAGGTACAGAAAACCAAAAGGACCTTCCAAACAGAGTGAGTGTTCTGACTTTTTACTGCCAAGAATTAGAATTTGATTTGTTCATGTGTTTATAAAAATGGGTTACAGTTCGTCTCATTTCAGCTTGTCACAATTTTTCAAGAAAGGCCGAATACTGATACGAACAATACTGAAACGCAGAAAAGGGAGAACTACCACATCTCTGGGGTAACCAGTCAACCCAAGAAAAGCCTGAACATATTATTCTTTTACTCACCATGTTTACACTAGGGCAGAAAACCACTACTCTTTGGGGGCCACAAATATTTCCTGTCTTTTCAATTTAGCAACTGAACATACTTTTCCACCACCATAGACTGCAGTGTAGGAAGACAGAGTGAATTCCTCTGAAACATGAGATGTTTGGTCTAAGGAGATAACTAAAGACCTGACTCTTAGCTGAACTACTACTAAGAAATGAAGACAAGTTCTAAACTTTTCCAATCTTTCTGTTTCAAAAACAGAGAGTCAACGGTGGTGTCATTCCCTGCTACTTCTGGCCGAGCTGCTCAATTAGGGTGGGACAAGAGGACAGCTAAGCCCCACTCACCAGGCTCCTTCATGAGCAAGGCTGCTCAGTGGAACAAGGTGGGGACTGCCTGGGAATTCTGGCCACTCATGGGATTCTCATGCCTCCACTTCACCCGCCCGCCCCCGCCCAACACACTTCCAGTTCCCGCAAATATTTGAGGTTTGACCAAGTTAGGATAGGTCACTGCTGGGTCATTCAGCAACTAAAATTTGCCTCTAACCAAAAAGAGCTCAGACTAAGAGAATCATTTTAGTATTCAAGGTTATCAGAGGAAAATAAAACAAAAGCTCTGCTGCCAAGAATTTGAGTCATTTCTCTACATACAACAACTTCAAGGCACCTCCTCTTGGCTGGAAAAGAAATCCCTTGGGTGACTTATTTCGGATCAAAGTCTTTCTGAAAATAGAAAACTCTACATTTTCTAAGGGATAGATCACTGTCTGAAGTGAATTTCATTTAACTTAAAGTTTTATGCCAACTTAAATACACTAAAACCCCAATGCTTATAAGAAGGCATTCACCTCTTAGTTGCTTATAGGTACATGGAAAAGCTATTATGGGGATATCAGCTCAACTATAAAATGGAGCAGTCATACATAATGACAAAAACAGATACAAGTCATAAATTGCCTTTTCCCCTTCGGAATCCATGCAGGCAGGCACTCCAGTACATTCTTTTGTGCAAAGATAAAACTTTTGCCTTGAATAAACAGTGGCTTAGTCTCATTTGAGCCTTATAAATAGACTGCCTACAAAACAAATACAAACAAATGCTGTTTATCTTAAACAAAAGGCAGATGGACCCCTCTGCCCTCAACCAGGTCACAGTATATATGATAGGAGGGTGGCCAGTGGCAGGGGCTGGCTGAGAATCCCTGCGTGCAAGGACACGAAGTCAGTTTCCACTGGATCACTGCTATGCCCCAAATCTGGTTTCCTGGGCACAAAGGGCCAGTGAAAGGTTCTCTCGGAAGGGAAGTGGCTCCTCCACATATGGTACCCCAAACAGAGACCAAAGAACAAAATACCATCTAAAGTGCTAGCTAGGTTTTCTACTGAACTATGCAAACAGTCTCAATTTCCCTCTCTCTCTTCCTCACTTAACTTGCTTGTATTTATCTTCAGAGGATTTTCCTAAAAGCTATCGAAATTCATTCTGAGTCGAGGCAGGGCTCTTTGCTTTTCTCATTGTTGTTTTTATTTTTTAACATATAGAGGAATGTCTAGAACAAATCAAGCAGTTAGCAATATCTCCAAAGTGCAGCTAAAAATGAAAATTCAGACGCCATCGCAGAAGATCAGGTGCTGGCTCCACAGGTTCCTGGTTGACCCTGGGGAAGTCACCTTACCTCTCTGGGCCTCAGTTTCTTCACTTATGTACTGGGGCTAATGCTGCCTGTCCTATCTATTGACCAGGTTATTCTGATGATCAAATGATATCACATGAGTAAAACCACATTTGCAATCACAAAGGGTCTTACTGTCTATAAAGGAGCTGGCGACGGTCATAACTAATCCCACACAAGAATGACCACAACCAGCACAATTTCCTGAGGGCCTGCTTTGTGACATAGGTGATGTGACAGCAGTCACCTTACAAGCTAACCAAGTGATGTCAAATAATAAGCTTCTGGTGGGAAGCTAACAGTAAGTAACTTTTCATATTCCCTATAGTGCCTGGAAGAAAGCCTCACACACACAAAGGAGAGACATCACAGAGGGGAAAAAACAAGGCCTTTAGAATTAGCTGGACTTGGTTTCATACTCTCTCTGTCATTTCCAGTTGTATGACCTTGAAAAAATTGTTTAACTTCTTTACGTCTCGGTTTCCTGATTTGAAGAATCGAGATTAACATACACAAGACAATGTACGTAAGGAGTCTATCACAAGGCCTGACAAAGAGAAGGTGCTCAATTAATGTTTACAAGTGAGTATGTTTTCCTTAATGAAGCAGGGAGTGTCAACCCTGTTCCTGCACCTTTTTCCTACTAATGCTCTTTGCACCAAGAAATATATGAAGCTATTAGGTCTTTATCCAATTCATAACAAACAAAACTGATTTAAAACAATAAAACAATGGCTAAAGCTATATAGGATAAAATGTATTAACTAAAACTGACAGAAAATTCGTATCTCCTTGACAAAAATTTAGATCTGTAGAATTTGAGCTGGGAAATCTGGGCTTGGTAGAAATAAATGCTCTAGAGCCAAAGAGAAAGAAAGAAACCTATCATACAATTGTAAAAGTTATCAGTAAAGCTAACCTTTAGTGAACAATAAACCATGAATTCTAATTCCATGAACAACAACTGCCTTTGATGAAAAACATTTAGTTGAAAACAGGGAAAATTATTAAAATATTTGCATTCATAAGCGTAGAGTCAAAACATAACTGAGATCAAAAAAGTACCGAAGATCAAAAGCATCCTATATCGCCTTGACAAAGACACCAAGAGAGGGATGGAAAGTAGGACATAACAGAGCAGAGGTTCCATTAGTGATGATCAAAAGTGCTCCTCTCCTTTGCTGGAAGAAATTAAGTACGCTATTGTCTTTCTTCCCTTAGGAAGACCAGATGACAGCTGTAGAGAGAAAACACTCAGATTCTACAGGGGCAGAAAAGAGAATGGAATCATTTGTTCTACTGTTAACATCTGAGATTTTCTTGGTTTGAAAAGAACTTTTTTAATTTTAAGAATAACTATGTAATTTTTCTGTAAGTATATGAAAATAATCACAAAATAATCATAGACAGAAGGGAAATGAGAGCCTATCTAAGAGAGGAAATCTGTTCAATGAATATCTCCCCAATTCTCTGGCTTTCAAAGAGGTTAGAGGGTCTTGTGGATATTCAAATGACACTCAACTAGGGAAAAGCATGCTCTTTTCAATTCGTGCAGCAGAGGGAAACTGCTCCTCTGACATGGTTTTGGAATTTGAAATGCTGTGCTTTTCTTAACTAGATCATATTCCTAGAAAGGATTCCAGAGGCAATCATCCTGTCATGGCCTTAGGAATACGATCAGATCTTTGAGGGTCTACTCAAAGGGTTAGAGTCATTTTACCAAGATCCAGGCAAGAGAGTCATGGGATAGATGCTCACAGCTTGGAGGCTAATCCCTAAATCATATCACCTTAGATCTGGAATCCATAAGCTGATTTCTGGGGTTTGGGGGAACAGAAGAAGAGGCTAAGAGAAACAAAGGGGATAAAGGGCATAGATTACCTCCTAGTTCTGGTTCCTTGATGCTAATATGAAATAAATTAAATAACAGTTTAAAATGTAATGAGAAATTCCAGAAGTGGACGTGGTAGACCTGAAATTAAAAATTTGCTGTGAATAATTCACAACATTCACCCACACACAGCTGAGAGCCGCAGGTCTATCACCTTCTTAAGTGACAGAATGAGTTCCCTTTTAACTTCTCGCTGGGTTTTTACATCTTCAAATGTTTTGCTCCTCAGGTCAGTGGGACAGGGGAAATTACCACCACCTTCTCATAGATCAGAAAAAAAAAAAAAAAACATTCCCTCAAGATCAACAGAGAAAAAGATTATTTAAGTGTAGGAATGGGATTAGAACCCAGGTATTCTGACTACCAAGTGCCCTCAATGCTCAACCCTATGTCTACAATAATGATTTATTATCTCTTGGGAGGCATGAACCTCTCTGACAATCCAATAAAGACTTCAGATCCTTGCTTCAGGAAAATACACATATATACAATATTGATAATTAATTTCAAGAGGTTTATGGGGCTTCTCCACTACATTCAAAGCCTATTAAACCAAGGTTACAGGACTTCCCTGGTGGCGCAGTGGTTGGGAATCCGCCTGCCAATGCAGGGGACATAGGTTTGATCCCTGGTCCGGGAAGATCCGACATGCCGCAGAGCAACTAAGCCCGTGTACCAAAACTACTGAGCCTGTGCTCTACAGCCCAGGAGCCACAACTACTGAGCCCGCGCACCTAGAGCCCGTGCTCCACAACAAGAGAAGCCATCGCAATGAGAAGCCCGCGCACCACAACGAAGAGTAGCCCCCGTTCGCCACAACAAGAGAAAGCCCGCAGGCAGCAATGAAGACCCAGTGCAGCCAAAAATAAATAAAGTTAAATAAATAAATAAATAGATAGATAGACAGCTAGATAAATAAATTTATTTAAAAAACAAAACAAAACAAGGTTACAGCCCTTTGGTTTCTGCAGCCAAGTGGGGCTGGCTGGCTGGGGCTCGGCGAGGTGCAGTTCTGTCTTGTCTGACCCCGTTCTTTAACCACTGGAACTCAGGCACTCTTTAAAGGGATACTTCCCACAGGCCAATGGTTGATTACTGTGGTCATTTGCACTTCCTTAAACTCTTCTTGTGTACACAGAAAAGCAAACAAAACATTCCCCCAAAGCAACATTAAAGGTCTGATTTCAACCCACAAAACTACAAGAAAATGGAGATCTTTGGCCAAACTGCATACATGCAGAATCACAGATGACCTGAATGGGCATTTAGCTGACAGACCTGGCTTTTGAAGCTACCATTTCCAAAATGAAGTGGTAATTTTAAGTCTCTTTGTTTTCTCGTGATAGATATATGGACTAATTGTTATCACACACCCAGGGCTCCTGGTATCAAAATAAATTACATAGCAATTCCTCTGAGCAGCAGTCTGTGACGCCAATACTGATTAGCTCATTAAAGGCAAGAAAAAGCATGAAGAAGGACGCCGACCACATGGGGAGTAGGGTTCCCACTCAAGAAGCCTTGGGTCCTGGAAAACAGTACCCTTATGCAAATCCAACAACAAGATAAAGCATGATATCCAGCAAGACACAAGATCACTGCCACCCAGGCCTTCATATGGATTTGGGAGTGAGGGTGGAGGTAAGGAGTATGCTGCCCTTTCTTTCTGCTTACGTTATATTCTCATACTGACCCTCAAGGTTCAAAAACAGTTTTCCAGGGGAAACAGAAGAAGATGATGAATGAGATGTCCCCGAATGAGAGAGAATAAAGAAAGCGCCAACCCTTTTCACCGGGATGTTGTAGAGAAACTCTGGAGAAACCCACACAAGGTCTCACCTGTGTAGAGCTCACAGGCAAGTTAAGATCCCGATGTCTTCATTCTCATCCACAAGGGTAGCTAGAGGGCCCTAACAGCCAAACTGGCCCAAGCGGAGTGTGAATCTCCCACTCTCCGAGCCTGAGTCCCTCCTCTTCTGTAGACTATAATATACTGGCTTTCGTTTCCAGGGCATTAATGGTATCCTGGTGGCTAAAGTTTGTACATTTTACATTGATGTAAACCTAAGAGTCAAAGTGAAAACCCATTTCTCTTGTTCAGTTCATTTTTTACAAAGTTTTCATAAGGTCATATCTCATTTTATTCTCATAGTAAGCTATAAAGTCAGGGCATATTCCAGGCTGAGGAAGGCCTTCCAATAAACCATAAGTGCCTTTTTTTTTTTTTTTTAATGAAAACAAAGCCCAGGGGTACAAAAATAGAGAAAGGAATTATAAAACTAAAGAGACTGTCCTATGTTAATTAGAGGGTTTGTTTTGTTTTTGTTTTTTTGGCGGTACGCGGGCCTCTTACCGCTGCAGCCCCTCCCGCAGTGGAGTACAGGCTCCGGACGCGCAGGCCCAGCAGCCATGGCTCACGGGCCCAGCTGCTCTGCGGCACGTGGGATCCTCCCAGACCGGGGCACGAACCAGCGTCCCCTGCATTGGCAGGCGGACTCTCAATCACTGCGCCACCAGGGAAGCCCCTAATTAGAGTTTTAAAAAACTAAGTAAAATCTTTAAACTGAGCACCACAACTAAAATTTTTTAATTGAAGTATAGCTGATGTACAATATTATATAAATTACAGGTGTATACAAGTAAATATTTTAACTGCATCTGTTTATATCAAGTTTAGTAGCAAAAGAACATTGAGGAATCTGTGCCACTTTTATGTTGCTGTCAGGGGTGAAGGTCCAAGGGCAGCATACGCAATGATTCAAGGCAGAAATGTGCACACTCATTCAGACTACGACCCGGAGTCCATTTCCAAACCATGATTTAGAAAGTCCCTTGCCTCTCTACCTTTCACCGTTTCTCGAAAAGTTAAAGAGTGTTGCCTATTTTGAACCACAAGCCAAACAGTACCTTTTGTTCTGGTTTAATGTAAGTCCAGCAAAGGCATACCTCTGAGAGACTGTGGGTTCCGTTTCAGATCACCACAATCAAGCGAATGCTGCAATAAAGTGAGTCACACAAATTTTTTGGTTTCCCAGTGAAGACAACGTTAAGTTTACACTACACTGTCGTTAAGCGCACAACAGCATGATGTCTAAAAAAATAATGCATACGTCTTAATTTAAAAATACTTTATTACTAAAAAATGCTAACCACCATGTGAGTCTTCAGCGAATCATAATCTTTTTGCAATATAACATCAAAGATCACCGATCACAGATCACCATAACAAATATAATCATAATGAAGAAGTCTGAAATATTTCAAGAATTACCAAAATGGGACACAGAGACATGAAGTGAGCAGATGCTGCTGGAAAAATAGCGCCTACAGACGCGCTGGACACGTGGGGTCGCCACAGACCTTCAAGTTGTAAAACACGCACTATCTGCGCAGCGTAAGAAAACGAGATCTGCCTGTATTGAAAAACCTGATCTGACTTAAGATCCAGCAGCTCTAGAAAAGAGTCTGGAAAACAGGAATAAATTCCCAACTTACACACATTATTACCAAGAATGCTATGCAACAGAGAAATGTTGCCATTCAACTCTACCTCCTTACCTGCTCATCAAGATAAATTCCTACGTGGCACTTGAAAGGCTCTCTACGGTGAAGCCATCATCCTAGTGGCCACGGCACAAGTGCACCTATGACTTTGCTACAACAACGCTCTATGGTAGACAAGCGGGGAGCACAGGCGCTCTCCCAATGCTGGTTCATTCGTGAAAAGGTCAATCTCTAGAAGGAAACTCTGTCGAGCTGACAGGAAGGGAAGGAAAGCAGAGTCTTTAGACGCCTTTTGCATGTTATCAAACAGCAACCCCCCTTCAACTACGTTCACCTTTTTCCAGCTTCACACGTAAAATCAGCTCCTGCCAAAAATTGAACTATGGAATAACAAGATGTCCACCAAACAGGAAGCCAATGAACAAAAAAGCCAGCTATACAGCAAGACACAGCAGAATTACACTGCTGTCTTTCCGCTGCTGGACTCAGATGACTTAAAGGGTTGCTTCGCTCTAGAAGGCCGTACCACAGTTTGGACTTTATCCCGTGAGCTGTGGGTAATAACGGGTGGATATTAGGTGGGAGAATGGCACGATCAAGTTCTATGTTTTATAAAGTGAGTTCATTCTGGTGGCATTGTGAGAGCTGCGGTGGAGTCAGGGGGCAGGAGGCTATGGCAGTGGGCGAGGGAAGAGACAATCACAGCCTGGATGAACGCAGTGGGAACGGAGAGGAGGAAGGGGAGAGAGTGCAGAGGAGCACTTGATGGCCTGGGGCCGGGCTATTGGAGGTGCGGGAAAGGCAGGGCACATGGGTGATGAAGCCAAGGCCATGTATGTAACTTCTCACAACCTATTAACTCTAAAAGAAGTTACAGTAATGTAGAGGACTCCTGAGGCTAATTACAATGGAATTTCACCTCTATTTCCTTACCTTGGCAGCAGAGTTTGATACTCCGTGTGTAACATTTCTGATAAGGCCCCCAACATTTCCATACTTTATCAGTCCAGTCACCCCTTCAGAAACATCATTCAAAAGCCCCATGGGATTGCCGAGGAAGTCCACTGATCCCAGGATTCGAGCTGCCTGGCTGAGGAGTTCCTGTCAAACAGAGCAGGGAAAGAAGAAAACCAGCACCTGTTTATATTTGCAGATCGAGCATCCCAAGCAAAAAGGTTAGAAATCTCTCTTGTCCTCCGTTCCCACCAACACCAACAATCACCCTTTAATTCTCATCAACTGTGAGCTCCTGCCCTTCGTGAGCTCTGCCCTAAACCTCTCCCAGTACTCTCAGTACTCTTATACTCTTCGAAGCCATTCAGAAGAAAAAAAAAAGCTATGAAACAGGTAAGACTCTTTACAAATACTTATTAGTATATATAGCACACTCTCCTTTCCACCACTCTACAAATAGGGAACTAGCCAGCAGCGGGGAGAGTTTGAAAAGGAAAGTGAGGGAGGAAGCAGACCTGGAGACCCCTCAGAGACCCCTCAGAGTCTGCCGAGCGGGTGGTGCATAGAGTGGGCACGTTCAGATCTACCCAGCAACCCCCCCCACTTCCTGTGTGCTCCCGCTGCCTGACTCCACAGTCCAGGGATATCCGCTATCTCACTCTCCTCACAGTGCAGTGGAAATATCACCGGTGAGGGAGGTCAAGGAAGGAAGCAAAGAAAGAAAGGGGGGGGAGATAGGAGGGAGGAAGGAGAGAAGGGAACACGCATAGGATACACTTTAACTCTGACAGCAAATAAATTTGATATGATCTTGACCCTTCTAGTCATCGAAGAGTACGTCTTGGCTTTAGATTTTGGTCTTTGCAGTCTGGATAATAAATACAAAATGGAAAATATCCAAACTTGATAAAAACTTTTTAAGTTCAGCTCTAGGGCAGGATTTCATAGGCTCCAAGAACACTGATGTGGTCACTGAAAGTAGGCCCATGCCTGGCAAACAGGGTTCACATTCACAGTCTTTTGCATTGTCATGAAAGCCTCAATTAAACCCTTAACATTGTGACTGATCTAGTGGAAGCCCCTGAGACCAGTTCTGAGAGACAAGATTATCCGTTCATAAATCAGATGCACTGTCTCAAGAGTTTCATGATGTGTGTGGACTTCATGGGCTGTGATGTGACCCATAACACAACAATCAGAGCTGAAATGTTCATCTGGGTTGTCAATAGTGACATGTCAGTAACCAGAATTCCCAAACAACTAAAACAATCATTCTGCTTATGCTCCAGCCACTAAGTACTGCTCCAAAGCTCACCTCCTGGAAATGTTTGAGGATATCATTGATGATGAATTCCTTGGTCTCATAGGGATGTACCCGAGTGAATGGATCCAGATTAATCACGGCATCTTCAAACCGAATCAATGGAAATCCCAAGGTGCTTTTGAGGGCCTAGTTAGGGGGAGAAAGGCAACGATATGCTTTAGCCATGTGATGGCCTTCCAGGGTACTGTAATTCTGAATTCCATGAAAGCTACAAGTCATGTCAACTTTCCAATGAGAATCAAGGTTATGATATTCATAAATAAGGATTTTCCCCTGTAATTACAAAAGTAAAATATTAGGAATATATAAAAAAAATATATAGATATATCACTCAAAGTAACATATATCACATAAAAATAAACACTCTTAGCTTCACAGCACAATCTTTCTGGTCTGTTTTGGATCTGTATGTCACGTTCTACTTTTTGACTGAAGCATACCACACATACGGAAAGGTGTACTAATCAAATGTACGGTTCAGTGATTTTTCTCAAAGTAAACACAACCATGTAACCACCACGCAGACCAGAAAGTCGGTTATTATCCTCAACTTGGAAGCACCACACCACCATCCCCTCTTTGTGGACCTCCCATCAAGACCCCCTCTTCCCCTAAGGTAACCAGTATGCTTTTTTTAAAAAATAAATTTATTTATTTATTTATATCGGGTTTTTTTGGCTGTACTGGGTCTTTGGCGCTGCGTGCAGGCTTTCTCCAGTTGCGGTGAGCGGGGGCTACTCTTCGTTGTGGTGCGCGGGCTTCTCATCACGGTGGCTTCTCTCGTTGCGGGGCACAGGCTCTAGGCATGCAGACTTCAGTAGTTGTGGCACGTGGGCTCAGTAGTTGTGGCTCGCAGGCTCTAGAGTGCAGGCTCAGTAGCTCCGCGGCACGTGGGAGCTTCCCGGACCAGGGCTCAAACCCGTGTCCCCTGCATTGGCAGGCAGATCCTTAACCACTTCGCCACCAGGGAAGCCCGTGGTAACCAGTATCTTGACTTCCAGCACCACAGCTGAGTTTTTCCCGCTTTGAATTCTATCTAAATGCAATCATCAGTATGGACTTTATTGTATGTGGCTTCTGACATCAACAGTAAGTCTGTGAGTCACTAGGTTGCTGCAAACAGCTGCAGTTTAAACACAGCTGTCAGTGCTACACAGTATTCCAACATATGAATAAAACTATTTAACCACTGCTGTTGATGCAACAGTTGTGCTGTTTCCATTTTTTTGCTATTATGTATAATGCTGCTATGAACATTCTTGGACATGTCTTTTGGGGCACATTTGTATGCATTTTTCTTGAATATCTACCTGGAAGTGGAACTGCCGGGTCATAAAGAACGTACACATTCAACCTTATAGCCTCTGCTGCCAAGCAGTTTTCCGAGGCAGCTGAACCGGCTTACTCTCCCTGCAGCCGTCTATGAAATTTCCTGTTATGCTACATCCTCACCAACACGTGGTAAAGATAGCTTTTTAGAAATTAATTAATTAATTTATTTATTTATTTTTGGCTGTGTTGGGTCTTTGTTGCTGCGCGCAGGCTTTCTCTAGTTGCAGCGAGTGGGGGCTACTCTGTTGCGGTGCGCGGGCTTCTCATCACGGTGGCTTCTCTTGTTGCAGAGCATGGGCTCTAGGCACGCGGGCTTCAGTAGTTGTGGCACACAGGCTCAGTAGTTGTGGCTCGCGGGCTCCAGAGCGCAGGCTCAGTAGTTGTGGTGCACGGGCTTAGTTGCTCCCCGGCATGTGGGATCTTCCCGGACCAGGGATCGAACCTGTGTCCCCTGCATTGGCAGGCGGATTCTTAACCACTGCGCCACTATGGAAGTCCCAAAGATAGCTTTTTAAAAAACAAATATTCTAATGGGTGTGTAATGGTAACTCAGTGTGGTTTTAATTTCCATCTTCTTGTTGAAGGATGAGATTACGCACCTGATAATACACACATCAGCCTCGTGGATATACTTTTTTGTTAAGTTCCTACTTGAGTCTTTTGCTCATTTTCATAGTGGATTGTCTGTTTTTTCCTTATAGTTTTGTAGGAGTTTTTCTTATACATTCTGTATACAAGTCTTCTGTTTCATGAATATACTGCAAGTATCTTCTCCCATTATGGGACTTGTCTTATCACTCGGTGCTTTTTGATAGCAGACATTCTTAGTTTTAATGAAATCCAACTTAACAATCTTTCCTTTATGGAAAGAACTTTCTAGGTCATAGTTAAGAAATTACCTACACTAAGGTCATAAAGATATTCCCATATGTTTACTTACAGAATTTTTATTGTTCTGCTCTTCACATTTAAATCTACAATCTACCTGAACGTGATTATTATATATGTTCTAAAGCACAGATCAAGAAGCATTTTTTCCACATGGGTATCTAATCAACTGAATAACATTTATTGAAAGGCCATCCTTCCCCTTATTGTAGTACAGGGTAACTTTGTCATAAGTCAAGTGAATGTACTTATATGTGTCTGTTTTTGGATTCTCCTTTGTGTTTCATTTTGCCCTGCCTTCTGTCAATACCACACTGTCTTAATTACTATAGTTTTATAATAATTTTGAAGTATGTTAGTGTAAGCTCGCCAACTTTGTTCTTTTTCTTCAGAACTACCTTCGTTACTCTTTGCACTTTTCATCTCCAAATAAATTTTAGAAGCAGCCTGTCAATCTGCCACCAAAGAAATTGCTAGAATTTTTATCAAGACTCCATTGAATCTATAGATCAATTTGAGAAGAAATGACAACTTTATAATATTCAATCTTCCAATGTATTAACATGGTGCACCCCTTTACTTGTTTAGCCCTTTTAAAATTTCTCTCAGTAATATTTAATTGCTTTCTGTGCAGAGGTCTTGTACACACTTTGTTGGATTTATTCCTAGGTATCTGTGGTACAGTAGAAATGGCCACAAATTCTTTGCATCTTCTATCATTAGCAGAGTCTATTTCCCCTTCGCCTGAATCTGCACTGACCTTATAACTTGCTTCAAACAATAAAGTGCAGCAGAAGTAACGTGCAATCTCTGAGCTTTGGCCTCAAGAGATCTCGGAGCTTCTGCTCCACCCTTTTTGATGTTTCCACCATGTGAAGAGGCTGAGACTAGCTTCCTTGAAGACGAGAGACCACGTGGAAGGGGGTCTATTGACAGCCAACACCAAGCGCCTGACACGGTTGTGAGGTCATCTTATATACCCTTTGGTCTCAGCTGACTGGCAGGTGACTGCAGCCACATCAATAACCACAAGTAAGTCCAGCGGAAACAGCACCCAGCTAAGTCCAGTCTAAATTGCTGACCCACAGATTTGTCAACAAATAAAATGGTTGTTTTAAACTACTAAGTTTTGGCATGATTCGTTACAGAGCAATAGATGATATTGTATTTGATGTTTTCTTAATGGTGTTGTAAAGACATCCTTCAAATTTTCCTTTTCTCTGACATATAGAAATACAACTGATTTCTGTACAATGTCTTCAGTGACCTTGTTAAATTTACTTATTTATTCTAATAACTTAGTTGTATATCCTTTTAGATTTTCTAGGTAATCATGTTCTCTGCAAACAATAAAGTTTTCATTTTCCTATCCAGTCTTTATACCTTTTATTTATTTATTGCACTGGCTAGGATCTCCAACGTAACAGTGAACAGAAGTGGTGAAAATGGCCATCCTTCCCTGCTTTCAATAGGTCATCACTGTGTACGATATTTGGGGCAGCTTTTTTATGGAGACACTTTATCAGATTAAGGCAGTTCCTTTCTATTTTTTTGTTTCCTGAGTTCTTATCATAAATGGATGCTGAATTTTGTCAAAAGACTTCTGTGCAACTATTGAGATAATCATATTTTTAAATTCTTTCATTCTGCTGATGTGGTGAATGACATGATTTATTTGGAAATGTAAAGTAAACTTACAACCCTGGCATAAACCTGATTTGGTTATGATATACAGTTGGCCCTTGAACAACGTGAGGGTTAGGAGTGCCAATCCCCTATACAGTCAAAAATTCTCATGTAGCTTTACAGTCAGCCCTCCATATCCACAGTTCCACATCCACAGATTCGACCAACCATGATCATGCAGTGCTGCATTTACTGGAAAAAAAAAAAATCAGTATATAAGTGGACCCATGCAGTTCAAACCCCATGTTGTTCAAGGGTCAACTGTATTTTTCTTCTTATATATTGCTATATTTGATTTGGTGACATTTTGTCCAAATTTCTTTCTTCTAAGTTTGTGAAAAAATTCTAGTCTGTATTATTCCTTTATTATCTGATTATGTTAAAAATATAAATTACAGTTTTCTGGTAAACTTCTTGAACACATTTACACTTATTTTAAATTCTGTGTCTGATAATGTCAACATCTGGTTTCTCTGTTTCTAGTGTCTGTTTCTAGCGTCTGTTTTTTCTCTTGATAGGCCTGGTAATCTGTGATTGGATGCTACACTCTGTATAAAAACTTATAGATTTTAAATGAGTCTTTAGTGTCTGGCAGGCAGTTAAAGAGGCTTATTAATCCAATCAGTGTTTTCAAGGCTGGCTTTCAGTCCTTGTAAAGATAATCTTGGTCTGTTTCCATCTTTATAAGGTTTGGTATAGTCCTTCAGCAGTCTCAACTGAAAACCAATTCCATTCCTCCCCTTGTGATCTCCCCAGCACCATAAAACTGCTAAAAGATCTATTTAGTTAGCCTCTTGGCTGCTACTTTTTGCTTGGCTTCTCTCAGACTACTTAGAAATTGGCATCTGCTTCAAGAAACAAAACAGCTCAGACTATTGGGGTTTCTGTTCTGCCTGTCCCTTCTCTGTAAGATATGAGCCCCTCCACACCTACGGTCAATTAATCTTCGACAAAGGAGGCAAGAATATACAGTGGAAAAAAGACAGTCTCTTTGGCAAGTAGTGTTGGGAAAGCTGGACAGCTGCATGTAAATCAATGAAGTGAGAACATTCCCTCACACCATGCATAAAAATAAACTCAAAATGGCTTAAAGACTTAAATATAAGACATGACACCATAAAACTCCTAGAAGAGAACATAGGCAAAACATTTTCTGATGTAAATCGTAGCAATGTTTTCTTAAGTCACTCTCCCAAGGCAAAAGAAATCAAAGTAAAAATAAACAAATGGGACCTAATCAAACTTATAAGCTTTTACACAGCAAAGGAAACCATCAACAAAACGAAAAGACAGCCTACGGACTGGGAGAAAATATTTGCAAACAATGAGACCAACAGGGTCTTAATTTCCAAAATATACAAACAGCTCATATAACTCAATAACAAAAAAACAAACAACCCAATCAGAAAAAGGGCAGAAGGCCTAAATAGACGTTTCTCCAAAGAAGACATACAGATGGCCAAAATGCACATGGAAAGATGCTCAACATCCCTAATTACTAGAGAAATGCAAATCGAAACTACAATGAGGTACCACCTCACACCAGTCAGAATGGCAATCATTAAAAAGTCTACAAATAATAAAAATGCTACAGAGGGTATGGAAAAAAGGGAACCCTCCTACACTGTTGGTGGCAATGTAAATACATGCAGCCACTATGGAAAACAGTATGGAGATTCCTTAAATAACTAAAAACAGAGTTGCCATATGATCCAGCAATCCCACTCCTGGGCATATATCCAGAGAAGACTATTTCGAAAGGATACATGAACCCCAATGTTCACAGCTGCACTATTTACAATAGCCAAGACATGGAAGCAACCTAAATGTCCATCGACAGATGAATGGATAAAGAATATGCGGTGTGTACACAAACACATACACACACACACACACACACACAATGGAATACTACTCAGCTATTAAAAAAAAATGAAACAATGCCATTTGCAGCAACATGGATGGACCTAGAGATTATCATACTAAGTGAAATAAGTCAGAAAAAGACAAATATCATATAATATCACTTATACGTGGAATCTAAAATATGATACAAATGAATTTATTTACAAAACAGAAACAGACTCAAAGACATAGAAAACAAACTTGTAGTTACCAAAGGGGAAAGCGGGGGTCAGAGGAGGATAAATTAGGGGTTTGGGATTAGCAGATACAAAACAGATAAACAACAAGGTTCTACTGTATAGCACAGGGAATTATATTCAATATCCTGTAATAACCTATAATGGAAAAGAACGTTAAGTATGACTGAATCACTTCCCTGTACATGTGAAACTAACACAACATTGTAAGTCAACTATACTTCAATTAAAAAAAAAAAAAAGATCTGAGCCCCTCAATTACCAGCTCTCTCAGTAGCAATGGAGTCTCACTCTTGCTTGGCCAGCCCTGTGAGGCTGCCCAAAGCTTTCCTCGGATTCTCTGACTTTGGGCAGCTGCTTTCTGCTTGACTTATTCACCTTTCTCCCTACACCACTTACAAATTAGAGTTGTCTCAAAAATAGAACCAGAGTAAATGCTGGGCTCACCTTATGCAGTCTCCTTCCTCTCATAAATCGTGGCCCCTCAAGTACTGGCTGTCCTGGTAACTTTCCAACACCTTCAAACAGACCTTTGGGCCTTTTTCAATCCAGCTTGCCTTGTAGTTCTCAGCTGGTTTGGGTCTGCTATAAGCCAGTTAACAATTTTTGGATATGGCCTATTTTCCAATTAACAATTTTTGGATATGGCCTATTTTCCAATTATATTTTTGTTTAACATGATGTACATTTTAGGGATTTTAGAGAGCATGCCAAATACTCTTCTTTTTTTAAACGTAAAAACACTTTTCCATGCTAATAATGTCAGTAAATCTCTAATCTACTTGGAATTTATTCTTATACAGAGTGTGAATAATAAATTTAATTTTATATTTTTCCATATGGCTAATTAGTCCAATAGCATTTATTAAAACATCTATATATTCTCCACTGAATTGAAATGCCTTTATATTAAAATAATTTAATACAAATGTGCAATTTACTGGACTTTCTATTTTATTTTCTCACTTATTTTTTAATCCTTCAGCATGTATTTTCAGAGTCTGCTTTAAATTCTTCTGGAACAAGAGCATGTTTAATTGAAATGAAGTTATATAATCGAAGAAAACCTAGATGAAACTGTCTAAAACCAGAGTGGGAGAACTTTTTTGTGACTCAAAATTCAGATTCAAAAGGCAAAAGACTGATAAGTTTGACAACATAAAATAGAAAGCTTCTGTATGATTTTAAAAAACATACGCACACCAAAAGCAAAGTAAAAACGACAAATGAAAAGCCAAAGAAAAAATACTTGCAACTTATAACAAAGACAAAACTTCTATAAAGAGCTTCTAAAATAAGAGGAGATAAAAGACCAATAAAGTGATTTTTAAAATGGACAAGTGATATGACCAGACAGTTTAGTTCACAGAGGAGAAAAATGGCCCTTTTTAATAAACATATGGGTTAGGAGAAGAGAAGAAACAAACAGAAGAATAACAGGAGAACCAGCAAGGACAACGCCAAGAACAGGGAGGTCAGCAATATCAAATATGGCAGAGGATCTGACAAAGATGAGGACAGAAAAAAGGCCACTGCATCTGGTGCCCTGGGAAGTCACTCGCAACCTCCTACTAAATTTCAGGACAAAACATTTCGGAGATTAAGAGCATCCTCAAGTTAATTCAGCCTAACACTCTTATTTCTTTAAATAAATAAAACCAAAGAAACGTTAAGTGGGTGGCCTAAACTCCTGTGGCTAGTTATTAGTAGATCGTAGACTTGAACATGTTCATTTTCACAACCACAACTACCTAACAGGCAGAAAGCATGAAGACCAGAAAAGAGGATTATTTTACTTCTCCTGAAAAATGTTCTGCTATTCATTCTTGAATGTCTCACCCATGCACATGGTGAGTGATGATGAAGTGAGCAGGCACTATTCTCCCCATTTCACTGACACAGAAACTGAGGCCCCATAGCCTCAACTGCTTTGCTCAGACCCACAATAAGTAGATATGTTAGTAAAGCCAGGTACTGACATCAGTTCAGCAGTTTGTTTTGTCAATACAACTCTGAGCATTACTTTCTTCTCAGAAAAGAGGAAATGAGATCAAAGCAAAGGCATACAGCAAAAAGCTTTGTACCCCAACTTTCTCATTGCAACCAAACACTGAAGAAGAAGAACCACACATAACACAAAGACTTTGAAACCTCTACTAAGTTGTCAAAGCCCTCATGAGAGACACTATCCCCTTTCTGAGTGGCTAACGTGCTTTGTCTGAACCAAGGAAGTATTCTGGCCTTTCAGTAAAAATGATCTTTACCTGGTACTGCTTTGGGGCCTCCCACATTTGAAAAAGCTGAGATATGGCACACTGGTATGAATTACTCTACCACCTTCAGGTTGTTCTGGTGAGTCAAAGTACAGGAGATGAGAGTTTCCCTCTTTCCGAGCCAAACAGGGCTTTTTCTTGTAGTAACTGAATGACTAATCAAATACAGTAGTATACAAAGTTGATGCTGATTTACTCAAGTAGCAGACAGTTTCCTGTTATAAAATGGATTCTGGAGAAGGCAATCTGTGCTCATAAGTTCCTAATAAAAATAGGAAAATGTCTATTCCTACTTCCGCCAGATAAAAACCGCTGAAGTCTTCCAGAAACTTTATAGAGTTGAAAGAAGAAATACCTGTCCATATGCCATAAGGTCTCAGATCACAAGCTAGTCCCTGGGCCATGTCCTTTCCCTTCTTAGTTTATCCTGCACTAAACAAAACTGTCTGGAATTCATTCTTTAAAGGTTTATTTATGGTACATAGAGACTGTTTATGTGAAGCAGGGTATTTGCCCACTTGCCTCTTGGGACAGTGTTTAAAACTACAGGGATATTTCCCTCTCTGGCACTTTCTGAAATACAATTAACAATACTGGATCTTTTTTCCTTTTAACAAATCTGGTTTTTATTTAGGGAGGGGAGGAAAAAGTAAAGGGTCTGAAGTTTCCCAACAAATTATTTCAAGCCTTTGAGAAGACAGTTTTAGGCTTTTTAAATAGTGTCTTTGTTTGAAATTCCCCCTCACCCCCACCCTCTTGCTCTCCGACCATTAAAATGTGGGTTTTCTTCCAAACTAGATTGCTCAATTAAAGCCCTTCTTTTGTAATACCCCAATGCTCTAAATGGGAAAAGGGCTGCTGTAGGCCACCTTATGAAACCTTTTAAAGGCTCCTGGACTCTTTTGATCTTTAAGAAAACCGAAAGAACATATAAACTACCTGGCACTTTCAATATTATTCTGCTACTCTCTAACATGCAAACTTGGGAGAATAATGGCGAATGGGTGGGGTGGGGTGGGGAATGCCGTGCTTTCGTCTCTGCATTTGTGAGATGGAACTATTATCTCCCCCTTCTTCCATCGCAGAGTAAGGAATCCAATTGAGATAGCAGATGTGAAACTGCTTTGAGTCCTTCTGAACAGACACTCTATCTGGCAATAATGTACCCTCGGTGTAAACCTGAAGAGACTTCCCTCTGAGACTTCTGACAGCCTCGTTTCTGGCCTGGAGTCAAGAGAATCAAGATAATTATGCCTTCAATACCAAAGACATGGTTACCTTTTAGTCAGACTCTCATGATTCCTGCTCTGGGACAGGACTCCATTTCCTAAGCACATACTTTTAGCCGTTACATATTCATCTCAAAGAGCAGACTGCTCTTCCTAAGAGCTACTAATAAAGGGATATTACTCTGTTAGAAAACTATTTGAATAAATGACATTATTTATGAGTCCCAGACTCCTCGAGGAGAAGGCAAGGCACAATAAAATGGTGACTTCTGTAAGCTGAGAATTTAACTCTGACATCCCAATTCCCAGCACCCTGTTTGAAACATTAAGGTACCACATTCAGGGTGTCCCCCGCCCCACACCTCATAATGTGGCTGCTCCACTGAATCTGTTTAGCAATCATTTGAAAAATGCCTTGAAAATGTTCCTTCAATATAGCGCCAAATGAAACACTCAACCTAAACGACTCCCAGTGTATTGCATGCAGGGTGAGCGTGCAAGCATCAATACCAAGGAACTGGGGGCCTGAAGCTACTTCAACTGTAGAAAATCATACTGCATTTGTTAGTCTGGGGGGAAATCTTCTACCAGGAGCAATTTGGAAGGAACAATTAGGTGTCTGTGTTTCTTAGTAAGACGATTTAGAAAACAAGAAGTCCTTAACTCTCAGGAAATGCTTGACACTGGTTTGTTGGGTGAGTGCCAAGTGTTCTGGGGGAATATATACTTTATCAAAGAAACCCATTCCAAAGGGTCACATAAGTCAAGTGGATACTTGTGGATATTAGCAAGATAGTGGTTTTCCCATGGTTTCCCCCCCACTCCCATGCTAATTATAAGTATCTTTAGTCTCCTGGGAAACATGAAGTTAAAGCTAATTAAGCAGACAGGACCGTCCATGGAGAAGGCCCTGTTCTCAGGATGGTTGCAGGAGCTCCCCGGTCCCGACCTGCATTCCCAACTACTCACCCCGTTTGCTGCCTTAATGAAGCAGTCACCCTTGCCCTGTCCTTACCCAAAAACGACTTGATTTGGACCAGACTACTGTCTTGTTACCTATAAGTCTATTTTAGAAGTTGTGAGCTGGCAAATCCTGGGCCCACATGAGGCCCACACATGTGTTTTGTTAGGTCCACAAGGCTTAAAAACAAAAACAAAAAAATTCAAATCGGTTGCCAACATTTAAAAACCAGGAGATTCCACATAAAAATCCAGATTTCCGGCTTCACTTTAAAAACTCCGAAGATCTGGCAACACTGGGTTCACATTCCCCCATAACAACTGGCTGGAGCTGAGCTGCACTGCCCCCTTCAGATGAAGAGTGCACACTCTGAGGGCCACGGTGCCCCCGGGGCTGCTTCGCCAACTTCACTGCTGGCACAGTTTCTGCAGGCATGGAAATTTATGACTCCAGGTTTATTACTTATTTGTCCACATCTCTAGCTACTCCTGTTCAGAAAGAAAGACCACCCTGCAGCATCTTAAAGGAGGCAGCATGGGGCAGTGGGAAAGCCTTCGACCGGTGATTAGTGGGGAGGTAGATGCCCTGATACCCATCTTCAAGTGCATCAGAGGAAAGAACCAGAAGTAAGGGGTGCAGGCTGCAGGGAGGCAGATGTAGACTCCGCCTAAGGAAGGACCTTCCAACAATCACCTGGGTTCTACTCCTGCTCCAACTACACAGGCTTCAGTGACAAAACTCTGTGGACTCCAATATCCTTGTTCATCAAGCAAGGGCATCATTAGGGACTCACAGAGCTCTAAAATCCTCCGCCTCCTTATGTTCTAAGGGACAGCACAGCATCGGGGTAAAATGTACATAAACTTTAGAGTCAGATAGGCTTGGATTCGCATTCTAGAAGCATCCCTTAATTTTAACAGATTTTACTGCAGAAAATAAAGATGGTATTCAGACTGTATCTGTCAAGTGCATATCCAGATGCTCTGTAGGAGTGTCTCACCCTAATATGGTGGGTAGGGGAGGCCACACCTTGGTGGGTAAGTGACCGCGTCATCCTTGAAGGTGGTAGACATTTCCACCGTCAACCATTCAAAAAGAGGTGAGTACTTAGGAGGCGAGAAGGAGGGCAGGCAGGACTCGGGCACAAAAAGAAGATATTGTCTTGGCTACAGCTTTTCTCTCGAGTCTAGGAGCGGCCCTAGGAAAGGAGGCTTTTACCTCACTGAGATGAGCCAAGAGCTAAGCAGAGGGCAGATGGGGTTTTATGTAATTCTGTGTTTACTCTCTTTTGTTACTCTTTAATCTTTAGCAAAGTCATACTTAAACATTAAAAAAAAGAAAAGAAAAGGAATATACAGTTGACCCTTGAACACCACACTTAGTTTGAACTGCATGGTCCACTGACATGCGGATCTTTTCAACAGTTTACTCGGATGCAGAACTGCACATAATGGAAGTTATATGCAGATTTTCAATTGCGAGGAGGGGTGGGTGCTCCTAACTCTCACACTATTCAACGGTCAACTGTACATATGTACGTACACATATGAGTCACTAAAAATTCTCAAAAAAGAAAACCTGTAAAAATATCTGCTACAAATGATGATACTGGACGGAAAAAGCAAGTGGTAAACACACTCATTCTTTTCCAAGGAAAAGTCATTTTTAAAACTTACCCAGCTAGCAGCTCACCTTGAGATCCAGTGGTAGCTTGTTGGAGGTGAACACGCTCAGCTTGATCTGGGGGATGCTGATTTTGAGATTTTCAAAGTAGTATCGAATTGGCGTCCCACCTTGCTCAGCTGTCTTTTCGTGGAGGTTTTCATCGTATTTTTCCACCTCTGGTACAAAGGTAGAATTGTTTTCTTGAAAAATAAGTTTCCTCTGAAGTCTCATGATTCAAATACTTTCGTTCATATTGAAAAGAAACTCACAGAAAAATGTAAACGTCTATTTGTCTAAATTTAATTTTTTAGGGCTCAGTAATATGTACAGTATCCTGATGCCATTTCTTTGTTAAAGTAGATCTGGTTCATGTTGCTGATCCAAAAAGTACAATAGCTTAATCTTTTGATTGTGACTCTATTACCATCTGGCAGATATCATCTCTGGAAAAAATAATCCAGGTGGGAAAGCCAAAGGTCATGGGTGTGCTTGATGGCAATGCGTTTTCTAGAAACCATGTCGTTATCATTATTATTATAAATGACCCAGATTATCTGAATTTATTTCAGAAAATGGTATCTAAATAAGTACTTGGAGTGTAGATTAACTGAATCATCATGAACAACATGACCAATTAAATGATGAATCTGAGCGAAACATAATGCCTTGAAAAGAAACAGCCTGCAGGCTATAAAGAACCAACATCACAACAAGTGGCTCTCTCTCTCAAACAGTGGACATCATTTAAATAGCAGAGTGGAAGCCGATTTCTCACTTGTTATCTCATGAAGCAAAAGGGATGAACACAGGCTAAAACACAGCAATGTGCTCTTCAACTTGATGCTGTCCCCACACCCATGTGGGCAGCTTATTTGCACTTGGATTCAGGTGCTTTTAAAAATAAAACCAAAGAGACTGTACATATCTACATATCAAACAAATTTATACTGTAAGCTTTTATACAGTTCTATTTATAGAAAGAAGGGAATAGGTTAAAAAAAAAAAAAAAAGATACCGCAACAGAGATAGGCTTATCTGTATTCAGGGAACAGGAATAGTTATAGAAGGCAGAGGAGATTCCTCAATGAAAGGCAGGCAAGGATTTTACAAAAGAGTCTAAATCCACTAGACAATGCTTGGGGAGAAATTTATTTAGAGCAACTTACAAGAAAAGCGTGTCCAATCAAATTTAAAGTAAAACTTCCCAAGAAGGTACCCAAAAGAGAACAGATACCTGGCAGGCAGGCTCAAGTGGCTCTCTGAACACAAATAAACACTGGCGTTCTGACCCAAAGTGGAGAACGCAGCACTAAACAGACAGGATCTGCTCCTGATCCCAAAGACACTTACTTAAAGCTTAAAGTCTAAGTCTGGGGTAAACAGAGCAAAAATATCTTTCTTGCATTGTGTGCATGTATGTTCATATGTACACACGTCCCCAGGGATTTTTTTCCCCCTTTAGCCTACATGGGCAGATAAACATTAAAAGTCTCTATCTTATCATTTCTTTAGGCTCAGTATTTAGTTTAGTCTTCAAAAGACTAAGCATTACTGACTTCTTTCTAAGCTGTATATACAGTCTAGCAAAGGCCATGATGAGGGATCTAAAATAAAGAGACGACAGCTACATAATTTCTGTGGCACTGCTGGAAAATTTAGGTCTTTCAAAAGCTTATCCTACTCCCCTCTCCAAAGAAGAGAAAAGTAACAAGAAACCTTTGTAATTACATTAAGGCATAAGGGTATGGATGTGAAAAAAAGTTAAGGAGTTGAGGCTAGCCAATTTTTTTCCTCAGCTAAACCAAAGGAACTGCCGAAGGGATTTCTGATTCTTGGCCCTGAATCTGTTTAATAAACAAAGGTTAGGAAACAAAGTGGTTTGCTAAATGACTAACATCATTTCTGCCATCTTAAAGCAGATGAGTCAAAAAACATGAAACAAAGAGGAACAATATACTGCTTCCCAAAAGCTTGCCCCTGGGTATGCTGGGACACCAGAGACCCTTGGAGCAGCTTCTTTTGTACACAGATACACCTCAATACCTGTCAACAAGCAATACTTAGAAAGAGAACTGAACCACAAACCTTAGCTTCCCAGCTCAGACTATGAAGTGGATAGGGAGCTTGCCAGGCATTCAGAGGCCACCTATTTTCACAAGCAGACTAAAAAATGCCACCCCTGGGCCAATTCCCAGATACACACCTAGAACATTCGACATTACCTGATTCTGCCTGATCGTAGCCAAAGAAACTCAGCAGCTTGAGGAGCAGTTTCTCCTCAATTTGTACCGTGAATCTCTGAGCCGTGACCATCAGATGCTAGAGATAAAGAAATTCTGATTTACAGTGCGAATGCCAGAGGAACTCTCATCCGCGCCCTAAGAAGGCCCCTGTGATATGGCGTGGTCTCTTTACTTATGTGATTTCATAATCATACTGCCAAATTTTTTCTGGCTCATCTCTCTCTACATTGTTATAATGAATCAAAAATTCCAGAAGATGTTTAGTAGACGATTCACCATCCTATTGCTTGGTTCCCAGGGCATCTGTGTCTGGTTAGTCAGGATTATACTTTCAGATGCACTGTGGTATATGGTACTGAGCTCACATGTACAGCAGCTAGTTTAAGGAGCAGAACTGGGCTTGTGAATTTGAGGGCCACAGGCAGGCTTGACCCCATTGGCGCTGGTGACAAAGGACCAGAAATACGAGAAGCAACGTCTTAGCTCCCACTTTTCCAGAATTTGGTGGTGTAACACTAGCCTGTACATGAAGACTTCTCCAGGAAAGAAAGTTTATCACTTCTGAATGATCTGCTTTTAGTAAACAGTGTGGCAGCTTACAGAGGAGGATGCCTGTCCCAAGGTCAGGCCCCTCCTCCTATCCCTTTTCCAGTAGTCTTGGATTATTATTTTTTAAATTTATTTTATTGAAGTATAGTTGATTTACAATGTTGTGTGCTAATTTTTGGATTATTATTTTAATAACATATTGAGATCATGCCTGGTCACAACCAATCTAGAAGATGCTATACTTTCCTGCAGAGACTTCACGCTGACGAATACAGACTCTGGCCCCTATGGATTCAGTACTATTGCCCGCTGAATCATCGACAACACAACTGAGAATCTGAAGTTTTAAGAGGAGTTTCCATCAATTCCGCTACACAATGTATCGAGCCGCTTAGTGCCTTACCCCCACTGGACTATTTCCATCCACAGCCTGAACTGCTGCTCTGAGCCTTGGCTGCGAGAGGACAAATCAAGCCCACCAGCCTACCTTGTAGATGTTGGTCAGCGCACTCTTACTGGGGAACTTCACCGTGTTCACTTGCACAGCAGGGCCTGTCTCAATGACCTCATTCTCATTGCTCAGTGGAGTCACAAAGAGCATGAAGGGCTGCGTGGTGCCAAGGAGCTGATTGTCCACCTAGGACATGAAAAAGCAGCAACAAAAACAGACAAATTGCTCAGTTTTCATTTTTACCTTTCACTAGGTCTCACAACATGCAGGTCATTCAGAAAGTACTTTTGGAAAAATATATTCTCACTAAAACCAGCAACAATAATAGCAATAGTTAGGAGCTATACTTTATTTGGTGAGTGCTGTGTGCCACGCACTGAGCTGGTCCCCTCACAAGCATTATCATCAAGTCCCACAACGGCCAGCCTGTCCAAGTTATCAAACTCAGGGCTCTGCTGCATCCTCACCACAACCTCCTGGGGATCATCACTGTCCTCATGTCACAGACAAAGAAGCTGAGAAGAGAGTCCCCTGCCTAAGGTTGTACACCTAGTCAATGACAGAACGAGAACTTGACTCCACTCCTCTCTGTCCCCAAAGCGAACGCTCTCAACCACTAGGCTATCAATGCTTCTCTTGCTCCAAATTCCCTGAAGAACTCAAACGAGAGAATCAGTAGCAGATGGCTACCAAATGGGCACAGTTGCCCATCCTAAAGTCAACTCCCTTCTAGGAATGGAGCGACGAAAGCAGTGGCACCAGGGACTGCTCTATTCATCCCCCACATCAGCACCATCACCGAGAACACACTCTCCACACTCAGGTAAGTTTATGGACATCCGGAGGCTCACGGCAGGAAGCAAGCATCTTTACTTTGTTTTACCCTAAAGGCCCACACTAGGAAGACGAAAGAGGAGAGAACATGTGACGGGTACCCCTAAGCATACTTCCTACACATCACCTAACACATCCCTCACTACAACCCTAAAGGTTAATTGTTATTCCTCCCCATTTTACAAACAAGAAAACAGAAGCTTAGAGAAGTTAAACTACTTGCCCACACTATTACTACTATTATATTCACAAGGTATAATAGTAAGTAGGAGAGTTGGGATTCAAATGCAGGTATTTCGAGCATCAAGCCCTTGACCTTTCCATTGTATCACATGGGTTCCCACAGAACCATTTTGTACAGTCGCTGCAGATGGTCCTTCTGTTGGCTTTCAAGGTGCAGAGAGAAGGGCAAGGGACCTAGAGCACTTCTTCTTACTTACTTCTTACTTCCATTCTTGCCTCCTACCATGTGCAGCCAAAATGATCTTTCAAAAACACAAATCATGTCCCTCCTTCCTGGACACCCTGCAGTGGCTTCCCTTATCTCCTAGGACAGGACAGCACTCCTCAGCACAGCCTCCAAGGGCCCACCTGATCCAGTCTCACTACGTACCACTCTCCTCCAGGCTCACCACCATGCCTGCACACAAGCCTCCCCATCGTTTCTCAAAGATGGGCAAGTCTCTCCTCCCTCAGAATTTTCCGGAACATTTTCCCCATAGTATACCTTTTCTCTGGTTTTCTCATTCTATTCTTCCAAGTTCGGTTCAGCTCCCACTTCCTCAGGAAGATCCTCCTAGGCCACCTTACCTAAAGCAGCAGCATCCCTCTTTATCCTCTCACAGCAGTTACCCCGAGTTGGAATTATTTACTTGCTTGCTCGCTCACTTATTGGCTGACTTCTCCCCTAGTCTGGTAGTTCAGAGAGCAGAAACTTCATCTTTTGAGTCATGGTGGTATCTCCAGAGCCCAGTGCCATGCCCAGCACACAGATGATAACTCAGTTAGAATTCACCCAGTGAGTGAATCACCTATCACACCCAATAGAAATGACAATGAAGTCTCACCTTATTCTGACCTCTTCTCTGTTCTTTCCCCAACACATCTGACACAAGTGCACTAACTGTGAGTTTCTGATTCCTGTTTTAGTCTCCCCATTAGATTTAGACACTCCCTAAGGGTGGGACTGTATCTTCTGTTCTTAAAAATTCTTCCTCATAGCACTGTAATCATAGTAAACTCTCAAATCTATTTATTTTCTACAATTTACAGCACACATGAAATCAAGAGATACTACAGGAAAAAAAAATCTTTTTAATTACAGTAAAAAGTCAATGAAATTAATGAACAGCAAATGATTCCTTGGATCTTCTCCGTAAGATCAAAAAAGAAAGACAAAGAAATAGAGGTGGCAAGATATTAACTTTTTATCCTCAAACAAATGGGATGGCATTAGCCTGAACTCTTTGCTATTTGTGATATATGATGAAAGAAAAAATTCTTCTGAACAGGGGTTTTGGCATGATAATCCTTTAACATTCTTTTGTAGTGTGGATCTGCTGGAAATGAGTCCTTTTAGCTTTTGAATGTCTAAAAACACCTTTAATTCACCCTTGTTTTTGAAAGATATATTTGCTGGGCACAGACTTCTAGGTTGGCAGGTTTTTTTTCCTTTCAACACTTTAAAGATGTTGCTTACCATATTCTCACTTGCATTGTTCCCAGTAAGAAACTGGCTGTCATTCTCACCTTTGTTCCTTGTGAGGAACGTGGCTTTTTCAATCTGGATGCTTTATCACTGGTTTTGAATAATTGATTATGATGTACCTTGGTACAGTTTCCTTCATGTCGTATGTGTGGCAGGGCAGGGGAGAGGCACAGGGGACGGTGTGAATGTGGATTTGTGTTTGAGCTGCTTCTGTGAGTTTATAGTTTTCATTAAGTTTGGAAAATCTATGGTCAAAATCTTTTTTTTAAAAAAATAAAATTGAATTTAATTCATGATTTTAATTTTTTTTTAATGTTTATTTATTTGGCTGCATCGGGTCTTAATTGCAGCACATGGGATCTTCATTGCAGCATGCGGGATCCTTCACTGCGGCTCACGGGCTTCTCTCTAGTTGTGGCATGCGAGCTCTAGAGCACGCCGGCTCAATAGTTGGGGTGCACGGGCTTAGCTGCCCCTTGGAATGTGGGATCTTAGTTCCCCGACCAGGGATCAAACCCACGTCCCCTTTGTTGGAAGGCGGATTCTTAACCACTGGACCACCAGGAAAGTCCCTAATTCATGACTTTTAAAAGTTATTCATGTTTTAAAAAAAGAAAAAAGGCAGACATTTACCTAACAACAAGAACAAAACCCTCTAACAAACATAATAATTACAAAATTCCTTCCAATTTTTTTTTTTTTCTGTCTCCTCCTCTCTCTCTCCTCTGGGGACTCCAATTATCCATATATTAGGTTGCCTGAAGTTTTCTCATAGGTCACTGATGCTGGTCTCTTTGTGGGTTTTTTTCCCCCTTGGATTATTTTTCTCTGGGTATTTCAATTTGGACAGTTTCTCTTGTTATGTCTTTAAGTTCACTAATCATTTTTTCTGCACTGTGTCATCTGCTACAGATCAAATCCAGTGTTTTTTCCATTCCATTTTAATCTCTAGAAGTTTGATTTGAGATTTTTATATCTTCCATGTCTCTGCTAAACTTTTTGAACATGTAGAATAGAATACAGTTACAATGAGTTTTAATGTCCTTCTCTGAAAATCCAAACAGCTCTGGGTTGCTTCTGAATGATTATGCTCCTCATTATATACTGTGTCTTCCTACCCCTTTGCACACCTGGTAATTTCTGATAGGATGCCACATACTGTGATTTTTGCTTTGTTGGGTGCTGGATGTTTCTGTATTCCATTACATCTTGAGCTTTGTTGTTCAGGGACATGGTTAATTTACTTGGAAACAGATTTGATTCTTTCAGAGTTTCCTTCTGTGTGACTGATTTGTTAGCTAGGTCTGGAGCAGTGCTCAGCCTAGGGCACACAGCTCACCACGGAGGCCCAAGACTTTCTGGAAGGCTCCCCGCAATGTCCCATAATTATCAGTTTTCCCAGTGTGGCTGGTGGTGAGCAGCCGGTGCTGTGACCGGTGCTATGACCCTTTCGGACGGTAGGTTCCTCTCATCTGTCCTTTGCTGACCATCTGCGGGGCCCTCTGCAGATCTCCTGAGATTTCTTTCTGTGCAGCACGCTCCTCCCAGGTCTGCTGTCCTATGAACTCTGGCTGCCTTGGTCCTAGGACTCTTAACCCTGTTCAGCTCATCCACTCTGCTGGGTTCTGTCTCAGTCTCTCCGCCTGGTGACATGGCCTGGAAACTTTTTCACGGCAGCAAGCTGGGGTGATTGCAGGGCTCACCTCTTCTGTTTCCCACCTCTCAGGGATCACTGTCCTTTGTTGCCTGATGTCCAGTGTCTTGAATCTGTTGTCTCCTTACTTGATCTGGATTATGGGGGTGTTTCAGGTAGGAAAGTAAATCAGGTCTGTTACTCCACCTTGATCAGAAGCACAAGTCCACTTCCCTTGTTTTTCTCCCTATGGTGAACTTCAGTTCCTCTAAATTATGGTTAGATGATTTCCGCTGTTTTCTCTATTGGCAAGATGAGGGACCATGGGTCACCTTCCTCCATGCCACCTTGACCAAGTTATCTAAGTTACTGATGGACTAGCTGCTATATTCAGAATTCTGCTCTACAGAAAAATTAGTAAGACAAATATAGGTAAAAGAATTCTTTTCATAGAACGGTTTTCTGAAGACCATAAGAAATTTGTGCCAAAGTACTAAAGTTTTTAGAACATCAAACACTGATCTGGTCGGCTGTTCAGCAGGAAGAAAAGGAGATCAACAAGTCCTAAGCGCCCCCCTCTCACCTGTACATCCCGTATGCTGAGTTCTAGCATATGACTGGTGGCCAGCTGTGTGTAGTGCACATTGATTCCCGTAAGACTTGCAAAGACCAGTTCTTCTGGGACTTTATTAATTAAAGACAACCCAATTCCACCTTCTAACTTCACAAGCACCTGAAAGGAAACCAAAATATGGCACACTGACAGTTTAAAACAGAGCTCAAGGTAGCCAGGAGAGGACAAGGAAATAAATGGCTTTAAATCCCTCTACTTTGCCTCTAAGCAGATGAAAACCATGTAGGAGCTGTATTACTCACCTTGACGGCTCAAATTCCATCATCTCACTACAAGCCTTCCTCTCCAGGCACACTCCCCACCCCAACCAGAACTCCACAGTGATATGATAACACCTCTACCAGAGCACTGATGACATTCTGCATCTCATTACAGGAAAATAATCATTTGAGAATCTTTGTCCCTATTTGAGAGACAAGCTCTTATTAAGTTATTCACCAAACTTCTATAACATCCAATACAGTGCTTTACATATAGGTGTTTTTTTAAAGATTACTGAATAAATATGGAATAAGTGTGCTTTTTCACACTTATCTCATGCTCCTTTCCACACTTTTCACTTTCTTTCCAATGCCCAAACAGGGCCAGGGAGATGAAGATGTCAGAGTCAACTGGGGCCAAAAAGATAAAACCTAGTTTGCTTATTCTCAACCTTCACTCCTATTTAAATTCAAATAATTTAGCTTTCTTTATTTTCATCTTACTGTAACAACATTCGTTACATTCTGATTTGACCTGAGCTGTCATTTAAGTAACATATTCACACATTCATGATGTGATAACATTAAATACTATGAAGTAACACTGATACTTAGAAGTCGCAGAGGTCAGAAAGAAAAGAGAAGGTCGCAACTAAGAAAACCAAAGAGAAAAATTCTAAACAAATTTGTAATGATGAAATGACCCTGCAATAGCTAATACGTACTTCCAATTCCTGCTCTGTGTCTGGATTCTTTAATTTCTGCAGCTCTTGATCCATAACAGGAAGTTCATCCACTTCGTATGATGAACGGTCACTTTTCCGTTGGGAGAAATCTGTTATCTGCGGTCAAATAAAACACTGTACTTACTAAGAGGGCTCAAACTTCCACTGCGAAACCCACTCCATACCAATTGTGTAAGTCAAAGTCACTATATGCTCAATAATCCTATGGAAGTTAATGGTTTCCAAAGCACTGCTAAGGTAAGATTTATATAATAATGAAGCAAATTTGGTCTTGAGTCTCTATGACTAACACCAAGCTGTAGACCTTGAGAGCTTCATACAGTGGGAGTTAGGCATCTGTAGGTGATCTAGCATTATAGCTCAAGTCAAAACATGCAAACCTCAGGATCAAGGCATTCATTTTTTGCCTTAAGAGAAGGGTGCTTTTTAAAGAGATATTGTGGATTATGGTGTACTATCTCAGAGAATTTGCTGTTACACATCAACATCTTTTCTTTTTCCTTAACTCTAATTCCCCATGCCTGATAAATCCGTTATCTCCAGCACAGAACTCTCCCTGAGCTACAGACCCATACTTACACTGACTTCCGGACACCTTCCTGTAGATACCATACACTTAATGAGTCCAAAACTTAACTCCTCATTTCCCCCCAGAAGTCTGCTCTGTGTACATCTCTTAGTGATGGAGATTATCATCCTCCTTGTTGCCCAAATCAAAATCCTGAAGGCCATTCTTGACACCTTCCTCTCTTCCATCCGCACATTCGAGCAATCACTAAGTCTGACTGACTCTACCCCCTAACAAGCCTTCATTTCTATTCATTTCTCTCCAATGTCCTCCTCATGTCCACCTCCCTGCCATGTATTCTAGTTCGGGTCACCATAATCTCTCAGCCAGATCCCTCCAAACTGGCCTTTCTCTGTCTCCAGTTTCACTCCAATTCTCCACACTGCAGCCAGAGTGAGCAAGTTAAAATAAATTTCTGATCGTGTCACTCCCTGACTCTTTGTTGCCATAGAAAAAACACAAAATCTTTAACATGTATCAGGCTTTTCATGTTCTGGCCCCTGCTTCGGTCTCCTGCCTATTTCTTAGCATATTCTATGTGCCACTTGGATCACTCTCCTTTATCTCCAGGCCTTCAATGGAGATACATAACTTCCCATATACATATAATTTACTTATTTTGTTTATTGCTCATGGTTTATCTACCCCACTAGAATGTAACCTCCAAGATGGCAGGGAACTTTGTTCACTAGTCTAGGTTCAGTACCTAGAACTGTGCCTGGCTCTAACAGGGGCTCAGTAAATAACTGGTGAACGAATACTCTCATTCTTAAGGCATAGCCCCTCCACCTTTCCTTCTTGATCTGGCTAAATTCCTTCAGTTAACATTTAGATTTCAGCTTAAGTGCTACTTCTCTTAGAAAGCCCCTGCCAGTCTCCAAATCTGGGCATACAAATCCTTTCTAGATACTCCCCATAGCACCCTCCACTCCTACTTTCATAACACAACACGTTAATTATCTGATTAGAGACCTCATATATCTCCTTGTTGTCAATGTTATTAATATATCAATTATTTAAATACATAATAAACATATATAACGACTGATAATAATATGTACTGCTCTTGGCATTATCTTCTTTAATTCTTACACTTTTTTTTTTTACTCATTCTTTTTTATTATTATTGAAGTATAGTTGATTTACAATGTTCTGTTAGTTTCAGGTGTGCAGCAAAGTGATTCAGTGATACATACATATTTATCTTTTTTTTTCAGATTCTTTTCCCTTATAAGTTATTATGAAATAATTCTTACACTTTTTAAAAATCATCTTGTATTTTACTTATACTCTGATTCTTATAACAGCTTTGTGAGGCAGGTCTTATCCCCACTTTATAAGGACACGCCATCCTCACATCCAGCACAGATACTTTAATAAACATCTGCTGAATGACCGACCATGTGGGGGCGGGGGGAGCACAATGAGACTCAGGTCAGTTCTTACGATAAATCATCACCTGGAGCGCTCTAGTTGGTCCATCTGGGATGACCCTGATGGACAACATTCCAGAACCAGGCCTCATTTTTTGGTTAATAAATTGTTGTTCAGGTGGAACTGGCCCCAAAAGCTCCATGGATGTGTCCGGACCAAGAACAACTTCAGCTCCGTCAAACAAACCAGAAAGCCCTCCTTTGGCCTACAGGACAGAGTAAAGATGTGTAAGAAAAGGCAAAGGCACTGACTTTGACAATTTAATATGTCATTTCAAACAAGTTACCAGATTTAAACTCTCTTCTGAAGGGTCATGGTCAACATATAGCAAAGCATTTACTGTTTTTTCAGCTTTACAGATGATAAAGAACAGGAAGATTACTTGGGCAAGATGGAAAGTTATGCTACATGAATTTAGGGAATTCAAGGTAAGATAATTCCATGAATACAGTATATTAGTTTAGTAGTAACTTCTAGTCATTAAGATAAGCTTAAAAAAAAAAAAAGTACCAAAAACCCTATTTCTCTGAGTATTCTCACTAGGGTTTGCTTCAAAAGCTGAAACATTCTAAAAATTTAAAAAGTATCACTATCACTGAGCTTTCCAATAAAAAGCAAATTCTGGAGTTGAAAATCTGCCCAAACAGGCATATGGCTAGACAATCAAATATTCAAAATATGGTGCCTCTTCTAAAATGAAACAGGGAAATGTGAATGTCATCTGATAGCCAGTTATTCGGGCCTTTGGAGAAAAGTACCTTCTTGCTATATGCCCCAAGTAAAACGGACGTCTGCAGGATGATGCCTTTGGGAGAGTGAATACAGGGCTAGAGAAGATAATAGCTAAAGTGTCTAAATCCCCCTCTGTTAGTTTTTAAATAGTGAGTAATGAAAAGGAAAATTTGAGCTGGGTTTATAGGACAGACTTTAACATAGAGAAAGCTTTTATAACTATTTTAAGTTTAGAAAGAAAGTGCATACACAACCTTATAAGGGTAGTGTCAGAAAATGTTTTAATGCCTTCAATTATTTTATTCAGAATGATAAGATTGTAACAAGTTTATTTCCCTAACCAAAACACATTCTGCTCTGCTGAATACTGCTATTATAGGGTCACTCAGAGAAATGATGAAATAGATTCAAGAAACAACAAACACCAGAAAGGGATTTTTTTTTTTGGTTGGGTGAGGGGGGGCAGTGGGTTGGGCAGGATGCTCTAAGAGAATTGGAATTACATGGGCTTTAGAAACAAACCAGAAGTCAGGGTCAGACACGGAACCCAACAATTATAACAAGCCCTCTTTTGCCTCTAGAAGTCTGAATTGCATTGCTAATTGAAAATCACAAATCCATTCCAGATGTGTGCTTCATATAAGTAAGCAGCTTGTCTTTGATGAAAAAAGCTCAGGGCACTAGAGATAAAGAAAATAAATCTCACCAAACAGCAGTCAGAGGCTCCTTGCAGTTCTGCTCGCTCCCCCGGAGAACAAGCTCTCATTATGGAAGGACAGCCTGGTTTCCACCAGGGTCAAACACACTAAGAGCTCTCTAGATTCTGGGCCTGATGTTCTAGTGTTTACCTTTTGGGTAAAGTCCCAGGCTGAGGCAGAACTGCACACGCAGTCACACGTGCTGTTCTGCTCTATGCCCAAACCTCTGAGACACCTTCCTACTCACTCATCTCAGATCCATGGTCTCATTCCTGGCCTGAAGCCAGAAGGAGAGAAAATCCAAATTCCTGGTAACTTTCCAAACACACATTTGCTTATAAAGTACCTGGGAGTTTTTCATGGGGTGGACTGGCTGACTTGAAGGCAGGGGAAACTGAACAGCAACCTTCATTTCGACATTTGCTACAACAATGAAAGGTCTATTTGGGGACCACTGAGAATGCAGAAGTAAACAGAATCTGGGGCATGCAGAGCCCATGAAGATTACTCACCATCTCATAGAACACTTTATAAAAGATGGTTTTAACCTCACAGGTCTAAAACTAATCCATCTAACTTAGTGGCGGGCTTTTAGCTGACATTTTTCTTTCTTTCTTCCTTTTTAAAATTGCATAGGTAATTTATCTCATCAAAGAAAAAAAATCCAGATAAGCCAAGGGAAAAAAATAAAAACCATCACTCAGAAGCAACCATTCCTAACACATTTCTTACATATCACCTTCAATAACATTTTTCATGTAAATATGCAGAGATGCACAAGGTTTCATGGTTTTCCTGACTAAAATGAAATAATACATATTTGCATCGTAATTATTTTTTTCCCATTCAACAACATCTCATGTATATCCTAATTAAGACTTTGTTTCAAAAAAAAAAAGGCTCAACCATTGCTTGCTGCAACCGGGGATGTCAAAAACTACTAACCTGGACAACCAACCCATGTAACCCACAGGTCAGTTTCCCTTCTCGGAAACTCCACGTCTGGGTTGTGCTTCGCCTACGATCAGGCTTTCTTAGCATCAGTGGCTCGTATCTAGAAGAAAGGAAAATGCAACAAGTCCTGTGAGTCAAATATTTCAGGCCTGTAGAGAGTATCAGGATCGAGGTTTTACTCTTCTTCCTTCCAATATCCTCTGCCCTTAAAATCTAACAGGCAGTTAGCTTGACTCCTATGGCAGCTAGGTATCTCTCAATGAGGAAGGAGGAATAAAACAAAATGGAAAGCAATGAGGACACAAATATGAATACTTTAAGGATTCACAATTTAATACATATAACAGGGGTTCTTGCTTTCTCACAATGACAAGCTGTCATGTAGTACAAGAAAGATTTTTTAAAATATTTTCAAAAATCCTTTTCTGTTTTATTTCCAAATACTTTTATTTTGTAATGGGTTTTAACTTGTAAGTCATCTAAAGTCATTTTGGAAGTAAACAAGGTATTAACTGAAAACACACTGATTTCATGGAGAAACTGAGGCAAGGCTAATAAAATAACTTATTCAAAGTTAAAGAGCTGATTTGAATCCAAGTAGTCAGTCATAAAAACACATTTTTTTTTTTCTGGCTTTAAAAACATGTATTCTTGTTGTAAAGATAATGGAACATTTTTTTAAACAAACTAAAAAAAAAAATCACTTATAAATCCGACTCTCCATCCCCAGCCCCCAGTACAATGATAGCCCTGGTCTTTTGTCTTCCACTCCAGATCCTGGTGTCTAGGTCCTGCTCTTTCCCAGCTGTGGGTTATGTTCCACTGCTACACAGGCAGTTTTCTAAGTCTGTAGATGGTGGAAGACTCAAGGAGGTTTTTTCTCTACAGCTTTATCAGCACTGATGAAATACTGGCAGGGAGAAGAGATGGGAGCTTCAACTCTTTCTATTTTGTAGCTCCAAAGAAAGAAAGTTTAGGGAAAGAGGGGTAATTCACATTTGGAAGATTAGAGGATAAAAGAAAGTCTATTTTCTTAGATGAACAAGGGTTGATAGTCATAAATGGTTTCTGCAGGTTCTCATGTTTGTGAAGAGCCTTGTGTATCTACTCACTCCTCCATGCCATCTCCTTATGCACAGTCTTTAAAAAGAGATGAAACTTGCCCACAGTGATCTAAAAGTTAAGGTCCCAAATGAATTCTCACAGTGATGGTTCTGACAAGCACCAAATAAAAGTAATTAAGATAGTAGAGGCAGCAGACAAATAGCAATAGAAAATGAGTTATGCAGTGATCCAATAATTTCTTGCTGTTGATTTTAGTCCTTTGCTCATAAAGAAAATTAACTTTTTTTTTTTTACATCTTTACTGGAGTATAATTTCTTTACAATGGTGTGTTAGTTTCTGCTTTATAACAAAGTGAATCAGTTATACATATACATACGTTCCCATATCTCTTCCCTCTTGCGTCTCTCTCCCTCCCACCCTCCCTATCCCACCCCTCTAGGTGGTCACAAAGCACCGAGCTGATCTCCCTGTGCTATGCGGCTGCTTCCCACTAGCTATCTACCTTACATTTGGTAGTGTATATATGTCCATGCCTCTCTCTCGCTTTGTCATAAAAACAATTTGATTATTCTCTTAATAATTTGTTTCTGCTTTCAAGGAATTTAACAAAATTCTTAGATTTAAAAAAACAAACCGTTCACTTCTCGGGAGCAGGAGTAGGTAGACGTTTGGATGAAAAGACATTCATGTTTCATAACATATCCTTATAGTTTGATTTTTTTTTTTTTAACATCTCCATGGGCATTTCCATAATGACTTTAAAACATAAAACAGAAACCCAATACTCATGTTCGGAAATACAACAGGTTTCTGTCATTGAAGAAAAATACAAATTCTTACTTCATTTATAGACTCTCTGCTTTCTGGTGTAGATTTCTTCTGAGTCTGAATTTGAAAGCAGTGAACTTGAATCAAAAGTTGCCATGAAAGTTACCTGTTGTCAGTGACTGCAGCAAGACCAGCAATATCTAAGATGGCAGAGCCCTCGGTGGAGCGGGCGGCCAAGGGCTTGCTGGGGTTGTGAGGCACGGAAGAGCCCTCGTGGGCCAGCATGCCTGTGCCAGTCATCCTCCACAGCTGAGAACGCTTCCCTGGTTCCTGTTGGGCAGAGACAGCAAGAGCCATCATGCGCAGCCACGGCTTCATACAAGGGCTTCAAGAGCTTCACACAGGGCTCAATGAGTTCTCAAGTAGGGACTGTACTAAAAGACACTTTCCGATTATGTCAGTGCTTAATTTAAACTTGCACTGCTGTCAATCTCTAGCTGCACTTCGGATAAAATATGCTAAACTCTTGAACCAAACAACCAAAAATGACAATATAAATTTTTTGAATTTATTTTTTTCATACACTTAATACTTTCTGAGCAAACCAGTTAGTCGAGGTTCAATCTAATCTCCTCCACTAGCTACACTGCTATGTTAACTGCTATTCCAGATGGCAGCCCTCCAGTGCCCTTACCTAAAAGAGTGATCCAATTATATAAAGTATATATGATATTCTCAGTATTTGGTCTTTGGTTATCCTCATAACTGGCAGACAACCAGAATTTACCAGAGCTCTCCCCCATCCCACGTTCATAAGGTAAGCATACTACATTGATGGTTTCCAATTTCCAATTTACTGGGTTTACTATTAAGTGGATTGTATTCAAAAGTTATACTAGATTTATTGCTATTAATTCTAAATATATTTTCTCTTAGGAGTATTTTATAAGCAGTACTTGAACTTCCAGGTCTATCCATGAAAGTCTGTATAATCCATTATATGTAAGAAGTAATAATAATAATAGTAATAACACCTCCTGAATATTTACTATGTGTCAGCCACTGATCAGTGTGAGTTACACATAGTAATTCATTTAATCCTCAAAACAAACCAATGAGGTATATACTATTACTGTTCTTACTTACAAATGAAGAAGTTAAGTCCCAGTGAGATAAAGAAACTTCACCACGGTCACATTAACTAGTAGGTGGTAGAGTGAAGGTCTGAATCCCCAAAGTGTAAGTCCAGGGACGACGTGCTTATCCACTTTGCCATACTACCTTTCTAACACAATCCCTGTAATTCCATTTCAGGAACACCTAACCATTGAGAATACTCTTTCTATGGGAACGTATACTCCAACTAGACCCGTCAGGATCACATTCTAGGTACCACAAACGCATCCACATGCTGCCCCGCGTTGGAAAGACAGCTTTTGCAACAAAGCTGTCAAAGCTGCATTAAAAGCTAACAAAGTAATATGAATGCTGGAGTCGAATGCCAGGATCTGAAATCCAGCTGCCTCATTTACTAGCTAAGTGACCTTGGATAAGCTACTAAATTTCTCAGAGCTCCTGTTTCCTGATCCTGTCAAAGGGGGAAATTAAGCTACCTCTGAGGGTTCTTGTGATAAGTGTAATAAATACAAGGCACTTTCAGCACATACTTGGCACAGGGTTAATGCCTCGATAAATGTTTGCTATGTTATCATGATCACATCCCTTTACACAGCACATTATGTACAGCATCCTAGTTGATCCCTCTCACTAACCTGGGAGATCAATGGGAAAATGAGGCTCCGGTAGGAATGTGAAACACCAGATATCATCATCTTTAAGTGGCAAAGCCAGAACTCAAATCTAGAAGATATGATGCTCTTTCTTTTTTTTTTTTTAATTTTTATTTTATGTTGGAGTATAGCTGATTAACAATGTTGTATTAGTTTCAGGTGTACAGAGAATTGGGCAGACTTCCCTGTGCTATACAGCAGGTCCTTGTTGGTTATCTATTTTATTTATTTATTTATTATCTATTTTAAATATAGCAGTGTGATGATGCTCTTTCTACTGTGTGCTAATGCCTCTCGTACCTGTGAAAAGAGATGAAACTGAGCTGCACTTCTCCACCCGCAATCCCCACATGCTTACTTCTCTGTTCACAGTAAGAGAATACATCTATCCCTAGCACCAAAACCACACAGAAAAGCACCTCAATTTTCCTGGAGGTGTTCCAGATCGGGAATCAGAGCACAGATGCCCAGGTGAAATCAAGTTTTCATACATGGATTCCTCTACTGCCTGCCCGTACGTGCAGGCTCACTACCCAAACCTCCATTTAAAAACCCAAGATCTACCATTCTCCTTCCGGTCCCCTTCCCCTGCCCCCTTTCCTCACAATTTAGTCCTAAAACCTTGAGGTGACACTGAGGGAGGGAGAAGGCCATGGGGGCTGTGTGAGGGTAGGTGGGTATATTGTGGTGGCCCGGCCCAGAGTGGGATGTTGAAACCCAAGGTGGGTGCTGACCCATATCGAGGGGCTGGGGAGGCGAGCCTAGTGTGGGTTGTCAGAGACAGAGACAGGTGAGGAGAGAATTCCTGCAGGGGGTGGGGTTGGACGGGGAGCTGCCCAGCATGTGGAGATCAGGGCCCACGCCAGGTAACACGGTGTGTCCACACTTGGGGCGGGGGGCACAACTGTGATGAGAAGACATGGGTTACATTCACGGGAACTGATCAAATTAATAAATACATTCTTAGTGCTGGACAAAGGAGTTACAAATATGAAACGGGAAAAAATTACAATGAGCTTTGTGATGTTGGATTGGAATTAGAACTATTAGTGTGAACTGCTGGTTCTTAATACACAGAGATAGAGAAATCTGTTGAATATATAAATACACATATAAGATATATGTATGCATATGCACATATGCATATACGCAGATACAATATGTGCCATGTGTGTGCATATATACGTCATGTATACATAAAATCGCTAGGTCTGTCCCTTGAGAGAGTCTGGGAACAGCGACACCACAACAGCAACAAGGGCACCTAGTGTACATATCTTAAGTTTCTAAATTCCATTCTCTGATAAAAGGAATCAGGGCTCCTCAAAGAAGTGGCAAATTCCGGGAATGCTGCAGGGAAAGTACAAAACAAGCCCAAAATAACTTGCTGTGTCAGAAAGTATGGAAGTGCTCAAGGCATGAGGGGCATATGTCAAAAGGACACAGGAGGTTAAAGGCACTCCTACCGGCCAAACATGAGAACTGAGGATAAAAATAAACCCTGACAGTAACAGATAACACACTGAATAAAATAGGGAGCCATGGGGACATACATAAAGCTACAGACTGAACTGTGCTCCTGCAAAATCCTTATGCTGGAGACCTAACCCACAGTTGGGATGAAAATGGGGCCTTTGGGTAATAATTAGGCTTAGATGAGGTCATGAGGGTGGGGGTCTCCTGATGGGATCAGTGTCCTTAAGACACCAAAGGGCTTGCTTTCTCCTCTCCCCTCACCCCTGACCCCACTCTTCCTCTGCCATCTGAGGACACGGTAAGAAGGCTGCAGTCCACAAACTAGAAGAAGGGCCCCCTCCGGGAACCGACTTGCCCGGCACCCTGATCTTGGACCTCCTAGCTTCCAGAACTGCGAGAAATAAATTCTCATTGTTTAGTCTATATTATTTTGTTCTGGAAGTCCAAGCTAATACACATGCATGCATGCATACATACATACATAGAAAACTTGATGAGGAACAGGATATTTACAGAGTCTCAAAGCACCTCTCCACAAAATATTTACTAAATACAAAGGAAAAGAAAAACTTCCTTCACAGTGGAGAAGGCTGGCAGACACCACCTTAAGCAAGTGCTAACGTTAACGTCACCAGCAACAGGACAAATCCACTTTATAGAATTTCTACCAACTTTTCTGTAAATTTGAGATTCTTTCAAAACAGAAAGTAAAAAAAAAAAAATCCCAAAAAACAAACAAACAAAAACCTAAGAGGTCAACCTTCTACTCTTGGTTTCTAATTCAAGCACACAGGTCCATTTCCTAGTGCCAATTCAAAGAACATTGCCCAGTTTTAGATGTCAACGTAACTCACTCATCACCTTCCCTCCCATTTACCGGTTTTCATCCTCATCAAGTGAAATGACAACTGTGAAAATGTGTAAATTATAAAATTTTATGTAAAGTATTTTTTGCTACTTAATTTAAAAAAGTCTGTTTCTGTCCACTTAGCAGACACCAGCCCTTGGAAATCCCATGTATGTATATTTATTATTAGTGTTTTGCTGATCACACCTGGTGATCATACTCCACTGATAAATCATCTTTCTCTTGAGTTGGTTTCCATTCACTCTAACATCCTCATTAACTTGAACATTTCTTTGAAGGTCATCTGCATCATTTCCAAGGGCTCTTCTATTTTTTTCCCGATTCCTTGATTTCTGTTAGACTCTTTTATTTTTAGATTATTGTCTTTTAAAATTTCCTTTTTCAAAACGTTCAATAAAGTCTAGAAAATTGTCTTTCAATTACTACATCTCATGGTCTCTTTACTCATCACCATTCCCAAATCTTATTTCTAAAATGTATCTAACACATAAACACAGTCTTATATAAAAGAATGTGATAACATTTTAAGCAAATTTGAATTATGTGACTTTCAACTGGTATGATATAAAAACACATGTAGAAGTACTGGTTGATTGATAGATGGATGAAGAACCCTGAAAATATTAGGATAACTGAAAGAAGCCCTTCATTAAAGACCACTCATATATTGACCGAAGTCCAGAACAGGGGCGTCTACAGTGACAGAGAGTAGATTAACGACTGCTTAGGGCTGGGAGGTGAGGAGGATGTGGGGGTGACAGCTAAAGGATACAGGGTTCTTTCCTGAGGTGATGAAAATGTCCTAAAATTGAGTGTGGTTAAAGCAGTACCTACTGTGGATAGATTAAAACCCACTGAATTGTATATTTTAAATGGGTGATTTGTATGGTACATGAATTATATCTCAATAAAGCTGTTAAAAATATAAAACTGAATTAGAAACACATGTATTAAAGTTTCATTTGATGTGCAAAATCTGAAATAATTTGAATCTATCCCCCATTAAAAATGCAGTAAGAGTGGGGTTTATTCCAGGAATGCAAGGATTCTTCAATATACGCAAATCTATCAATGTGATAAACCATATTAACAAATTGAAGGAGAAAAACCATATGATCATCTCAATAGATGCAGAGAAAGCTTTTGACAAAATTCAACACCCATTTATGATAAAAACCCTGCAGAAAGTAGGCATAGAGGGAACTTTCCTCAACATAATAAAGGCCATATATGACAAGCCCACAGCAAACATCATCCTCAATGGTGAAAAACTGAAAGCATTTCCACTAAGATCAGGAACAAGACAAGGTTGCCCACTCTCACCACTATTATTCAACATTGTTTTGGAAGTTTTAGCCACAGCAATCAGAGAAGAAAAGGAAATAAAAGGAATCCAAATTGGAAAAGAAGAAGTAAAGCTGTCACTGTTTGCAGATGACATGATCCTATACATAGAGAACCCTAAAGGTGCTACCAGAAAACTACTAGAGCTAATCAATGAATTTGGTAAAGTGGCAGGATACAAAATTAATGCACAGAAATCTCTGGGCATTCCTATATACTAATGATGAAAAATCTGAAAGTGAAATCAAGAAAACACTCCCATTTACCATTGCAACAAAAAGAATAAAATATCTAGGAATAAACCTACCTAAGGAGACAAAAGACCTGTATGCAGAAAATTATAAGACACTGATGAAAGAAATTAAAGATGATATAAATAGATGGAGAGATATACCATGTTCTTGGATTGGAAGAATCAACATTGTGAAAATGACTCTACTACCCAAAGCGATCTATAGATTCAATGCAATCCCTATCAAACTACCACTGGCATTTTTCACAGAACTAGAACAAAAAATTTCACAATTTGTATGGAAACACAAAAGACCCCGAATAGCCAAAGCAATCTTGAGAACGAAAGAAGGAACTGGAGGAATCAGGCTCCCTGACTTCAGACTATACTACAAAGCTACAGTCATCAAGACGGTATGGTACTGGCACAAAAACAGAAAGATAGATCAATGGAACAGGATAGAAAGCCCAGAGATAAACCCATGCACATATGGACACCTTATCTTTGATAAAGGTGGCAGTAATGTACAATGGAGAAAGGACAGCCTCTTCAATAAGTGGTGCTGGGAAAACTGGACAGGTACATGTAAAAGTATGAGATTAGATCACTCCCTAACACCATACACAAAAATAAGCTCAAAATGGATTAAAGACCTAAATGTAAGGCCAGAAACTATCAAACTCTTAGAGGAAAGCATAGGCAGAACACTCTATGACATAAATCAAAGCAAGATCCTTTCTGACCCACCTCCTAGAGTAATGGAAATAAAAACAAAAATAAACAAATGGGACCTAATGAAACTTCAAAGCTTTTGCACAGCAAAGGAAACCATAAACAAGACCAAAAGACAACCCTCAGAATGGGAGAAAATATTTGCAAATGAAGCAACCGACAAAGGATTAATCTCCAAAATTTACAAGCAGCTCATGCAGCTCAATAACAAGAAAACAAACAACCCAATCCAAAAATGGGCAGAAGACCTAAATAGACATTTCTCCAAAGAAGATATACAGACTGCCAACAAACACATGAAAGAATGCTCAACATCATTAATCATTAGAGAAATGCAAATCAAAACTACAATGAGATATCATCTCACACCAGTCAGAATGGCCATCATCAAAAAATCTAGAAACAATAAATGCTGGAGAGGGTGTGGAGAAAAGGGAACCCTCTTGCACTGCTGGTGGGAATGTGAATTGGTTCAGCCACTATGGAGAACAGTATGGAGGTTCCTTAAAAAACTACAAATAGAACTACCATATGACCCAGCAATCCCACTACTGGGCATATACCCTGAGGAAACCAAAATTCAAAAAGAGTCATGTACCAAAATGTTCATTGCAGCTCTATTTACAATAGCCCGGAGATGGAAACAACCTAAGTGCCCATCATCGGATGAATGGATAAAGAAGATGTGGCACATATATACAATGGAATATTACTCAGCCATAAAAAGAAACGAAATTGAGCTATTTGTAATGAGGTGGATAGACCTAGAGTCTGTCATACAGAGTGAAGTAAGTCAGAAAGAAAAAGACAAATACCGTATGCTAACACATATATATGGAATTTAAGAAAAAAATGTCATGAAGAACCTAGGGGTAAAGCAGGAATAAAGACGCAGACCTCTTAGAGAACGGACTTGAGGTTATGGGGAGGGGGAAGGGTGAGCTGTGACAGGGCGAGAGAGAGTCATGGGCATATACACACTAACAAACGCAGTAAGGTAGATAGCTAGTGGGAAGTAGCCACATGGCACAGGGATATTGGCTCGGTGCTTTGTGACAGCCTGGAGGGGTGGGATGGGGAGGGTGGGAGGGAGGGAGACGCAACAGGGAAGACATATGGGAACATATGTTTATGTATGACTGATTCACTTTGTTATAAAGCAGAAACTAACACACCATTGTAAAGCAATTATACCCCAATAAAGATGTTAAAAAAAAAAAAAAAAAAAAAAAAAATGCAGTAAGAGTTGTACAACCTCAAAGCCAAATGAGTCATAAACCACCTACATTACTGCCACACATGATAGCACTTTAGATGATTAAAGGGCATCCTCTGTCAGCATTAGGGCCACTTAGGTTGGAAACACACAACCTCTGTCAGGGTTGTTTTTGGATTATATGATTTATATTATGCAAAATTTTCCAGAACACACCCCTCAGGTAAATGGTTTCAAATAATGATAGCTGCTGATCTTCCTCCTCTTAGAGTGATTTCTGCACCTCTGTGTTCTCAAACAACATTCATTTTGAAGTCTGAACTATTTATTACCAGTCTTTCTGTCAGTCACAATATTTCTGGTCAAACTTTACTCTTTCTCTCAATATCTAGGTCTACTAGCATAATCATTTCATAAACTAACTTGAAAAGAATGTTGGCATAAAAAGGGAAAAAACTGTCAGTGTGATAATTTTTCCACTGAGTTTAGGGAAAAGTAGATTAGGGGAGTGTTACAATAGAAAGAGTAATGAAAACGACAAATCACAAATTTGAAAAAAAATAAATTCAAGAATTAAGTTCTTCGAAAAGGTATCAAAGATGAGAAGGGCTTGGAATTCCTAGAGCAGGCGTCATGGGACAGTGGGGAGAACAACAAATGGAGCAGTCAGGACGCCCAAGTTCCATCTGAGCACGGGCCTAGGTCTCTGCTTGCTCATCTGCAAAACGAGGGGGTGGACCAGGTGGCCCCTGTCCCTTCCAGGGCTAAAAATCTTTTCTTCTAAACTCCAAGTTCTAAGCTCTCTTACCTTCTTCTTTAAAATGACTCTCTGTGTCTTCGGTGAGACATCCAAGACGAGCTCTGCACAGGTAATGGCTCTGTTGGAAGCCACAGGCCGTCCTGTCCCCTCCTGTAAACTAGAATTGAAAAAACAGTAACAATCATAATACACACACACACGTATACACGTGGACTCACATGCGTATTCATGTACTCATAAGCAAACGGCTAAACCTCCACCATAAAGAAGATAATTCTTCTTTAATCATAGAAGAAAAAGCCTGACTCAAGCTGCAGAAAGATCAAGGTTGTGCTGTTTTCCTGCACAGTTCAAAGATTCATTTGTCAGAAGACATACTCTGACATTTCCCCTCTCCTGATAATTTCAGTGGCTTAAAATTCAGACATAAAAGGATGACTATATATCTTTAGAGACAAAAAACAAAAACTAATCCAGACATTCCAAGGGTCCAAGAATTAGTTCTACTGTTTGCCAGGAAGATGATCAGAATTATTGCATCCCCATGTCTTAGCAAGAAATCAGAAGTCCCTTAAGGATGAAAAGAAAACAAAGGGTTCATAATCACCTTCCTCCAATTCCACCTTGTTGTGTTTCTCTATGGCTTAAGAATACTAAGCTTTATGGAATGTTGCAGCCTAACTACACTTTAGGGTATTTCAATGAGATTTTATTTAGATCATCCTCCTGTTTCCACTAATCTCTATCATCAAAAAATGGACTGAAAAATTCCGAGTTAAAAACCAGTTTTCATGATATCAAAAGCACAAGTGACCAAAAAAAATTTGACTTCAACAACATTAAAAAACTTTTGTCCTTCCGAAAGACATTACCAAGAAAGTAAAAAGACATTCCACGGAATGGGAGAAGATATTTGCAAATCATATATCTGATATGGGATTTGTATCCATATTATATAAGGAGCTTTAAAATTCAAAAAGGCAAAAAAATCTAATCTAAAAATGGGCCAAGGATTTGAATAGACATTTCCCCAAAGATATACAAATAGGGAATTCCTTGGCAGTCCAGTGGTTAGGAGCCACCGCTTTCAACGCCGTGGCCAGGGCGGCCCGGGGTTCAATACCTGGTTGGGGAACTAAGATCCCGCAAGCTGTGCGACATGGTCAAAAAACAAACAAACAAAAAAGATACACAAATGGGAATAAGCACGTGATAAGATCTTCAATATCATTAATTATTATGGAAATGCAAATCAAAACCGCAATGAGGTAACATTACCTATTCAGTAGAATTACTACAATCAAAAAAAGGTGGAAAACAGGGCTTCCCTGGTGGCGCAGTGGTTAAGAACCCGCCTGCCAATGCAGGGGACACGGGTTCGAGCCCTGGTCCAGGAAGATCCCACATGCCGCAGAGCAACTGAGCCTGTGCGTCACAACTGCTAAACCTGTGAGCCACAAGTACTGAGCCCATGTGCCACAACTACTGAAGCCTGTGTGTCTAGAGCCCGTGCTCCGCAGCAAGAGAAGCCACTGCAATGAGAAGCCCGAGCACCGCAACAAAGAGTAGCCCCTGCTCACCACAACTAGAGAACGCCCGCGCATAGCAACGAATACCCAACACAGCCAAAAATAAATAAATAAAATAAATTTAAAAAAAACGTTAAAAAAAAATTTGTTTTTAAGTGGAAAACAACAAGCACTGCTGAGAATGTAGAGAAACCAGAACCCTTACACATTACTGGTGGGACATAAAATGATTCAGCTCCTGTGGAAAATAGCATAGCAGTTCCTCAAAAAGGTAAACACAGGGGCTTCCCTGGTGGCACAGTGGTTGAGAGTCCACCTGCCGATGCAGCGGACACGGGTTCGTGCCCCAGTCCGGGAAGATCCCATATGCCGAGGAGCGGCTGGGCCCATGAACCATGGCCGCTGAGCCTGCGCGTCCGGAGCCTGTGCTCCGCAACGGGAGAGGCCACAACAGTGAGAGGCCCGTGTACCGCAAAAAAAAAAAAAAAGGTAAACACAGAATTACCGTAGAACCCAGCAATTCCACTCCTAGGTATATATGCAAAAGAATTAAAAACAAGTACTTAAACAAGTACATGTATGGGCATGCTGACAGCACTGTTCACAACAGCCAAAAGGTAGAGGCAACACAAATGTCCATCAAAGGAAGAACAGACAAAATGCGGTACAGACACACAATGGAATATTACTCAGCCATAACAGGAATGAAACAGTGATACATGCTACAGTGTGGATGAACCTTGAAAACATTATGCTAAGTGAAAGAAGCCAGACACAAAAGGTCACATGTTTTATGATAATTTATGTGAAATATCTGAAATAGGTAAATCCTGAGAGACAGAAAGCAGATTGGTGGTTTCCAGGGGCTGAGAGAAGAGGTTTAATGGGGGAGTCACTACTTAATGGGTTTGGGGTGATGAAAACATTTTGGAACTAGATAGAGGTGGTGGCTGTACAATATCACGAATACACTAAATGCCATTGAACTGATCACTTTAAAATGGTTAATTTTATGGTATATGAACTTCACCTCAATTTCAAATAAAACAAAACAAAACAAAACTAGTCTCCTTCCTCATCGTCAGTTCTCACCAAAAATGCGAAGAAATAGGATCTACTGCACTTATAGGGGTCAACCCCTTAGCACACTAAGATTCCCAGGAACTTCTCTTTTTCTCTATCCATATCTGTTCAACCCATTAAACTCGTAATTCTCCATTAGGATTCTTCAGTTAAACAGCTTAGTAACTACTGGAATTTAACATAAGAAAGTAAAGAGAAAAACATGAATAGCAACCAGATTAAGGACTGGCTTTTCAGGCACTAAAACCTTAAGCATGTCATACTACTGAGTGCCATAATCTTTAAAAAGAAAGAAACACACATGATTGACTTAATTAAAACAAGATAAGCATCTCAGCACCATCATTATCAAAAGAGAACTGTAATAAACAAGGAAAAGAAGGGCTACTCTAAGCAAAGATGCCTATTCAATTCATTATTAGTGAAATCTGGAGTCTAGGTAGCTGAGAGAGACACTACACAGACTCAGAGATGATTTTGTGGGCCTCAGGCACATACAAAAATATTTCATGAGCAAAATTATTCAGAACATTTTGCAAAGAAATATGACTTTAAATGCCCCGTTCACCAGGTGACTTATATTTGGAATGCTAAAGATCAGGCTATCTTCCCAGTTTCTTCAACTTTAAAATTGGCCCTGTAACCAGCACAGAAACAAACTATATTTACGTGTTGGTGGAATGACTACTTTTGAAAGCCTAACATTTTGAATCTCTACGTACCTATCTCTGTACCAATCTAACAGAATTAGAATAAGCTCACTATTCCTCACCTGTCTTTTCTTTCCAAATACAACTAACTAGTCAGACAACAGTGAAGATTATAATTGTAAGGCAACTGGAATTACTGTCAAGTTAAACTCCTCTGCTTGCCTTTAGGTGACTATTAAAAAGACCTTTAAGTGTCTGCTTAATCAGAATTCTCAATGGAAGAGGAGAGTCAGAATGGTGACTTGAATAATTATGGATGAAGATTAGTCAGTTTCAAATGAGGAAAGAGGTAAAACAAAAAATGGAAAGAGGTAAAGGAAAGAGGAAAGAGGTAAAACAAAAGTTTACAGCAAGAGAAATTTAAGACATTATAATAACAATGCCTTAGGGGAGTTGTTAGATACTAGAATGGATTATTGGGGATAGATTATTAAAAAGAGAAGAGTCTTGCCTTTTTGGATAAATTTTACTCTAGCCAGAAGACAAGGGTTTAGACTAAAGACCTCTCAAGATAGAGCCTGAGCCTAGGATTTGGTAAAGAATGGAAGGAATCTTCGTTCATCCCTTAGCCTCCTGAGAACTGCTTAAAATTTAAAACCGGTTAATAATTAGAGTTTTCTGCTTTACGAACAGTAATTTAACTCAGAATTACCCAGAGAACGTATATGTAGCAGCAATGTAAATGAAATTTTCATAATAAAGCTGTCGGTTATCCTGGAAATCATTCATGTTGCAGTTGATCTCAGAGGAACCTGCCCCTTTAACAGTCAGAGTGATAAAAGGTGGCAGGGTGGGTTCGTCCCAGGCATAATCCAAGGAAGTCATGGGCTTCACTTCAGTTCGGAGCCTGGGTTCAGCAACGCCATGCTGAGTGAAGACAACCGGGACCTACAGTAAGGGCAGAGAGGATAAAGAGGACTTTCAGTCAGAGCGGTGGTATTGGAAAGTTATCAGTGCCTCCTAGGTTTAAGTCCCAGATCCTTCCCAAATGAACCTACGCAGCATATAACCACAAGTGAGGCTCATCATGTGGCCTCTTCAAATGCCTCTCTAATCATCTTCAAAATTGCAAAAAGCCCACCAATTAGACATGGGCCACAGCCTGTTGGGTAAAGGGTTTTGAGAAGCTCTGCCACGCCAGATACCTAGAGGAAGCTTCTCTGTCCTTTCAATGGCATCTAGTCTACCCTCAACCCCCTGGGATACACTTTGAACAAAAATTTTGGAATTCAGCTATGGAAAGTCACATATTTTAAGATGTAAGGCATAATTTAAAATAGAATCTAATGATTTCCATCTTGGCTTTACTTGGAAGATTCATAAAAGAGCTCACTGTAACTAAGCAACAGGAAGAATGCCCGCCCATTCTACCGGGCATTTGTCAATCTGATTCTGATTCCTCTCTCTCTGTTTATATGGAAATGTCTACAGAGGGCACCATGCCAACCAAACTATCTAGTCAAAATAAGTTCTGGGTACTGAGAAGTCCCTTCTGGACAAGGCTGCCCAGCAATCAAAATAACCAGCAGAAACCACCTCCCAATGGTAAGATTTCTAAGATCCTGTATGGCTTCTTTTGAACCCAAGTTTAAAATGTACTTCATTCATCATTATCTTAAGGGCAGTATATATTCCACTTTCCCGCATATGAAACAGCCAAACTGGCTCTCAACTCCCCTTGGTACCTTAGAAAAGTTGTCAATTCGGAAAGGAGGGGGTAACTGATCTGTATCACTAAAGGAGATCCTATAGGTAGCTCCTCGAAGAGTAATTTCCACACGCAGGAAGAAGCATTTTCCCAGAGTGTCTCTGCAGCAAAAGGAAACAAAAGAGGCTGCATAAAATGGAGGGAACAAGCTCCAGTTCACATTCTCCTCATACTTCTCATGATCACCACTGTGCGCTCTCTGATCACATTAAAAAAAGTAGAAATTGACAGTATAATCACACAGTAAAAAAGAATTCATTCAAGCAACTTTGAACAGCACGCTGTAACTATATGAGATCTACAAATTTTACTTAGGGTTTGTTTTGGGTCTAGCGTCAGTGCAGCAAATGAGTAAATATTGGTTGAACTACATAAAATTGTTAATATTAGACTACTTTTGACCTAGAAAAGAGGAATTTCACATGGTTCAAACTAATATATTGATGTTATTGATAAACAGGGTTTGCACTGTAGGATGAGGGAAGGTGAGGAAGAATCCTGTGGAATGGAGGTACCAGTATGTGATCATAATTTACGTGGGTGTTGTGTGTGTGTGTGTGTGTGTGTACTTAAATACAGATAAACCACTGGAGAGAATGGAAAGAAAGCTCTTCCTTAGGGAAGAATATCAGTTAATAAATGTAGAAGAAATGAGAGAACCAGAAAATCACCATTTTGCAACCACCAATGTAATAACTGATTCAGGTAAGAACCATCAAGCCATTGAGTGAAAGGTTTTGGGGAAACAGAACAGACACACAGTCTCAAATTATCCCCCCAATGGACTAGTCCTGTTTACAAAGAAGAAAAGGTAACTTCACAATACAGAGACCTGGTGGACACCAGCTAAACCAAATGATGATCGAATTTAGCAACATTAATAACAGGACCAACAGACGTCACAGGCCTCCGGATGTGATGCAGTGGGAAACACGTACCACCGCAGAAGTAGTATTCTTACCAAAAATGGATGGCCCAAATTTTTCTTTTTTGGCCCAAATTTATATATAAAAAACCATCAGAAAAATCCAGAAAATAAAACATTCTACCAGGCACCGGCTTGGACTCCAAAAATGTCAACGTCAATAAAGACAAAAAGGGAAAAGTGAGACTATGACTATTCTAGATTAAAGGAGATGAGATATACCAACCAAATAAAATGCATGATCCTTCACTGGGTCCTAGATCTGGGGAGGAAGGTTGCTATGAAGGACATTTTAGAGAACTATTTATTTAAAAACATAATCAATATTAAATTTCTTCAGTGTGTAATGATAGGTAATAAAGTTTTTATGAAGTATCATGATGACTTCACATTACTTTCAAATGGTTTGGGAAAAAAAAATGTATGTGTGCAAGTGTGGAGAGAGAACAAGAACAGACCAAATGTTGAAATGTAGGAAATCTAGGTAAAAGAGGGGTGCCTTTGTACTACTCTTATAAGTTTTCTGTGGGTTTAAACTGTTTCAAAATGAAAATGTGGGGAAAGTAAAGGAAGGAAACAGCTGGCTCAGGTCCCTGCTCAGTAGTTTAGGGCCACACACTGAAACTATTTCAAAAGGATTAACAAAGGTACACAAGCCATCCTTCTGCCCACCCTCCACACCTTTTACTTCCTTTTCTTCTTTTTTGAAGTAACGATGAGTAACTTTTTGTTTAATTCTGAATTGGCTTCACACCACACAACTGATCTGGGCTGCCTCCACCAAGGCAGTATATAAACCAATGGTGGTTTCAGCTGCAGAATTCCTCACCTTCCCCTGCCCACCCCCACCACGAAATCTTGTGGGGCAGGGGTCCCCAACCCCTGGTCCTCAGTGGATGGGGCCACACGGCAGGAGGTGAGTGGTGGGCAAGCGAGCAAGGCTTCATCTGCCGCTCCCCATCACTTGCATTACCACCTGAACCATCCCCCCACCCCACCGTCCGTGGAAAAACTGTCTTTGACGAAACTGGTCCCTGGTGCCAAAAAGGTTGGGGACCGCTGTTGTGGGGAACATATGATACTACCAGATAGGAGTTCTGGTTGAAGTACGGATGAGGGCATTGGAGTCCTGCCCACTTTGCTCCCTTGACCTGTAAAGTCACCTCCTTAGACCCCAATGGCCCCTAGGAACATAGCCGGAAAACCACTATGCCAGAAGCAATTAACTCTAATAAGGGGGGGCCAGGGCAAAGGATAATTAAGAAAGGCACATCATCAACAAAAACAGAAACAAAGAAAAACCTCAGATAATGCATTTTTTGAGTCAAATATAAATACTATTTTGGATCATCTATTATTAAATTAGCCATTTTTCTGTTCCCTTGCAATAGTGTTCTCCATAAAGAACTAACCATAAGGTATAAATGATTAAATATTGCTTCTAAATGTGTTGAAATAGCACTGATTTCAGTGTCTTTAGCTTCAAAAAGCATTTGATGAAAAAAATTAAAGAGGACAGAAATAAATAGAAAGTCGTCCCATGTTCATGGATTAGAAGACTTAGTATTGTCAAGATGTCAATGCTACCCAAAGTGGATCTACAGATCTAATAAAACCCCCATCAAAATTCCAAGTGTTTTTTTTTCCCCCAGAAATAGTAAAATTCAGATGGAATCTCAAGGGACTCCAAATAGCTAAAATAGTCTTGAAAAAGAACAAAGATGGAAATCTCACACTTCCTAACTTCAAAACTTATTACAAAACTACTGTAATTTAAAAAAATGTGTGATATTGGCATAAAGATAGAATATGAATGAATAGAATAGAGAGCCCAGAAATAAACCCTCACATATAGGGTCAACCAAGTTTTGACAAGGGTGTCAACACCATACCATGGGGAAAGGAAAGTCTTTGCAACAAATGGTGTTGGGAAAACTGGATATCCACAAACAAAAGAATGAAGTTGGACCCTCACCTTACACTAAATAGAAACATTAACTCAAAATGGATCAAAGACCTACATGTAAGAGCTAAAACTATAAAATTCTCAGAAGAAAACACAGCGGGGAAAGCTTCATAACACTGGATTTGGCAATGATTTCTTGGATACGACACCAAAAGCACAGGCAACAAAAGTTAAAATAGGTAAGTAGGACTACATCGAAATTAAAAACTGTAAATCACAGAACACAATCAACAGAGTGAAAAGGCAACGTATGGAACGGGAGAAAATATATGCAAATTATGTATCTCATAAGGGGTTAGTATTCAGAATATATAAAGGACTCCTACAACTCAACAACAACAAAAATAATTCGAAAATGGACAAAGGAGTTGAATAGACATTTCTCCCAAAAAGATGTACAAACGTCCAACGAGCACATGAAAAGAAGTTCAACATCACTAATCATTAGGGAAATGAGAATCAAAACCATGAGATACCACCTCACACCCATTACTATCAGAAGGGCAAAAAATAACAAGTGTTGGTGAGGATATGGAGAAATTGGAACCCTTGTGTGCTACTGGCAGGAATGTAAAATGGTGAAATGTAAATGGTGAATGTAAAAATGGTCCTACTATATAGCACAGGGAACTATATTCAATATCCTGTGATAAACCATAATGGAAAAGAATATGAAAGAGAATGTATATATACGTGTAACTGAATCACCATACTGTACAGCAGAAATTAACACAACATTGTAAATCAACTATACTTGAATATATATAATTTCACTGCACTAGAGTGAAATAAAATGTAATAAACTATCACCAAAAAAAAAAAAAGGAAGTTCAACATGGACGAACCTTGAGAACATTATGCTAAGTGAAATAAGCCACTCATAAAAAGACAAATATTGTATGATTTCACTTATCTGAGATACCTAGAGTAGTCAAATTCATATGAAAAGGAAAACAGCGGTTGCCAGGGGTTAAGAAAGGGAAAAAGAGGAGCAGTTGTTTAATGGGTACAGAGTTTCCATTTTGCAAGAGGAAAAGAGTTTAGGAGATTGTTTGCACAACATAAATGTACTTAACACTAGTGAAGTTAAAAATGGTGAAGACAGTAAATTTTATGTTATGTGCCTGAGGCCCACAAAATAATCTCTGGGTCTTCATGCTATCTTTCTCATATGGTATGTGTATTTTACCACAATTTTTAAAGTTCAATACATTTTTTTTTTTAAGCAATGGATGAAAGCAGAAAAAGAAAGCAGTCATCCTGTACTACTTGAGGCTGAATTTTGTTGATTTTTCTTAACAAGGACCTGAGGGTCACTGGGTTGGGCAAAGAAGGCCAGGTGATTTACTGAAACCGCATCAAATGAGAGAAGAGTTTGTACAATGTGCAAGAATAGACAAAAACATTTATAATCAAAGCTGCCATCTAAATGCTGACAGAGTTGTGGGTAACAGTGAGATCAGTACTACCCCCTGAACATGTGACCTCAGACGACAGCAAGTGCACAATGGTCAAAACTGTCAATGTTCCCTTTAACTCACTGCATCAAAATGTTCACTCCTCCTTGCCTGGTCTTTGCAGTTTTATGACCTTTGAGCCAGAAACATATGTGTGCATTTCACGAAGAGTAGTCTTACTATTTATTACTATTTACAGCTTTATAAATATCTGAAATTTATATGGTATTTATAGCTTATTATTTACATTACTGCACCTCAATTGAGGCTACTTTTTGTCTAAATATAGTCTCTGAACTTACCTCATGTTGATATGGAAGGAATTATTCTTGTTGACTTCAAAGCCTCCAGACCAAATACAATTGGGAACATCCATCAATCGGACACATAACAGCTGATCGTAGTCATTCCGAGGCCAGTGGAACACCACACTGGAACCAGGAAGGGTGGAAATGTAACCTTCAGGATTGGCTGTTCCCTAAAACACACAGGATCATTGGCTTTAGTCAAAAGCCAAGTCAAGACGTAAATGCTTACTGAGTATCTATCTACTCTGAGCCTTGCCCTCTACCAGGAGCTATTTAGGATACCAAAGGCACAAAATGATTATTCACATCAAAAAACTTAGTGTTGATGGGGAGATAAGCCCTGACATTAAAACTCACTGTGCTATTAAATAAATACTAGTTAATCTTCAAAAGCAAGCTGCTTACCTGTCCCCTGGCAAATTCCCTCTGTGCAAATGCAAGCTTGTGAGATGATTTATTATCTAACAGGTAACGGGGAGCGAAGATTACCATACAGGTGTCGATATATCGGCCTCGGCCTTTCTTGACATCAATACCTACAAATAACAAGAACCAGTTCCATGAGTTAATCAGAAGGAAAAAAATTTGTGGTCTAAAAAAATTAAATAGCCTTCACAATTTCACTGAAAAAACAATTGTAGCTCCCAGAGAATCTGTCAAGGCTCCTAAGAATGGAATGAAAACAGCAACAGCACTCAAAGTATTATACTTTATTCCCATTTAGGCCTTAAAAAGTCTCCATGGCAACATCAACGTTCCCATAATTCCTAGCTTCTTCATAAAGTGTGTACAACTATAACAACAACTAAAACACACAGGTGTTCAGTTTGGTTTCCATTTATAAAACTAAGACAGGGACTTCCCTGGTGGCGCAGTGGCTAAGAATCCGCCTGCCAACGCAGGGGACACACGTTCAAGCCCTGGTCCGTGAAGATCCCACATGCCACAGAGCAACTAAGCCCGTGCGCCACAACTACTGAGCCTGTGCTCTAGAGCCTGCGAGCCACAACTACTGAGCCTGTGCTCTAGAGTCTGCGAGCTACAACTACTGAGCCCACATGCCACAACTACTGAAGCCTGCACGCCTACAGCCCGTGCTCTGCAACAAGAGAAGCCACTGCAATGAGAAGCCTGCCTGCCGCAACGAAGAGTAGCCCCTGTTCACCACAACTAGAGAAAGCCCGTGCGCAGAGATGAAGACCCAACACAGCCAAAAATAAATAAATTAAATAAATTTATTAAAAAAAACCAACTAAGACAGTTTATGTGATACATTTCTGCTTACACATGGGACACAAAATTTCCTCCTAGAGAACTTGCCCCTTTTACAGCATATCGTAGAAATTTCGTATTACTTAACTGGCTTCTGCAACTGCCCTGAACTCAGCTGACTCTTCTAGTATTTTCTTTAAGCCCACTGCCCAAGAAGCCAGCTCAAACATAATGCTAGATGCTATAGAATTTATTCCTTCATAAAATAAATGTTTTCAGTACCTACTAGGTACTGGAAAAAAAAAAGGCAAACAAAACACATACCAAGGAAAAAAAGACATAGTCAATCAAAAGGAAATCTCAAAACACCAGGTTCCAAAAAAAGAAAGAAAAATGAAATAGCACTATATTCTTAGAAACTCTGCTAACAACTTTTAAAAATACGAAACTCAGGGCTTCCCTGGTGGCGCAGTGGTTGAGAGTCCGCCTGCCGATGCAGGGGACGCAAGTTCGTGCCCCGGTCCGGGAAGATCCCACATGCCGCGGAGCGGCTGAGCCCGTGAGCCATGGCCGCTGAGCCTGCGCGTCCGCAGCCTGTGCTCGGCAACGGGAGAGGCCACAACAGTGAGAGGCCCGCGTATCGCAAAAAAAAAATTAAAAAAAAAAAAAAAAATACGAAACTCAGTGGGTGAATTAATTCATTCATTCAGACAATGAATAAAGCAACTATATTCAAGGCACTGGGCTGAGCACTGGTTATAAAATGATAAAAACGTTTATGGTAAAAATAATAAAAATAATAAGTTATTGAATTCTTAATACATGCTACACCCTCCACCAAAGGCTCAACATTTAATTCTCGTAACAACCTCTTATCAGTTAGGTATTTTCATTCCTTCATTTTTGCAGATGAAGAAACTAAGGCAGGGAAAGCTGGGTAACTTGCCCGGGGTCACGCAGCCAGTGGGTGGCATAGATGGATTTAAACCCAGGCAGCCTGCCTCGGGAGTCCTTGCTCACATCGTGATGGGACATATACAAGGACCCTACCAATAGTCAACAAGTATCAAGAGACCATAAAAAGAGAAGAGACCTTAGGATATGACAACTAGGTGTCCTGGATGTTCCAACGTAATTCCAATTATAAATATTATGATCTGTTAACTCCCTAATTCACTTGTACTGGTGTTCCTTTAATTTAAGTCTCAAAAATGGCTGAAAGACTGAGCAAATCACAGAAACAAAATCACTGAAACTCTGTATGAAGCAGCCTTTGCCTATTCAAGGGGTGGAGCAAAAAAATGTGAGGAAAAAGTAAAGAAAATTATCCTCAGCTGGAGGATCAGATACACTTGATTTCTTCTATTAAAAGTCTTAATGTCAACTTTAAAGTAGACAGCTTCCATGTCAAGGGAGCATACATGCAAATTCATGTTTTAAAAAACAAAAAGCTAACTCTACTTGGAAGAGAGTCTTCTACTAATAAACCTTCAAACACTTAAACATATCACTGACTCCATGGGATTCAAGGTAAACAGCTAAATGACACCATATCAATTTTTCCTTTTATAACACAACTCTTTACATTGACACTGTCCAAAACAGTAGCCACTAGTCATACAAGATCACTTACACTAACTAAAATGAAATGAGAAATTCAATTTCTTTGTCACGCTCACCAGTTTTTAGTAAGGTACTCTCAAGTGCTCAGCAGCCACGCGTGGCTAGTGCCTCCTGATTGGACAGTACAAAATAGAACATTTCCACCTTCCCAGAGAGTTAAATGGTTTCCCAACATTCAATACTCAACAGTGCTTTGAGATCCTTGGAAATTATATATGAAAGGAAAGATGCACTGCTAACATTTTAAACCTGAGACACATTTAAATCAAGTTTGTCTTAACCCTTTGGAAAATCTTCTGCGTGTTCCAGGTGGCCACGAGGCATACAGGTACAGCATCCTCCCCGTCCCTCACCACCCCGCCACGTCCAGAAGCTAAGCTAGTTAGGGCCTTCTAATTACCATAACCACCAAGTGCATTTTATTATATTTTTTGCCTCAAATGTGGACACCCCAGTTGTAATCCTACTTCTAACAGACTTCCCCTTTATCTGGACAAGTCACTTAACCTCTCTCTGCTTCAGTTTCAAGTAGAACAATGCTTCTTACCCTCTTAGGGTTTGCAAGTTTTAATGAATGCGTGGGAAATGCTTGGAGGATAAAAAGCATTCTAAGTGTTCCTATTATTCCCATGAAAAACAAGGATTCAAGCCAAACTGATACTCTCCTGACACAGGTGAGTCTGAAATTAAACAGAGCCTCAGACCTCAAAAGGGCAGTGTTCAGGTGGCTCCTTAGATCCCTAGGAGAATAGATCTGTGTTGATATCAATCTAGAATTCAGAGAACAGATACCTGACCCAATGCCAAATGAGAAAATCAGCACTTGCAGCGAAGCCAAAATGTATGGCCGACTTAACCCTCCAAGCCTGAAGTCATCGGCCCATGGTTCCGATTCTCCCACTGCCCCAAATATAACCCACCAATGTTATAGATCAGCCCTGGGCGGTTTCCTTGCTGGATGACTCTCAAAGCTCGGACACCACTACCACCATCCAGTGAGAAGCCCTGACACCAGCCCGGCATGCCTTCAGGATGAATCCCCCTTCCGATTCTCATCGTGCAGCTGTGGAGCAGAAAAGCAAAGATGTATACATTCGTCCATAAGAAAGTCTTATCTACCTGTTCTAATCAGGAAGCACTGCTGTGGCTATCAGCCAAAATTAGAACTCTAATACTGACTCTTCCACATTCTCATGTGATTCCCAAACACAGAAAGGCAATTAATCAGTGGTCAAAACTCTATCTTAGAGGTAGCCACAGTTCAATAATGTGTAAAAATGTACTGACCTCCACAACTAAATGCTTTAGGAGAAAACATTATGATTCTGTGAGCATAAGACAGGAGGAAAATGCTACGGTATCTGAAAAACAAAGATTCAAAGCAAACTGGTATTTTCCTGACTCTGAAATACCCTGAACATATGAGAGAAGTATATACAGAAGATGCAGCTAGTGGTACACTCTTTCAAGGGCCTGGTACTATTGTAACAGCAAAGCACCATTTAGTTGGTCAGCGTCCTGTCACGGATCCTGGAAACATAATTCCTGAATGTGTGTTCCAGCTCTACCACTAACAAGCAATGTAACCTTGAGTGGGTAACTCTTTCTGAGCCTCAGTTTCCTCATGTAAAAACAAAACAAGGGGCTTCCCTGGTGGCGCAGTGGTTGAGAGTCCGCCTGCCGATGCAGGGGACACGGGTTCGTGCCTCAGTCCGGGAAGATCCCACATGCCGCGGACCGGCTGGGCCCGTGAGCCATGGCCGCTGGGCCTGTGCTCCGCAACGGGAGAGGCCACAGCAGTGAGAGGCCCACGTACCACACACAAAAAAAAAACACACAAAAAAAACCAAAACAAGATTCCCTGTGCTGCCTAATCTACTGAAATGTCGGGAGAATCAAATGAGATAGTCTATGTGGAAATGCTTTGGGGACTGTGAATTCCGTACACAAAACAAACTGTGTTTCAAACGTCAAGTCCTGGATGCTGACCACGTCAAGTGGCTGTTTGTGGCCAGCACCCTGGTCAATCCTCTCCAGACTCCAGCAGCAGCCCAGAGTCCAGTCCTCCCTGGTAGATGCATCTGTACCCACTGGCAAGTACTACTCCCTAAGCCCTCCTGTAAGTTTGCAGCACATTTCTACAGATAATGGGGTATGGAATATTAGCAGTATCAGATACACTTAAGTATTTTTGGATTAAGGCTATAAATCAGAAGACCCCTGTAAAAAGAAGAATGCCAAAACCAAGAACAAACGTGAATTAATGCTCTACATGCAACGAGTGCTTTGAGATCTTGAAATGGCACATTTTATTTCAACAGAAAAAGAGATGGATTTCAAAACCTTACACAAAAGGACCTGGACTAGATTAATAGGGTAGAGGCTCTACCAAAGGGCCATCCATCTCCCCTCTGAAGTCAGCTCCTCTGCCTGCTCTGAGAGCTTCCAGGGGAGAGAGACCGTGCAGAGAAGAGAACGTGTGGGTCTCTCTCCATCAGCAGAGTTATGAATAGAACTACTTCAATACACGGAAAATAAAACTGGCTTTCATTATAAACCAACCAAATGGTTTATTTTCAATATCGAGTAACACAGAAATTAGATCTGAAAAAATCCCATTAAGTCATGGTCCTGTTCCCCTGCCAAGTCAGGATTGTTATCTAGAGTATATTTCTACTTACACGGATCTACTAGAGCCTTTGCTAATTTCTCCCTTCCCTGGGAGCTTACTTCCCCTTCCCGTAGATGACTGCACTCACAGGCTTGGCTGCTCTTTGTCAGCGTAGCAGAACAAGAGAGGGCTCAGGCTCCGGGCCAGCTCATGCTCTTCAAACTGGCCTGCAGCATCCATTCTTGCATTGTCCTGTCTGAAGATCAGCGGGAGCCCTTTAGGAAGGAGGGGGTAAGTTTATATCAGTCCCAGCCGGTGTACCCAGGACACATACAAATAATAAAAGGAAAAAAATCACCAAGGGGAAAAATGGTGAAAACTGAATTTATTTGGTGGGCTTGCTCAGTCGTTGTCCAAAAGGCCAGTCTTGACCATGATTAAGCACTTCTTATGGAAACAGGAAAGTAAGTTTAGCAGCTTATACTGCTGAGGTAATCTGTTTGCATTGGCTCCATTTAGTTAGCAGAGCAGATAAATCTGAATTCCCACGACCAACTCCAAAGGCCTACTTGAGCATCCTCTGTACATACCTGTTTTGTTAATCAACCAATACGGAGCCGAAATGAAGATCTTTAAAGATCCTTCTGCTCGACACACGATCCGGATAGTGAGGTTCAGCTGCCGCCGGTTGATGTCATAGAGCCTCATTCTTACCATATAGTTTTGGGTTCCAGATGGAATAAGCAATTCTTTACAGAGTGGAAAATTTTCCAATGACACCCCTAAAGAAGATACAAGCTATTGTCTTTCAGAGTTCTCACTTTAGTTTCTCTAAACAGTCCACAGCCAAACTGAATTGGATTGCTCTGGAAAAATCAATAACCACGTATTCAACAGGCAAAAATCTCATTAGAATGGCCATCTTCCTTTAGCTGGGATGAGAATAAATACGGTCTAGAAGTCACACTAGGGAGTCTGAACTGCATAATAATTCGAAGAATGAAAGTACCCAAAGGTTATCAATAACAGCTCTGGTATTAAGAGTTTACTATACCTCAGGCCTTCAGCTGGGTGCCTGAAACCCAGTAAAGGCAAGTAGAGAGTAAGAGTTAAGGTTTTCTGCAGCCTCCCTGCCTGGCTTCAAATTCCCAGTCTGTCCTCACAGCTGCATGATGTGTGGCAAGCCATTTAACCTCACTGTGTCCATCTGCCAAATGGGGATAATAACAGTATCTACTGCTCGGGCTTCTTATTAAAAGTGACGATCCACAGGGAGCATGAGTGTGAAGATGAGGAGTGCTTGGTGTGCATGCAGTGATGAGGGGGGTGGGGGCAGGACATTCCCATTCCATACAGGGACTCAACAAATATTTGTTGAAGAAATAATAAATGTCAGGACAAAGACCTATTTTCTTTAAAACAGACAACCAGAATTGCACTGTTTTTCTTTTCTAAATTAAGCTCAAGGATTTACATATTCAAAAATGTAAGCTTATCACTGGGGGACACATTGCTGAAGTTCAGTGAGTTTCAGGATCCTCATCAGTAAAATGGGGAAAACAGCTGTCCCTCTGCCTGAAACATCCATTGTTGTGAAGATCAAATGAGATGATGTTATGGAATCACAAAACTGTGAAAAGGTAAATATCTAAGTCCTTATTATTTCAACATGTCTACAACAGCCTTAAAGAAAACTTACTTCCTGTCCCAAATCCAGAAGTACCTTGTTGCTACATGTGCTACAAATATGATAATGACCCCCCTCCCTTGACTTCATTCATCCCTACAAATGAAATTACTTGATACATTAACTATTCCAAACCTCAATGTCTTTGTCAGTAAAATGGGACAAATAACTATTGCTGTAAGGATTATATAAGATCAAGTATATGAAGGTATTTGACATACTGCCTGAAGTACACAGTACATGCTTACCTAACGTTTTTCCCTTTCGTGAAAAGAGAAGAGACATATGATTTTGCTCATTCTGCAGCTGGTAAAAAGCACCGTTTGAAAAGATGAAATGACTTCCTTTACTCACACATCCAGTGAGCAACATTAAGAAAAAAGGCTGTGTTGGGGCTTCCCTGGTGGCACAGTGGTTAAGAATTCGCCTGCCAATGCAGGGGACAAGGGTTTGAGCCCTGGACCAAGAGGATCCCACATGCCATGGAGCAACTGGGCCTGTGCACCACAACTGCTGAGCCTGCGCTCTGGAGCCCACAAGCCACAACTACTGAGCTCTCATGCCACAGCTACTGAAGGCTGCGTACCTAGATCCTGTGCTCTGCCGCAGGAGAGGCCACCGCAATGAGAAGCCCACGCACCGCAACGAGGAGTGGCCCCCGATCGCCATAACTAGAGAAAGCCCGTGTGCACAGCAGCGAAGACCCAACGCAGCCAAAAATATAAATAAATAAATTTATTTAAAAAAAAAAAAAAAGGCTGTGTTGAGTGCTTGCTCTGTAAATCTTTTAGTTTTGTTCGGGTTTTTTGTTTTGATGATTTTCTACATTAGAAGTTTTGCTTTTCTTTTTTTAACTGCATAAATCCTTTGAGCTGGCTTATTGAGGTATTATATGTGCTACAATTTCTCTAAAACTTTCCCAAATAGTCATAAAATATCCACTGACACGTTCACAGAATTATTACAGATAATTATTTGACTAAATCCTTACCCAGTTCAATGTTCTGGGAGGTATCAGCTGTGTGGAGAGCCACCTCCTTGCCAGGTTTCAGTGTCCCATTAATGGGCATTCCTTTAACATAAAAATCAAGTTCACAAGGTAGCAAGTTGCAGATTACCACTGTCGGCAGGAGATATATGGTATGCCCAGGCTGTCTGAAAATCTGTTTTGCACTGTCAGAAAATATGTTGGAGGGCATGTAATCTGGATAATTCTCTTTCTTTATGGCCACACAAAACCTAGGACGACAAAATGGTGTAAAAGTCATCAGCTTGAATGAAGAGCTTGAATTTTTTTCTCCTTAGCTAAGTATGAGACAGGATTACATTAAAATGGCACAATAATTTAGAAAGATATTTGCAGTTTTCAATCCAAACACATTCACTAAGGCATAATCAAATGACAATAAAACGTACAGATTTTAAATGTTCTGTCTGATGAATTTTGACAATTATAGACACCTCTACAACCATAACCCAAAAACAATTACAGAATATTTCTCTCACTCCAGAAAGTTCCCTCATATCCCTTTCCAATCAATATCCTCTCCCATCATTCAAGCAACCACTTTCTGATTTATCATTATAAATTAGTTGTGGCTGTTCTTGAACTGCATATAAATGGAATGATACAATATGTACAACTCTTTGTGTCTGGGTTTTTTTTTTGCATAACATTAAGTTTCAACAACATTCAGCCATGCTGTTGTATGCATCAGTATTTCATATGGCAATGTGTGAATATACCATTTTTTAAAAATTCATTATCCTGTTGATAACCAATTGGGTGGTATCTGCAGATCAATTTAGCGAGAATGGAAATCCTAACAATACGTGAGTCTTCCAATCTGTGAACGTGGTTATATCTTTCCACTTAGTTATTAGGTTTTCTTTAATATCACTCAGCAACGTTTTGTAATTTTTAGGGTAAAAGACTGGTACATCATTCCTTAGACTGATTCCTGAATAATTAAATTTTTTTTGGTGGTATTGTAAACGGTGTTTTTAAATCACATTTTTCAATTGTTCATGGCTAGAATATAGCATATAATTATTGATTTCTATAGGTTGATCTTGAACCCTAAAATCTTGATAAATTTATTAGGTCTCATGCTTTTTTTAAAAAAAATTTATCAATTTTCAAATGTTAAGCTAATCTTAACTGGGATAAACCACACTTGCTGGAAGCTATTTGGTAGTATTTTGTCAAGAATTTTTGCATCTCTTCATGGGGGAATACTGGTTTGTAGCTTTCTTTTTTTGATAATAATTGTATCAGTTTTGGTATCAGGGATATGCTGGCCTCATAAAATGAGTCAGAACTATTCCCTCCTCCCCTACTTTCTGAAAGCGTCTGCAAAAAGCTGGTATGATTTTCTTGTTAAACATCTGGTAGAATTCACTAATGAAGTTATATGGTCCTAGAATGTTCTTTGAGTAAAGGTATTTTATTATAAATTAAATTTCTTTAATAGATATTGGGCCATTTGGATTTTTTGTTTCTTCTTTGTATTACTTTTGGTAATCTGTGTTTTTCAAGAAATTTGTCATTCCAGTGTGGAATTTATTTGTATAAAATTGTTCATACCTCTCCTTTTAATCCTTTTAATATCTGCAGGATCTATAATAATTCTCCATTTTTCATTCCTTATACGCTAATTTGTGTCTTCTCGCTTTTCATCATGATTGGTCTTATTAGAGGTTTATCAAATTTATGAATCCTTTCAAAAAGCCAGTTTTGACATTGTCGATTTTTCCTACTGTTTGTTTTCTACTTCATTGATTTCCATACTTATTTTCTTTTTCTCTTCCTGTTTCTATGTGTTTAATTTATTCTTCTACCTTAAGGTAGAAGTTTACATCAGTGATTTTGCATCTTCCTTATTTTCTAATGCGAGCATTAAAAGCTATACATTTCCCTTTAGAACTGCTTTTGCTGCAACTCCTACATTTTAATATGTCCAGTTTTTATTATTATTCACTTTGAAATATTTCCTTTGTGATGTCTTTTTGACCATGGGTTGTTTAGAAATGTATTGTTTAATTTTCAAGTATTTGGGGGTTTTGTAAGCATCTTATTGTTTTGGTTTCCAGTTTAATACTATTATAATGATGAAATACACTGTGTAGGGTTTCAATTCTTTAATATTTATTGATCTTATGGCCCAGTAGATGGTCTCTCCTGATGAATGTTCCACACATACTTGAAATGAATGTGCAATCTGGAATTGTTGGTTACAGTGCTTTATAAATGCCCACCGTGACAAGCTGGTTGACAGCATTGTTCAAATCCGCTTATGTGTTTATTGTTTTTGTTGGTTTGTTTTATAAATTACTGACAGGGAAGTGTTAAAGTCACCGATTTTGTCTGTGTACTTATCTGTTTCTCCCTTTAGTCTCTCAACAACTGGCAAATCTCAATAAAGGGTACAGTGGAATTATTTACAGTCTTCTACTCCTCTGTAAGGTTAACTAAGTGGATGCCTGTTTTTGCTATAAAGGAAACTAAAGCTGATCATCTCTAATCTAAATAAGTTTAAAGTCTAAGTTTAGAAGGATCTAACAATAGCAATCCAGTATTTTTTCTAACATATGAATTTAGTAACATATTACTTGCACTCTTCAGAAGAGGAGACAGGAGTCTAAATGACAATATAATTTTGTCAGAGTCCCCATGAAAAGTCAGCACTAGGTGCATGAACCTTCACCCAAATTCCTTTGAGTCATTTGAAAAACTCCCAACCCCAGGATTTTGCTTCCCAATTTAGGAATGGGAACTGGTCATTGTTTTTTCTTCCCTCCCTACATGTCTTCTCTTTATGCTGATGCAAACACACCAGTTTCTAATCGTACATGTGTGAGTAATGGGTTTGTGATTGTTTCTTCCATAAATATTAGATAAGTAACTGCCACGCTCCCGCCCACGGTTAACCCATGAATTCGTACGAACCTAACACTTAGGGAATAAAAGAACTTAAGGAGTAAGAACTTTAGGGCTTTAAATAAGCACAACTGAATCACTAAGGGTCCTTAGAGAAAGAATGAAGAAAAAATGGTAAAATATACATGTCACTGCTGTGCCACACATACCTGAAGAAACGGCTTTTTTCTGCATCCATAGAGTGGCACTCTCGTTTGCTGCTACTAACCTCTGTAGTCTTCACTACATTGGTCCAGTGAATAGGAGCCTTACAGAAAAACACACCCAGTCCTTTGGGCCGGGCCTGCAGCCGCCAAGAAGTGAGGTGTAAAGGCACGGCAAATGAATCACCTGGCATGATGGCGGGAAGGACCACGGGCTCTGCCACAGAAACACGGGTTAGCAGTTTCAGGAGTGGTTGCCCACCCCAAAGTCCATCTAGGGTAAAAGAAGGACAATGTCAAAACTTACTGTCTGGAGCTGATGGGCTGTCCAGTCTTAGTTCCATTGGCGTCTCAAGTCTGTTCTTCACAATGAGGGCTGATCGGACAGTGATCACTTTCCGAGCACTGCCTTCCATGGTCACTGCAAAGACGACCCGGACAGGTGGGAGTGAAGAGAACTGTGAAAAAGAGAAAAGTAATAAAGAGTTTAGCTGTGCTTTTGAAAACCATACAGAATACAATACTACCGACCAGAATGCCTACATCTAAAGCATCTTATTATTACTATAGCTCTTCAGTGAAATGAGTCATTAAGCCCTAAAACCACTCCACTTTAATAGGAGTGAATACCCTCTTAATACTCACTACAGTAACAGCCAATTCTAAAGAGTTGTTTGTACTAGTACACCTTTCACAGGAAAAATAACTTTTTTTTCTAAATGTCATAAAATTTACTCGATATGCCCATACACTATTTGTTGACATGCCTATAAAAAAACCAACATTTGTATATCAAAGAACTTTAAAAACAAACTTCTTCTTCACAATAATTTTCTAAGTTCTGTTCAGTAATCACTCTTTTTCTGAACACCAAGAAACTCAAGATAATGGAGGGAAATCATTTATTTATGGTCTTGGTTGGATGCAGCCACTACTTTCTTTTTGCATATGTTCATTCACATACTCAAAACACATTCTGTACTGCTACCATGTGCCAGGAATTTAGCAATTTTTTTAAGTATAAAATTCCACATTAGGCATACCAAAGAGAAGGTTTCTAAAGCTATTATTCTGTGTATCCAGAACATACTGATAGTGCTTGTTGATGGGAGAAACAAATGACACGACATCCAGGCTTCCCATACTGCCAGTTGTTTTCATTAAAGCAAACAGTATGTGAAAACCAACCTAATAAACAATCAAATGACAAGCTCCATGTTTTGAACCAAACTTTCTAGAAAGCCCTAATGAAAAGGCAAAATACAGTCTTCTAGGGTGTTATTAGAGGGACACAATCATCACCAAAGCTTCCAGTGACCCAGCCCAGTAAAGCCCCAGGAGAGCCAAGGCCCAATAACAGTTGTTTTAAATCTTGATCTTGTTGCCTCTATGCTTATCTGAAATTTCACATTTTAAAACTTACTAGCCTCAGGGAAAAGAAATTATAAGCAAAAACCTCAAAAAAGCATTTTAATGTCATCCTGTGGTGATGTTTCAAAAATCAGATGAGGGAAGAAAAAAATCTATTTTTCATTCTTAGTTATTTTCATGACCTTTGGGCCAAAACCTATAAAATATGTATAGCCATACAAAGGTTAATTTATATTTAACTTGGAGAGAAAAGGAGACCTTGGACTAAAACATTTGCCTTTTGTTCTCCTTCCCTGTAATATTCAGTCTCACATACTAAGTTAGGTGAAAACATTTTCTTGCAAGTTCTTGTAAAAGGAAGGAAATATTAATAGAAAAGGAAAAAGGTCCAGTGGTCATCAAGAACTATGTGTGTAAACACAGTGACACAGGAGAATCATACTCACATAAACCTGGGGATGGATAATATTTGTCCTACTGCTTGGGCTACCAATCTAAGAAAGATTCCAAAAGTCAGAGATTCAGTACAGACCTAAGATAACAGGCATCGTTAAATTCAATGACAATATAAGTTGCTTGAAAAGGTGGTTTTATAAATACTCTTAGGTAAAGTATGTTCTACTATGAAAAGAAAACATCTTGGAAAAAATGGGAACAGCAATATTCATTTTACAACCATTCAGGATATACAAAATTTCTCCAGAATGCATCAATAAATAGAAAGGTATCTCCGGGGGGAATTAGTCCTTTTATTACTGACATGAACTTAGGCAGAAAAGTAACTTTGAAAGGAAGTTTCTTTTTCTAAGAAACTTGGGGCACAAGAGAAGAACAATGAAAAGAACAGTGTCCTCCAAGAATATATTTCATGAAGCAGCAAGCATGAGGAAGGCTACAATATCTCTGCAAATCTGTGCTTTCCTATTTATCACTGGCTACTCAAAACTGAGCACAGTTACCCCATGAGTATCTGGCAAGAGCACCCGTGGTGGTCATATCAGCTAGGATGTCAGCCTCTGCCTGCACATTCTAGTCAGGGATGCCACATTCCCCAAGGCTGGCCCTCCAACCCCTAGAACTATAGGCTGGGGTAAAATCAGGGCAAGGGTGTGTGAGAGGATGCATGATCAGAAAATAAACAACAGTGGACATCTATCTTTATGCCGGAGAGGAGAATATGGAGACACGGAGCTAGAAAGATCAAGGAGCAGCATTATAAAAGCGTAAAGAAGACAGTGTATAAAGGAAGCATAACAACATGTGAAATAAAGCCAATATATGTTTGGCAAACTCGCAAATTGCCGGTTGGCCCGGGTGAGTATAAAATGGATCTACACAGGTTGGATAATATGTGTTCGTGCCAATCTTAGATCTTGTTTCTCTACTAAAGCTAACCATTGGCTGGCTTATCTACATAGTGATTACCAATGCCTATGACTGACCCAAATAATCTTGGGTATTCCTCCTGGGCTAGGAAAAATGAAGAACAAGAAAATGTCACAAGAGCAAGGCTACTACAGGCCTGTCTGACGGCCTGGCTTTAAGGGGGTGTGGCTAGGCCACAATCCTGCCACTGAACACGCTTTCCACAGCCGCGCACCGTAGAGGAAGAGGAATTCTTATCTGGCGCAGCGTATCGGAAAAAGGTCCCGACTTTGTCCACTGACACTGGGCTCACTTGCTCCCAGCCATTCACTCTCACTTGCAGTTGATGGATCCGGAGGTCATGGGTGTGTCTGTCAGGCAGAACACAGAAAAAGACATTAAGCACAATCCTATCCAGGGAAGAGAAGTAGAAGCAGAGCCTGAAATCGGATTTACTATATAATGACATAAAAACCCAGTTGTCTAAATAAACCTTTCGGTGATTACCTAATGCAAGGGAAATCAAGAGGATATTTTAACTGAGTCTCACACTTAAAACAAAGCTGCAAGATCTATAAAGCCTGAGCAAGAGTGGCATCTGCCCTCCCTTTATACAAACCACGTGAATCCTGTGAACTAGCTCAGGTCTGTCCCCCACCGACCCCTACCTCAAACTTTATGAAATGACATCAGCTACAAGTGGTTCAGTGGGGTAGCAGAAATGCTGTGCTAGCAATTTAATCACACAACCATACTCTTGGAAATGCCTAAAATGACATTTTCTCCTTGGTTCTTTTGTGGAATCTCCTGCTTCTCTCAGAACCACACTCAGTCGTTGGGCTTTGGTCCTACAAGACTACAGACACGGTAACGAGAGACGGAGCCTGCAGAGTTTCCAGACTGAAGTGCACAGCTGAAACTGCAGTAGAAGGCAGTGGGCAGGACAGGAGGAACAGGAGGAAACTGCACATTTAATTCTATTTTTAGATTTTGCCTAATTCAAGCCAGAAGCCTGAAATAGGGAAGTGGATTTGAGGCTGACAGGAAGGAAAGTGGGGAGGAAGGCAGGGTGTGGGGGACAGAATGCCAAAGGGGAAAACACCAGAGAAGGCATTCATTTCGATGAATTCAAGCAGGCAGGTGGGACTTGAAATGGGTTACAAAACATAGAAACTAAAACAGAAATGACAAAAAGGCCAAACCCCTTCTGATACAACAGAGGCAGTGCTTATTAAGAACTACAGTGAACAGTTCTATAATTTAGCTTCTCCAGGAACCTTGTAGAACAGAAAAATGCTCTCACCACTCATCCCTGGAAATTCTAATGTGGCTTCCAGGTACATGTGCCCAGCACAGTCATTTTTTTTTTTAACTATTTTTTTTGCTGAAAATCACTGGAGGCCCTCAAGTTCAGAACTCGTGCCGCTAGGGAGTAATGTGCGCCGGTGCAGAGCTATACAGAAGGAAGAAGTGTTTGAGGAGCAGGTTTGCACACAAAGAATTAAAGCACCATGAACGCATGTGACCACAGAAGGCTGAAGCCAATCTCTGAAATGTGAGATAATGAGGCTCAAACACTAAAATCTTAACCTATTCGTTATCCACTGGACAGCCCTTCCACTTAAAAATGCGTGCATATAAAAGAACATTCTACTACATATTTTATGATCTCTCAGTAACTAGACACAACGTTCTTTCACATTTATTCTCGTCCTCTGGCTGGCGATTTTGAGTGCATCAGTGAGCAGTCTCCCTAGGTGAGTTATTCTCTCCTCCTTAGAATCAAGAGTATCTTATCATTATTGGCTCTGCTTCCTGAAACCATCTGCCTGCTAAAAGTGTTGTGGCATATGTGTATCTTAAAATTGAAATCAACATGCTCTGATAACCTTTTAATAATACCATGTCACCACTCCATCATGCAATGAACTGGAGGGTTATGATCTGTCTAGGCTTCAACCGAATTAGTTACATGCAACACACCAGTTATCACCTCAACATGTCAAATAAAGGGATGATTAATGGAAAGAAGTGTATTTCCAAGATGGTCATTATATTTTTTAAAAGGAAACACTGATTTCCTAAATAGCTTTTAAAAATAAAACATTAAAGTCATTAACAAAGGAAAGTGAAAAGGCAAAACACTAGAGACAATTATTTTTTTCTTTTTTTTGAGGCAAAGAGTAAACCATGCTTTACCTGTGCCTTAGCTTTCCTCTTGCTTCAAATTCAAAGGGAATCTCTTCACCCGTGAGGACTTCCCGCCACTCGCTAACATTGTGAGCATCGTCAAGAAATGTTCCATTCCCTTCTGGAACCACCCCTGGACTCCCGCTGTGAGACAGTGCAGCCCTGGAACGAAATCAGACAATACCAGCTAGTCCCCCTTTCTCTCCACCTCCCTCTCACACAGCTCAGGGCTGGAAGCAGAAACCCTCCCAGAACACAACTCACAGACATAACGCCGCATAACCTGGCTGTAAAAGAGGACCTAAAAGGTCAGTAACTCAAGTTATCTTCATGATCGATCAAAACTTCATGACCGAAACTTTAGAAACAGCTAAAAGCTATCACTGCATAGTCACCTGCCACCAGCAGCAGAGTCTGGTACACCGAAGGTGATGTAAACTAGTCATGACTTTTAACTGTAGTATTTAAGTGACTATCTAGAATTTAACAGACCTGAATTGTTTTTAAAAAACAAAGATGTCTCCTCTAGAGCATTCTCATACTTGGTGGAGGTGGGAGAAATATGGTCTCAAATCAGCTGATTCTGTTACTCATTTCATACACTTTATTACCTAAACTGGAAAGATCAGCCTGCATTTGGCAAGTTGAGCCAAGGTCTAAGCAGGCAGAAAGTTGTAAGAGAACGTTCTCACTTGGCTTAGGTAGACTCTCATTTGTTCTCCTAACTCCATCCAGTTCCATCTGGACTCCAGTGCGTTTTAGGTTTGGAAGATAATTCGGGGTGGGGGGGGAGGGGATATGAGAGGTGTTTTCAAGCCCTTGTGGAAGAAAAATGGGCAAAACATTTGGCTTAATAACCATATACAGCTTGTTTTAAAAGGGGGAGTAGAATGGGGGCCGAGGAGAAAGGGTGGAATGACTTTTGTTTCACATCCTTAATTTGCTCAACTTTTACTTTAAAAACAAATGGATACCAGGATCAAGATCACAATTTGGATACTTCAGACTCAAGACCTGCTTCTCTGACTACAGACTCTACATAGAACCAGAACCTCCAACGTAGACCTCAGCAAGACAGCAAGCTATTGATTCAAATACCATCAATCCCAAGAGCCTCAGGGAGGCCCCACCTTACTCTGCTGGGCTGGTACACAGGAGCCTTTGGTGGCAGAGATGGCTCTAGGTGACAGATTCAGTGTTCCTTACCTGGTGGGCGTGGTAGTCAGGGTGGCAAACCACAAAGTGCAGCCCGTGTGATTCCTCAGAGCAAAAGGGACGAATGGCTGCCGGCGTTTTGGGGCCTTCATCTCTGCTGTGAGCAAACAGAAGGCCGTCAGCATGTGCCCTGGCCCGTGCAGCAGACACCCTCCCCATACCTGGAGACAGTGCCCAAAATTGTCTCTGCGCAAAGGAGCTGAAGGTGGAGAGGAAAAAAAGGAACCGCCACAGGTGTGCTGACAGGCCAAGTGGGATGTCTCCATGTATTCTGCCGCCTGCTACGAGATGACTCGGTCCCCCCGACAACTGACTGTGATGTGTCATGACTCTCACCCCACAATTCTCCCACAACTCTTATGGGCCTTATCTCAGAAAAGGGCATCAGACCTAATACGGCTGGCATCAGGAAAGAAAGAGAAATGGATCCCCACTACTCCCAAGAAATACAGTCTAAATGGACAACCTAAATCGCGGCAAGATAGATCATGTGTACTTGTATCACTTTGTCCAAAACACTGGTACTTTAAGGAAGCCTCCTTTTATATAAGAGTTACACTTGAGTCATATTATGCATATTTTAACAAAATGAAAACATTCTTTCCTATTCTCTTATATGAATAGTTGTGGGTTTTCCTCCCTGGAAGATCAAAAATATACTACCCCAAAGCTATTTAAATAAAATTTTGAGCTCTTTTTTTTTTACACAGGTAACACCACCATCTGCTATCAGGCGGGGACTACGGAGACTACAAGAGGAGCGCAAAATATGATTTCCTTCACAAAACAGCTTCTCACCAGGGAAACTGGAAAGAAACACTGATCAATACAAGACTGTAAGTAATCAAATTCTAGGGAGACTGTGACCTGACTCTAAACACTGCAAGCAGTCAGAGGGGAGGCTGAGGAAGGCGCTCCGGTGCCCGGGCTGCCCGGGGGGCTGCCCGGGGACCCGCCCGCCGCAGAGGCCCCCGGCTCCTTCCAGGGTCTGCATTTCCTCTACTGGCCACACAAAGAAAGAGGGAGTGGCAGCAGGAACCACAAAGGAAGCAGCAACCCAGTGCCGGGAGCCTCCTGGCTGATGTGCTCAACAACACCACATGCCCCACCAACAGAAAAGGGCGAGGCCCAGTCTTACTGTGTGTCTGGCTTTAAAGCACAAAGACAGCCCGAGAAACACGGGGACCCAAATGGTCTGCAGCTGTGGAGAAAATGACATCTAGAGGTGACTGCAATCTCCAACTGAGAACACTATAGCAAAATTCAATTCTTCTTCCAGGACCGCATGTTTCCTGCCAGTGAAATGAAGAAGGCAAATTGCACCAGGGCCTGCCTCTCCCACTTCTCGAGAACAGCACAGGGCAATATCATAAGTCAGCGTCATGTCTTTTTAAAAAGTAATGACATTTTTGTTTTCCCTTTGTAGCTTCTCAAGTTTTCAGAAGTTAGTGCTCTGAACACTGCACAACAAGCCACTTCAGGTTAAGGCGAGTTCTGTCTTGGTAAGAACAACAGCTCAGGGGTGTCTAAGTAAATGAGTGGTCTCCAGCGTGTTCTCACAATTCTGTGGTTAGCTTTCAGAGACACCCCAGATACATATAAAGATAATTTCTGCCTAGAATATGCCCATTTCTCACCCCAATGGCCTCACTTAGTTTCCAAGGTTTGCTTTAAAAAAAAAAAAATAGTGTTCATCAAGTTGAACATTAAGGAGTAGCTGTGAGGCTGCGGACAAGAGCAGAGGGGGAGTAAAAAATTTAAGAGCTGTCAGCAGGGTAAACAGTGCTCACTGTGGCACCTTGAAAGGCACTTCCCTCTCCCTAAGCGAGAGCTGCTCTGCTTTATTACAGGAGATAAAGGGCCCAGGAGGAAAAGAAGCCAGATGTGCTTTCATATCCCACTGTGAGCCAGACTCAAAGTTTCCATTTGCAAATTAGATTTAAAAAGAACAGGTGGCACACGGCTTTGATCACATCGTAACACAGAATAAAGTGCTAGGAATCCATAGAAAGATATTCACGAGTGTATTGCTTTGGAATTAAGCAGCCTGGGTAGGCACACAGCTAAGGTCCCCAAGCTTCTTGTGTGGATTACGCATACCAGCAGAGACCTCAGCAACCTGCCTCTCTGAGGATAAAAATACACGGAGTGCTCACAAATCCAAACTCAACACCAGAGGCCAGATCTGACATCTTCCACACTAGGGTCCCAATCAACTGTGTACTTGCCTTGGGCACAGCACCAGAGAACAAAATCCCCAAGTCTGGACTTCCCTGGTGGCGCAGTGGTTAAGAATCCACCTGCCAACGCAGGGGACGTGGGTTCGAGCCCTGGTCCGGGAAGATCCCACATGCCACGGAGCAACTAAGCCCGTGTGCCACGACTGCTGAGCCTGCGAGCCACAACTACTGAGCCCACGTGCCACAACTACTGAAGCCCCTGCGCCTAAAGCCCGTGCTCTGCAACAAGAGAAGCCACCACAGTGAGAAGCCCGCGCACTGCAACGAAGAGTAGCCCCTGCTCGCCGCAACTAGAGAAAAGCCCACACACAACAAGGAAGACCCAATACAGTCAAAAATAAATTAATAATTTTAGAAAAAACTTAAAAAAAAAAGAACTCCCCAAGTCCACCAAAGAGAACAGTATTCCCTGGTGGCCTCAGAAAACCTCCTCTAGCAACCAGACCTAATTGGTTCATAGGCTGAAAGAACCCCAAGCTCCTCATGTCCAAGTTCAGCTTAAATGGCTCCACCTGAGGAAATGTCTGCCCCTGCGGATTTGCTCCCCAGGGCAATGTGGCCATTATAAACAGTGCGGGTTCTTACGCTATGTAAGCAGCTCAGCCTATCAGAAAGGACCTGGCTTGTAAATCATGAGAAATAGATTAAAGTCCCAGGTCTGCTACTAGCCAGTCATGTGAATGGAGGCAAGTTACTTAGTTTCTCTGAGCTCCTGTCCCCGTGCTAAAAAGGAATGATGCTTCACTTAGCCTGAAAGATGAAATAACAGATACAGAAAAGCTGAGAAATATAAATCCATGGATCCTGGGTCTCGTGAGCCCTCCCCACGAACACCCATCCTGGTAAAACTTTCAGAAAAAAACCATAATACTACCCCCACACATTAAAATCCTTGTTCTGAACTCCTAGTAGAGGAAGCTCAAAAGGCCCTTTTTACAAAATAGACCATGACCCAGGACCTGGTGGTGTTAGCCAAGCATAAGCATAAATCATTCAAATTAAACTGCACTCCTTCAAACAAATGAAGAACTGAACATCTTGGGATTCTAATTCCTTGATGTTTATGATGTTTTCCCCTCGTATTTACTTACCAGTCAAGGAACCTTAAAGGATCAGAGATACAAACAAAGAACATTCTCTTTTCTACCTCCTAAGAACCTCAATTCATTTCTAAAGAAAAGATTTGTGTCTAAGCAATTATCTACCAGAAATTTTTTTTCTTAGCTCTATTCCTGATCTTTATAGCTCCTATTCCACGAGCCCCTTGCATTACCATAAGAATAACATTCACTGAGTATTCTATAAATAAAGACTGGTAGCACTGCTTGATGGAGGATGGTTTTCTTCCATTCATTTGCTTTTCAGTGTGAGACATCACCTCTAACTGACACTGGATGCTTCTGCATCATTCACTGTGAAGTTGATTCCATTTCCACTAAGGGTTAAAGCAGATGGAAGAGACAGAGTAAGAATCAGCACATCACTTCCTTCTGATATAAGATGCCACTTTGTCCATTAGTTGGAAATGATCTCTCCTGTTACTAAAGCAAAGTATTCACAACTGGGTGTACCCCCATTCAGGTCCCATATTCACGGAAAATCGATGTACAAGGCAGTTCTTAAAACAGGAAAATAAAGCAAGCCCTCGCTTGGCTATACTGTACCTCTAGCATAGATCTGGTGCTCTAGGTTAGTCAGACTGGCTGTACTCCTAGTTCTAAGGTAGACAAGGGGGAGGCCTGGTAGACAGGAGAGACAACGTTAGAGCATAAGAATCAATATAGTGAAAAAGAAGACATCTCCAGAACATAAGCACAAATAGAGTACAGTACAAAAATAGCAAGCATCATGCACTTACAGGCTCATTCCTTTAGTGACTACTGAGAGCTACGGAGGTACTTGACAAGGTGAGCAAGACAGTTTTTATGCTGGCTTTTAATGTGGAGGCTGTGCTAACAGAGCATGCTCCTTTTTTTTCTCAATCGGGGAAAGAAAATGTACTCACAGTCACTTGAACAGAATGACAAGCCTTTTGAGGATTTTTAATTTAAAGCATGTATGTTCTCACATGGCATAGAAAAGTTACCAAGAGCAATCAGTACAGATTTTAGTGGGAGTCGCTCCATTCCAATTGGAAAAGGCAGTAGCAGTAGAATGCTAATCCCCCACGGGTCTCAAAAATTCAAGGGAAAGAATCAGTCTGTGTTCCAAGTTTCAACAATCTCTTCTGAGAAGTTATCTCACGGTATTATTTATATTATACATTAAACATGGAAGCTTTTAGAATTTTTTTTTTTTTTTTTGGTATTTCCACAAAATGTCCTTGAATACAAAACTAATGAACTAATAATTAAGGTGCCATACCACCCAGGTGTACTTGCAGAATCTCAGCCCTTCCTGAACAAAGCCAATAATTATGTCAAAAATGAGGCCATTATTTTCTTTCCCCTGCTAAAAGAACAGTAAGAAATCAGCAGCTCCCTTAGGCTGAATTTCATATTAAGAACCTCTAAGTCAAGGGCTCATTTTGAAGCTGGCCTGAATAAAATACACAAATTTGGGGGGAATGTGACTAAATATTCTTAAATAAGAGCTGAAGGTTTGTGATCAGTTCAACAAGATTCAAACCTCCTGACTTTCAAAACGAATGCCCAACAATTATTTTAGTAGGCCTAGTAAGAGAATACAATCCCATCTGCTATTCTACCATCCAAGAATTCTTAATAAGTAAAGAGGTTTGGAAATTTAGGTATGTTCGTGTATGCCTAATAAAAAAGATACATTACACCTTTACAAGCCTAAGTAACCATAAAGATGTGTAAGTAAATAAAAATCCAGATTTAATTTAGCAGGCATTTAACATAGATAAGGTAGCTTATTAACTATAAAAAAAAGAGGAGATGTTAAAATAAAGAGGGAGGGGAGCGGTGGGAGAGGGGCAAAAGAAAACTCCTTCATCAGAATCCTGAAGATCTGGCCTTCCTAGTGTTTGCACTGAGTCTGGATTTAAAATCCCTCTGCATGAATAATGTTTTTAGAAACACATTCTCTAGGACCCATTACATATTACAAAGATTATTCAGAGTCTTCTGGGTAGACTACGTTACATTCTCTTGACACACAAATTGGGAAGGTTAGAGGAGGAGCCAGAATTGAAGCTGATGATATCTGAAAAGCCCTGGCTCCTAAGCAATGGCCTTGAGACTCAGAAGCAACAGCCTGGGAATACAGAGAGCAAGCAGAGCTGACGTGTCCTTGTCCCTCCTCCGAGAAGTACAAGGCAGATAGAAAGTCCATTTATACACCCTGAGGAGAGACGAACCAAATACTTCGTACACTAAGAAAATCCATCTTCCCATGACACGTTTGCAGACCAGATGGAACAGTTAAGTATTCATGAACTATGTGAAGTCCAGCCAAAACTCCCCAAAGAAACCACACTGAAAGAACTGGGGCTGAGTTGAATTTGGATGACAATGGCTTGTGGAACAACTAAGGACCACGCAGTTGGCCATCACAATCTCCCCAGCTCTGAGGAAATCAGAGCTCCATGGCGAAGCATTAAATAAGGAAAGAAAACATCGTTAACAGAGAACACACTGACTCCTCTTTCTTCAAGAGGCTGGGTATTCAATTCTCTTCTACTTTATAATACAGGGCCCCCCTTTAAACACTTGCTTCCACGTGGGAGCCGGCCCTCCCTCTCTTCAAGAATATATCCAACCTCTCTGTTTCTAGATTTACAAAACTGAAAAGATGTTCTTAAAGTTCAATCAATTAAAATGTTCTGATGAGTAAAACACAAACTGACCAGTGGCCACTCCTGATGCATCTCCAGGTGCCCCAGTTCACGTGCCACATGACCAGAACTTAGGAATTGCATACTGCAGGTCGTTCCTCTCCCACAATGGTGAAACTAGAGCTCATATTAAGAGTTCAGCGTTTTGTGCCAGAAAAAATGTCCCTTCCAAAGACTAAAAGAGAACTACAGAAGACAGAATTTCCTGTAGGTTTTTCCATAGAAAATGATGGTTCTATTTGAATTTCTCAATTAAACATGGCTCTGTAGGTCAAAGGTGATTTAGTCAAACATTTGTAGAGAAAAATCTTACTTTGTCCAAAGCATGGAGGATCCACTGAAGAGCCCATCCAGTCTTCCGATGTGGTTGAATCTATTTCCTTGTCCTGTTTACAGTAATCTGCCATCCACGATTCCTTGGTACTTATATATTGGTCTAGAAAAAAGTCCCCGAAGATAATTAAGAACAGAAGTAGAAAGGATTGGGTGTTCAAGTCAGATGACTTCAATTCAGCAAAACAAGCTTTTATCGAATGTCTGACTAAATGCTAGGCACCACACTGGATTCTGAGAAAGCTGGTCCCCTGAAGAACCTCATACTCCACTGGAAGAAATTAACATTAACAAAACAGTCATCATCACAAAACTATATCACAATGTGAAAGGAGCTAAAACAAAGATACAAATAAAATGCTATGGGAGCACAGAACAGGGGAAGATTTATTCTGCTCTGGCAGAAGTGGAAGAATACACACCAAAGCACATGGCAATCTTCAGAGAGGTAAGGACCTTTGTTCGGGGTCTTGAAGAATAGGTAGGGTTACCAATAGGATTAGGGATACAGGGACATTCCAGACAGAGAGAACAGCATATGCAGACTTCAAGACATGAAAGTACATGGCACATTTAGGGAACACTGAATACTTTGGTGTGACTTGGTACAACATACTGGGGTACAGAGACATAGCAAAGAAGTCTAGAAAAGAGAACAACTTGCTTTGTGAAGAGCATGACATGCCATGCTAAGGGGCAGGGTTTGGAGACAGAAAGACCAGTAGGAGGCTATTTAAAAAACCACTAAACTCAGGAGGCTGAAATCCAGCTGACAACTGTCCAGGAGTGGTTTTACTTTTTTGAGAGGAGAATTATAACGGGAAGAGCAAAATAATTACACACCACACTTGGATAAAGACCTTTTATACTAATTAAAGCACTACACTTTTTATTTATTTTTTAAATTAATTTTTATTGGAGTATAGTTGCTTTACAATGTTGTGTTAGTTTCTTCTGTACAGGAAAGTGAATCAGCTATACATATACACACATCTCCTCTTTTTTGGGATTTCCTTCCCACTCAGCCATAAAAAGGAATGAAATTGGGTCATTTATAGAGTACTACACTTTTTAAAACAAGAATGATTAGTTTCTGTTTTTCAGCTCCAATATTCAGCTACAGAAATGATATTTATTTAAACACTAAGAGGTCACAGCAATGTTTCTGGGTTTCAGCACAGTTTTAGGAATAAGGAATTAAAGGTTAAAAAAAGAACAGTTTTACCACTGACAAGAATGCTTTTTGGAAGATATTTTTAATTAGATACTCATCAGAAATATCAATAGAACTCTTGTGAGGTTAGCTCTCATTTACTATAGCTTTTCAAAGAAGAGTCCCAAACTTTATCTAAACTTCCAGATGAACAGATTATATAAGAAATAACATGGGGACCAAAATAATATGGAAGAATCATGAGATCAATTTACTATTACGTTGGTGGAATTAATGAAATAACAGTGGTTTTAAAATCTGGGGATCAATAAACTTACAGTCCCATTTCACTATACATTCTCTCCATCCTAGTCGGACATGGAATAAGCCAATGAATATTCTATGAGCCTCAACCCAACACATACACTGAAGAAAGCTCATAGATTTTCAATGTAGTATGCCCTCCCTATCTGTGGGGTTTTCAGCGGATACAGAGGGCCAACTGCATTCATTGTACTAGGCCATTTTATTACAAGGGACTTGAGCATCCACAGATTTGGGTGGGGGGTGGGTGAGGGGTATGGGGTGTGGTACTGGAACTAATCCCTTTGGATACTGAGGCACAACTGTAGTATGTGTTATCTATCACTCAGAGGTAACTACCGTGTTACAAAAAATCAGCTCCTGTAGATCAGTAACTCAAAGAGTCGAGTGCAGTTTTCACAGTGTAAGTAGGCACTGCCTGACTGTATGATAATGTCACCCTTCTTTTGATATAAAGGCAAGTATAGAGACAAGATTCTGACACACTACATCGAATCCAGGAATGTACATTTCAGTGTTGTCAAAGAAACTTTCAGAACACACACCATTAGCTTGGCAACCCTTTAACTCAGTGATTTTCAGAGTTAGGTCAACATGCTACTTGATGGGAAACAGCACAAGCAACCTACCCTGCTACAGACAATCAAAATTATACCTTTTAAGAATTATTCTGTGAATAGTCTGAGAGAAACGAATCTAAACTCACTTCTAGGACATTTAATAAGTCCCAGTGACCAAGCATCATGGGGAGAAAGTTTGTCATGGACATGAATGTTTCCCATGTAGTCTAAGCTCTTGCTTGATCTCTGAGAGGATTAATATGGGATGCCACCTCCAGAGCTATGGGTTGAGAAGCATTATGAGGCCAGGTTAGGGTTTACCAGGAAAGCAGCCATGATAAGTAAACTGTCTGGTATGGGTCCAAGTATTTGTTAAACCAGGAATAACAGTCTTCCAGACAAGGGACTTACACACAGAAAGGTAACAATGTTCTAAAGACAGCTTTCCACTCACCAATTAGTACAGAGGTGATATTGATATCCAAACGGTGTTTGGCCTTGACTTCCAGCTTCAGCCGAGGAGGATGGAGACGACTAGCTGCCTGTTGTTGCCAGGATACAGAGCACGGCCAGGGCTCAATAAATGGCTCCCAGCCTAAAAGAACACAGGAAATAAGACATCTGCTCAGCAGATATCAAGAGTTTACAGGGGAACACCATTCACAAATGCTCAGCAAGGACATACTATAGCTAATAGCTTTCTATTTCCAACTTGATTTCACAATGGAAACACCATCTTTAGCTGCAGGTCACCTTACAAATGTCTGTGCTGTCTCAAGGACATGAGTACAAGAGCATACATGCACCCCAACCATGGTCTCCCAGAGGTGGGAGGAAGGAAGGCAGGGGGTATGTGCCCTCTTCTATTTAAGAGCAGGCAGGACCTGTTTTTGACATATTCAAGTAGAAAAAAGTGTCTCAGACTCAGGTTGGAAAAATAGTGTCAGCGGCTGAAGTAACTACTAAATTTGATTACCCTGCTTACATCAAGAACCCATTGGCTGAATAAATAGGTATACTTGAAATTCATTAACTTAAATTTTTCCAAATTTTTATTTTAAAATGTGTCATATGTACAAAAGTTATATATAAACAACATATATGTATGGTTTAAAGAATAAGATTACTGCAAACACTCACGTACTCACTATTCAGCTTAACAGAAAATTATATGTGCCTCTGAAGCCCCTGAGTACCACTCCCCACCAAACCTCTTCTACCCGACTCCAAGTAACCATTAGCTTGAATTTTTAATCATTTCCTTGCTCTTTATACTTTTACCACCTATGTATACATTTCTTAAGAATACATAGTTTGTCCTGTTAGGGATCTTCACATAAACAGAATCCAACAGTGTGTATTCTTTTTTCTTTTTTTTTTCCATTTATTTATTTATTTGGCTGCGTTGGGTCCTAGTTGCAGCACGCGGGATCTTTGTTGCGTTGCCCCACAGCATGTGGGATCTTAGTTCCCCGACTAGGGATCGAACCCGCATCCCCTGCATTGGAAGGGGGATTCTTAACCACTGGACCACCAGGGAAGTCCCTGTGTGTATTCTTTTGCAAGTTTCTATTTTTGCTCAATAGCATTCTTTGAGATTCACTCACACTGATGCCATGTAGCTGTGGTACATTATCTTCACCTCTGAACTGTAATCCACTTATGAACATACCACAGTTTATTTATCTATTCTACTGCTAGGAGACTTGATTCCAGTTCTGCTGCTATTAGGAAGACCACTCTGGAAGCAGTCTTGTACTTGTTTCCTAGTACTCATAGACAGGAGATTCTCTAGGGTACAGGTCTAGAAGAAGTATATTGAAGGATTGCTAAGTATGCTTCTAAGTCATGTCAAACTGTTTTCCAAAGTGGTTGTCCCAATTTACAATTCTGACAGCAGGAAGTAAGAGTTCTAGGGCTCATATCTTCACTATACTTAGTAGTGTCACACTTCCTTTTTGCCAGTCCACTGGGTGAGAAAAATGGTATCTCACTGTAGTTTTAAAGACAACTTTTCAAGGCCAGTTAATTTTTAACAGTTTTCTAAATACACTCCATTGGCCATAGATGAGGTGATTTACCAATACAAGTCCAATCTAACATGTAACATAATGTCGGTACATTCACCTCCTCACACCATTTAGCACTAGTGACCTGAATGTGTTCATGCAACTTTAAAAGTAAGCAATATTTGCTCTGGGAAAATAAATGATTCTCAAAAAAATAGCTACCATATGCCCTGTAAAACTTTCTCTTAACTAGCAAGGCTTGGGCCATTATTCTAAAGTTAAACATTTTGAACAATTAGGAAATAAGAGTGTTGCCTTTAAGTGAATCCAGATCAGAGAGGGGAGAATGTTAACTAACATATAAAATCGAATGTGACACGTACTCTAGAACAATCAGCAGCAGCACAACACACTGGAAGCTTAACTTTCCAATGACATCAAGGGAGCAACCCCTCTTCGACACAACTTGGTTTACTCCACCCACACCTACGAAGAACTCTCTTAAGCAAAGAACGTCGCAGCTCAAACTATTCAGCCCTGATACAGGATGGTTCCTGAATGTCCATCTGTATAGGCCCTTACCTTGGTCTTTCCAATGGAAGGAAAGAAACCTGAAAATGCCTTGTAGTATATCCAAGTTTATGTCTCTGGAAGAACAGCTTGCCCTGATCAACTGTGTCCTACTCTAGGGAGTAGGTACGGGAGGTTATACATTGTCACTGACTCAGTACTCTTCTGATGAGACAAACAAGTCCAATAGGGAGTGAGGAGGCCTGAAGTTTAAAATGCTTATGGGCTTAAATCTCCCTTGAAATTTAGCTACTATCAGGGCCAGACGAATGATCCTTCACAATTGAGCAATTTCATGTTCTGAAATAAGCCAAACTCCAGGATGAAAAGGAATTAACTACCAAAACTTCTTTTTAAAGAATTCAGTTGTGACTTACCAAATATATTCTTAGAAATATGAAAAATCTGTATCTTTCGTGCTTGTGCAGTCATTTATTTTTCACCTTTCCCTGTCCTATCCCACCCCTTTGCCTCATGTAGAATTTATGTAGAAATAGGCCCAGGCAAATGTCGAAGTGTATTTTTTAAATCCCATGATAATTATACTGACCTGACAGAGCACGGTTATAATAATCTCCAGAAAGGGTGAAGTGGGCATAGCCTTCAGGGCTAGTTCTTACATGCTGCAGAAAATTCAGACCTGCAATGAAAGCAAATCTTATTGCAGTGGCAGGGCGGGAACAACCAAAACTTTCTTTTGCTGACAAATCATATAAAAGAGATGTTAGAAAAACAAACACATAGATACAGAGAACAGTAGTGGTTACCAGAGGAGAAGGGACAGGGGCGAGAGCGGGGGTGATCAACTGTATGGTGATGGACAGGAACTAAATTTTTGGTAGTGAGCACATGGTAATGTATACAGAAATGGAAATATAATACTGTACACGAGAAACTTATATAATGTTATAAACTGATGTTACCTTAATAAAAATAAAACAAAGAGATGTTAGTTACAGCTACCACTGATGACCTTATAGGAGAACACACAGATGTATCAAAATTTGATATTTTGTTCATCATGGTTTTTTTTAATAAATTCTGATTTTTAAAAATACTCCATTAAAATATCATTTATCTTAATTACTGAGTTTTGTGGTACCCTTTTAAATGTTGTGAATGAGGTAAATGCCTCATTTGCCCCCCGACCAATACCAGCCCCAGCATCCAGGTGTATCTCAAGCCTGTGGGAACATTAAAAAACATTTCTACCTGAATATCTGAAAAGAAGGTAGAGTAATGAGAACAGTCATGCCTTCATAAATATTAGCTCAAAATTTCAAGATTACCATAGAAAAATAAGAAATAATTATTTTCTGCAGAAAAGATACTCATGGAAACAGTCAAAATTCCAGTTGTTAGTTTCAACCAAGTGGGCCTTGTGGCGGCTAGAAGCACAGGGAAAAAGAAAATCTCTACAATGTGTAAAAGGTCAAATTAAATCCCCAGAACCAACTTTTCCTTGAAGGGAAAAGAGGCTAGCAAGATCAAAACAAAAGAAAATTAAAAGTAAACACATCGGTAAGATTCTCCTTTACTCTCCTCAGAAGCCTCATCTGACACAGCTTGCAAAGATGCGATTGAGGATAAAGCCCTCCTGCCCTGGTCTCCACTCTGCTGAAGGACGGCTCTCAGGTGAATACGGTTTCACCTCCTACCCGGCCTACGGAGGAGACTCTGGTGAGCCTCTGTGTTTTTAATTTTCAAAAGACATACAGCTTGGAAACATTACTTTCTAAGCTTATCTTTTAAATTCCTTTAATAACAGTACTCCCTACAACCTTTAGATACACGAAAAGATAAACAAAATGGAGAGATCAGGAATTATTTAACTAGAGCTGTTAATAGAACAGAAATTTCATCAATGACAATTTCTATTATTCCCAAGCCATGGTCTGAAGGCCACATATGGCAAATAAATACACGTTTCTTTAAAATACAAATAATGGAAAACATATGTAAAACCATCATCTAAATTTCTCCCATTCTATTAAGTACGGGAGAGCATGAACAACGTGAAGAAAAGACAGTGGTTCACTGCACATCTTCTCGATGAACCCGAGGGTCGGGCGAGCACTCACGGGAGAAGGTGAGCTCAGCGAGAGGGACGTCGCAGTCCATGCAGTCGTCGATAAAGCAGATGCACACGCTCTCAGCTTTCATCTCCACGCCCGAGATCAACCGTGCCGGTACAGCCACCTGGCCCTCTCGGCTGTTAGAGGCCAGGGAAAGAGACGTCAGGGGTTCAGCATTCTTGAACAACCAACTTGCTGCCTTTTTCAGTTGACCTGCAAAGAAATTAAAAGGTGATCAGTTAAATCCGTTCCCACAGCTACTCAAGCAAATCAGAGAGGAAACAGAGAAATACATTTGATAGGGACCTACTGGACGGCCCAAGAGAACCTTAATGCCAGACAGACATAACAAAGAAAAAACAGCACAATAACAGGAATCCTGATCTTTAGCAAACAGAACAAGGCCCTCTTTGCTGCACACCTCCACTCAAGTTTACCGCACCTTTCATGACCTGGCTCAAAATGTCTCCAGGAAGCCATCCTTCCTCTACTGTGACATCTGTTGAAGGAGACGAGAAAAGAGGAAAGGAGAGGATCCAACATTCCAGGTGCCACTCAGTACTATAATACTTAATCTTCCCTATGTAGTCTTGCATATCCTGATGTGCTGCTTTGTTAAGTGTTCTCAAATGTCTTACGTTGTACATACTTTGTCTTCTCAACCATGTGTGTAATATAAAACTATTAAATAACACCCCCTGAACACAACCAGATTGCTAAAGCTAAAAAAGAACAGAACAGAAAAAAGAAAAGCAATGCAACCCCACACTTATAAATTACCAGAGGCCAGTGCATGTAACGGTGGTAAGTGGTTAAGGGCATGGGCTTTGGAGCAAGATGGCCTGGCTTCTGATCTTGGCACTTACCAGCTGTTGGATCTTGGACAAGTTACTTGATCTCTCTATGCCCGACAGCACCCGCTTACAGGACGGACATGAGGAGGAAACAAATGAGTACGTGGGAGGTTCTCAGATCAGAGCCTGGCATATAACAAAGGCTCTATAAACATTAGTTGGTATTATCATCTTCATTATTGATGGAAATAAACCTTAGTTACTAAAGAAATAAAAATTGAAATCCAAAAGGCTCTTAGAAATTTTTCTAACGTGTTTGAATTGTTAAAGAAAGAGTAAAAGTAAGAAATGTAAACATTAAGGGGTATGAAGTTAATTAAACCAAGAAGCAATGACGACTAGGTGAAAACAAAACTAAGGAGCACAAGATAACTAGGCCTACCTTCATTTTCTCCAGAGGAAAGAGACAGGTAATGCAAACAACTGTGATGAAACCATGTTAAGTGGTCAAAGTTTAACCTGGTACAATCCTTTTCAAAAAAGATTTGTCAATTCAAGCAAAGAGGCTGAAAAATATATCTATATTCTCTGATCCAGTTTTTACAATATGAAGTCTCACTACCAAAGAAACAGTTAAAAAGATGTAGACAAAAGTTCATACACAAAAATATTTATTACAGAATTGTGTATGATAATGAAAGAATGAAAAACAACTTAAGAATGGTTAAATCATACTGTATCCTCTGATCAATGTAAAAAAATCAATGTTTACAAATAATGTTAATGACATGGGAAGACGCTGCTATTAAGTATATATTTTAATAAAATTGTAATTATAATTCTATAAAATTGTTATTTGCAATACGATCTACCAACATGTATAATATTACGTGTGTGTGTATACACACACACACACACACACACACACACACATGTATGTTGGATACACGGGCATACCTCGTTTTATTGCACTTTGCTAATACTGTGCTTTTTACAGATTGAAGATTTGTGGCAACCCTGTGTCGAGCAGGTATACCGGCACCATTTTCCAACAGCATTACTTAATTAAGACATGTACATTTTTAAGACATAACGCTACTGCACGCTCAACAGACTACAGTATAGTGTAAACGTAACTTTTATATGCACCGGGAAGCCAAAAAATTTGTATGACTCGCTCTATTGCAATATTTTCTTTATTGCGGTGGTCTGAAACTGAACCCCCAATATCTCCAAGGTCTGCCTGTATACAGTACATAGAGAAATAAAAAGAGAGAATATACATGCAAGTATCAAGACTGGGAAAAAATACAGCTCTTGCTGTATCTCTGATTTGAAGAGAAAGGGGAACAAAGAGGGAGGTGGAGAGGTAGTGTGATGCAGAGGAAAGAACACGGGCACACCTGGCTTTAAACCCATCCCACCCCGCATTAACAGGTGGCCTGAGACGAGTTTATGTACCCTATCTGAGCTGGTTTCTCCAACTGGAGTGAGGGTAATGATGCCTGCCTCCAAGGGTATGAGGATTCAACAAGAAGCAGGACTAGGCCCAGAGGAACTCAATAAATGGCCATGCCTACCAGCGTCACTGCCATTACCACTCCCACTAGCAACAGTGCTAACATCTACAGAGCACATGCTGTGTGTCAGGTACCTTCTCATGTCCTTTGCATAGAGTGACTTCTTTATTTCAAACCTCTGAGGGATGTCCTCTTATCCTCACTCTACAGATAAGGAAGCACGGGTACAGAGACATGAAACTTGCCCAAGTCACGAACAAGTAGCCAGCAGGTGGCGAGTAAGGACCTGAAGTCAGGCAGTCAGCTCCAGAGCCCACAGCCATGTCCACTATAAAATCCTGTGTCTCATTATTACTGGCCCAAGTTATCTTCAGCCCACAGAAAATCATGGAGGGTCTCCAAAACACACTCCAGCTCATGGAAAGATAAACATTATCAAGATAAACAGCTGATAAAGGAAAGCCTTATTCAAATTACCTTGACACACCAAGAGAGCTTTGCGGCAGTCATCCATGCCAAACCCCAGCTCCTGCAGTCTAGCCAGTTGTAACTCTGGGGGGGGGCGGGAAATGGTATATATATTTTTGTAAGTAATTTAATGTAAATTAACCCACAGACTAATTGAAGCAAAAAAGAACCAAAAAAAACAAGAAAAGAAATTCAGAAACTGGGGACTCAAACACTGCACTGCTATAGGCAAAAGTAGCTCCTAATTAGAATTTATCAACTGTACCCTGAAATTTTTAAGTCTTTTCCCTATATTGGCTGTCTTTTAAATGCTTACAACTGAAACTTAGTATTATTATCCATATAACTTGGGAGGAAAACTTGAAGTTTAAAACTAAACCTTAGCATTATCCATATCTCTGGAAGAAACTGTAAAAGGAAAAATACTGTAGGCTAGAACAGTTGGTTTGGGCTGTTCATTTTTAAATTAAAAAAAATTAGACAGTCATACTTATGACCTACAATTATACTTAATGACACAATTCTACCCTGAACAATTTAACTGTGCAAAAGAAAATCTGAAAAGTTAAAAAGAAGGGGAGTTTTGGGAAGACTGAGTGGGTTTTATGGTTAATACTTACCCAAGACAGGGTCTAAGGTGTGTCTTGTCCCTTCTCTGATTTCCTCTCCCCTTCGAGATGCACCAGGAAGGTAAGTGCTGAAGGAGTTGGCGTCCAAGGCCACTGTGTCTGGTACTGCAGCATTAGCTTGCTCTGGGATGGATTTTGCAATGGCAAGAAACAGCTGAACATCATTATAGGAGAGTCTGATATCCAGGGCCTGTAACTGAATCTAACAAAATTTGAAAGGTGGCAGTTTTTAAAGTTGCACTTGCTTTTGTGCCCACACCTCTCACAGGTATCACTCTAATTCAAGTTCTAGAAATCCAACAGACATTTCTCATTGTGAAGACAGGGGAGATCTTGAAATTAAGCATTAATAGCCATGAGGTAAAATGTCCCAGCTGTGAGGTCAAATGCCACAAAACTGTACCAAATACAAAATACTAAGCAAGGAAAATTACTAGAGCACTTAATACTTCAGTAGAATGATTTTCATACAAGCACATTAATCATCAAAGCAGAGAATCGGAGAATGGCTCTGGTGGAGACAGGATCACCTATTAGCAACACTCTGTTAATCCATTTTGCTTTGATCTATTTAATTTTTTAAAATCTCTGACCACCCAACAAAATTTATCTCTCCTTTATTCAAACAGAACTTTAAATGAGTCATGTTCCACATTAATATTTCTGAAAATCTGGTCCTCCTCAGACAACAGCAACTCAGCTACCACCGGTAAAAGCAGTACAGACACCAACACAAGACCACCTTAAAATGGGATGTCTGTTTGAAGTCTCGGTACAGTGCTTTATTTATTACTTATTTTTCATTATTTTTGAAGCCCGAAAATCAGAATGGCTTTTCTCTCTCTTTCAATCTTCCTACGGTTCAGATGGATTACTAATTAATGATTCCCCCTCTACCGAAGAAATATAACATCAGTCTTAAGCCGTCCCTGCCTGGCTTCACCTGCTCTGCTTCTCCTCCCCTCTCCTCCTCACTGCCCTACAGACTTCTTCCTTCTAGTGAGACCTCCCTCGGTCTCAGGTCTGCTGGGCCATTTCTGCCCCGACTCTGCTGCTTCCTAATTTGGAACGCTCTCCTTCTCGGCCTGTTTACATCCTACCCCTCTGATCAGACTCACTTTTAGCTTCACTCACAGTCAATATTCCTAACTCTGCTTTCTGTAAAGTTTTATAGAACTTCAAGATCACACCAGACAATTAAAAGGTCTTTTATCCTCCACAAGACTGAAAGATCTTCTAGGGCAGAGACACTCATATTTATTTTGTATTTGCTGAAGTAACGAAAATGTTGTTGAGTTTGGCAGAGTTAAGTAAGCAGTTCAAGCAAAGGAAAGTGTTTGCGAGTGTCTCAGTGTGTTACACAGATTTGTCATCATTACCTCTAAGACAGGTGGGAAGTCTTCACTATTGAATGCATCCATCAATCCTGAACTATTCTGGTAAGAAGAATTCCCCACCAGCTCCACTTGAATTTGTACTGGATCAACAATTGAAAGAGCTGTGTCTTGCTCATTTCCTAGTCGGCATGAAAACACCTAGAGAGTGAAATGCAATATGGCAGGAATTAATGTCTGATTCAGGAAGAGTCTAACCATCAGGAGAAAAGGAGACCGTCTCAGAAGCACTCAGCCCTATAATATCAAAAGCCCAGAGCAACCACTGAAATGAACATTGTGAAGAGGGAGGCTGAGGCTCTCACCCACTGCCAGGAGCGCAGTGGTTCGCCTGTGGGAAAGGCAGTTTAGCAATATGTAACAAGAGGCTTAAAAACATCACACCCTTTGATCCAGTAATCCTACTTCTTACTAGGAACTAGCCCAAGGAAATAATGCAAAACATAGAAAAATTCACTGAACCATTATTTAACAGTTAATCAAAAAATTAAGAGCAACCAAAGTTTTATCACATCTACTCGGAATATTTTGTGGCCATTTAAAAGGAACGGTTTAAAAGACCATATGAAACATAAGAAGACAGTCACAATATAGGTTATGTGAAAAAGCAGCCCAATCAAAATAATATTACGCCATAACTATAAGGAAAGAAACACATCAAAATGTCAAGAGAGATTATGTAAGGTGGGATAGGTGATTTTTTCCCCTCCCCTTCCCTAATTTTATGTAATATAGTTGTTACTTTCACAACTGAAAATAAATACATTAATTTTTGAACCTAGGTGAAAGGTACACAGGGGTTCATTATATTATTGTTTACTTCGTGTATGTTTGAAATGTTCTATAATTTAAAAAAAAAACATATTTATGGGGGGAGAAAAGGGGGGAGAAAAGGGAGAAAAGGGTCCCATCCTAGGACCAAATTATGTTGCACGCTCAAGAAGACAGAAGAAAGCATTGCTTTGGTCTCCCTTGCTCCCTCCCCGCTTTCTGGCATTTTCTAGTGCTACTGAAAAACATGCGCCACCAAGGTCCTCTGCTGTATTCGAGATTAACTCATCATTTTGCTTTCTTTATAAGTTCTCCCCCAATGACGTATCAGGGAGGTCTTGAAATTCAGATCCAATTGTGCTGCCTAAAGAACAAGATTGAAAGGAATTTCCAGGAATCTCAAATATTTCGCCATGTAGTTTTTCTAAGGGTTTGGAGCAGGAAAGTTTCATTTTCCTTTTTCCTTCAGGGGCTTCTGCTACACAAAACCCAACTGTACCTGACAGTTCATTAATTAATCACTAAACTTTTCCATTCAAAGCTGGTATTGTGGTGGCTTGGAAAGCAGATGAATCGCAATTTCATGACCAACTCACATCACATCACACCAGCATGCAAATCCCTCTCCTCTCACACTGAGGTTTCTTTACATGAGAGAAACAAGTGGTAGAGAAATAAAATCTCTACAGGTTTTATTCAGCTATTCCTGACCAGAAAAAAAAAAAAAAAGAAGTTCCATATGCTGCTGACAGTGAAAATAATTTTTGTTCGTTCAACCTCTGAAATACCACTGGAAAGAACTGGGTATGAAAAAGCTTAATCATAAATGGGAAGGAAATGATGAGTATCCCTAACCAAATATTCTAATATTCTAACAAGAGGAATGTTAGTTGAGATCAGTGACTTAAGAACATTTGACAGAGATAATAATCTACCTTGTTTCTCCTTCTGTCTCCACACATCCTGGCTTAAAAAGAGGCAGAGCAGTTTCTGCTGGACATTGTATAATGTAATTTTCTGGCTACAAAAGCCATCCCAGTGCAAATCAGCCCCTTCATGAGATCAGATCAGAACCACAAGCACCTCTATTAGAGACTCAGTCCTTTAGGTCAGGCCTGACTCTCTAGACGTGCCCTTTTATACATCAGATATTCCCAGAAGGATAACACAAAAAGTCCTTAACACTTTTATAGACAAGTTTCCATGACCATAAAGCCCTAGGTCTTTGGAGGGACAAGCACTGAACGTGGGGGGAAGGGGATACAGGAGCAACAAGGACCCCTTCCTCACCTTCACAGTTCGCCAGGGCCTAGACCTGCAGAACTAGAGGACACGACAAGGAGCCCGGCGGGGTAATGGGGACTAGAAGAGTTTCCTCGAACTTTCTGAGGAAGGGAGGGCGAGAGAGAAAGAGGTAAAAGTCCCTCCACACATTCACAGCCTGACACTGGGCGACTGAATTCACACATTAGAATAACCTGGTAGATTTGAGGAGAAAATGAAGAGACGAGGACAAGGGCCCTCCAATCCCATTCATTATTTCCCTGAATGAAAGTTTAGGAGGTAAAATTCTCCTCCAGATGCTTTTCGCTTGAGCCAAACATTTAGTGTTTCAATCAACACACAGACTTCTTACCTCAATGCCAAACAAACTTCCTGAAAAGGGCCGATCGACAAACCGGGGCTTATAGGTGAGCACTGTGGTGCCTTTGAGAATGATGGCGTTGGTATCGAAGCAGGACACATCTTCAACGACCACAAACTCCGTGCCTGGAAAGGACGGCATTGTCAACTAAGCCAAAGCTGTGAAGTGGAAAGCAGCAGGCTGTCGCAAACCAGGCAGCACGTTTACTGGGCGGGGGCTGACACATCGGCCAGAAAGGTGCGTTCTGCAGGACGCCTGCCGACACTCGCTTCACTCCCACCCCGAACAAGTTCTCTGTATCTGGCCAGCCACAGCTGAGCTGACAGAGCACTGCACAGGCAGAGAAGACTGGGATGCAGTTTCTCTCTTTAGCATATAGTTTTAAGCTAGGTCTCCTGGGAGGCAGAACAGACATTCAGAAGCTCCCTCGCCAAATGACGACTTGTTTTAAAAATCCCAGGAAGTGGATTCAGATACTAAGGTTGGTTAGGCTGCATAAAGCACTAGGTCTTCTATGTAGCTGTTTAAGTTGTTTACAAAGAATGTGGACTAATTTAACGTAGACTTTTTTTAATTAGTAGATACAGTTTTCTATTCATCTGTACATGGCAAATTTACTTTTCGTTTTCATCAAAAAACATGTATAAATTGAACTTTTGAAACTAAATCCACTTCAAGTGCAGTGTGCTCTCCAGCTTCTTCCAAACCACTGAGCAGTAGATAGGGTATATCACAGACAGAACAATAAATAGTATATCTTAGTACAGTACATCTTATGTACAGATGTACTGTAAGAGTCTACTAGTTAACAAAAACTGTAGTAAATCTGCTTGTAAAGGAAAATATTCTTTTTGTAAAGAAAGTAACAATCCCCTCACTTATTTATCTTCTACACTGAGATGTTCGTTCACATACCACCTTTGCTTAAACTCTGTAAGGTACAACTGCTGAGGCCCTAGAGATCAAACAGAAAATTGAAGCCAGATTTAACATTGGGAAAAAAGACCACTGCCCAGGTGGGTATTCAGGCCAGGCATATGCATTAGGGCAGCAGAGGAGAGGGACTAGATCCTGAAGCCCAGTGTGGGTCAGCTCAGTGTGGGCCAGGCAATCCCACCTGAAAACGGAGGTCAGGAACTTTGACACCTGTTGGTCTGCAAAGGACGCAAATGTGTAAGAGTGCTCGTGTCAAAATGCAGAGGCAGCAGAAAAGTCATCCTGTAATAAGACACATATGGAGCCTAATATCCAAACTAAGAATCAGTGACTCACAACTACATATACTTACCTGTTACATTGACCTTGACCTCCAGGTGCTTTTCAGTAGACACAGGAAGGGAAGACCGCTTGGTAACTACTCCACTTTTCACGGTTTTGGGAATTACAGCAGATTCACTGCTAGAGTTACGGTGGCGTGAAGGAGTAACTTTAGTTTGCTTCTTAATATCACTGGGGGTGTGGAGAAAATCGTGCACTAACAGTAGCCAGTCAAATATGAGAAACACACGGAGATTGTTGAGAACTACTGTGAAACAGGAGGAATCCTTTGTAGACCTGCAAGAAGGAAGATCATAAAAATAAAATAGGAAAAGAGAAATATGATATTTCATTAACTTGCAAATATGTGACTCAATTGGGGCAGGTGGTACTCCAGCATTTTCTAAACTGAACTTTGAGTATCAATAAACTCTGAATCCGGGTTTAATAAAATATTCAGTGTATGTTTTCAGAAGTCAGTCAGATTCTTCAACAAAAAGGAATACGCTATAAGAAAGCAATAGAGTGCATGTCGTCCAGCAGTTCCCAACCGGGTGATTCTGTCCCCTGGAGACATTTTTGCCACAACTGAAGGGGTTCCTACAGGCATCTAGGCATCTGGTGGGCAGAAGTCAGGGACGAGGCTAAACATCCCACAACGTACAGGAGAGGCTCCACAACACGGAATGTTCTAATCCACAATGTCACCAGCGCTGAGGCTGAGAAATGCCGGTGTAGTAGGAAGAGCGCAGGCTTAAATCTTGTCACTTATAAGCTGTGTTATCTTGGGTAAGCCACCTACCTTCTCTGAGCCTGCTTCGCCACTAAACTGAGAAATAATAACACTGTAAGAGATAAAGCACCGGGCACATAACAGGTTCGAAAAATGTCAGTTCCCTTCCCTACAGGCTGTTTCTAGAAGATCAATGAGGTACTCTTTCTTTGATGTCTAGGGTCACTTCTTTATAAACATCCAATTTACATACTAGTATGAAATGGTTTTTCTAGCTGGAACCGGCCTGAAAGCCCATATCTTTTAGCCAAAGAAGGTAGACAAATAAGATGACATTAACTGTGGGTGTAACCCCAAGTGCCCTAGAAGTAGAGATGCGGGAGAAGGGGAGAGAGTATTAGTTTTGTTGTCCTCATTATCCCAAATTCTATATTTGGGGTGAAATATAGAATTATAGTCCAAGGAGGACTCTCAGGCCTGGCCTCAAACCATGGTGCGGTCAGGGGCTTGTCCAGGCCCTGTTAGTATATCAGCAGGCAGAGAGGGGTAAGATAGAAGAAGGATGGGCTAGGGACACCCCTATAGAGTTTTCTGGGTTGAACTTTGTTCTATGAGCCCAAAATCACTTCTGGGGCTCTGCTTCACATACCTGCTTCCCAGTCCTAAAAGGGGCTTCTATTCAGGAAAAGCTGATCTGGAGATATTTTTAAGGCTGGCCTCTCTAGGCTCTTATTTCTCCTAAACCTGGCTCACTGCCTCTAGAAAAAGGGCACAATGGTGCATGTCTCCTTCATACAGACACAGCATTTTTCACAGAAACACTTTACCCTTTTGTAATAGAGAAAAAATGTTGCCCTCAGTAAAATTTTTCCACCCCATTTTGAACACAGATCGTCAGAGCTATGAACTAACTGGAAAAGTCAAAGTGTGTCTGATCCCTTTTCTGGAAAATATTTCAAGGCTTTAAACACTGTGAAGTGATTTATATTTGACACACAAATTCCCAACAGAAGAGCAATTCTTCTTGAGACACAGAAGGCGTTCAAAAGTTCCAATCAAGAGAACATTTTAACCCTATTACTAACAATGGTACTTCTGTTAGCAAGAGCCAAGGTGTAGGACTTTATTACTAGCCTCCAAGAAATTATACACCTTCAGTATATAAATATATCAACATTTTAAGGCTCCTTCTACATTAAAAATATGATAAGTGGGACAACTAGATGATATTTAGGAAGCCAGATCAACAGCAAAGCAAACCCAAAAGGAAACTGTTTCTGCAGATGCGCCAAAGAGCAATACACGCAAGCCCTCTGTTCAAATAAACATCATCTTCAAACAAAGGAACTGCAAATCACAGCCAGCTTATCATCTGACTACAGTCAGGCCAATCACTAAAATGTGGTAGGCCTGACAAGTGTTAGAAAAGACACGGGCTTTGAAATCAGAGGCCCAAGCCCAAGTCTCAGCTCTGACTACTTCATTCACTGGCTGTGTGATCTTAGAAGAGTTATTTAACCCCCTCCAAGCTTCTATATCGGTATCCGTAAAACAGGGAAGAAGTGACCCACTGGACAGACTTGTGAGAATTAAGTTAAAGGTGGGTAAAGTGCCTGGCCCATGGTGCAGCTCAGTAAGAGGCAACTAGCATTCTTATTACTGAACTTTTTTAAAGTTCATGCAGAAGTTTAAATATCTACTTTGCTAGACTTCCTAAAGGCATATGGAGATAGCGACCCCGCCCTAAAAAAAACCTCAACCCCGAGGAATTCACTGAACAGCACGCTGAAATGTCAGACATATTTAAACATACAAATATAAGAACAATCTTGATCATTTTTTTTTCCTTTTTTGCCTAACCAAGATGTTTTTCCCAGCCTTCTTACTTACTGGTTTATATTTACAATTTATCTGATAACATTAAGCACTAAGAGAATGAAACCAACATCAGTTCCAAAGGTCTCCTTTTGAATCTCTATCGATCAGACCTAATTTTTCAGTTTTCCAGTATAAGCCCACCTAGTCATAAAATCTTACAGTAGTGTGTCATCAAATAACACAAGCTACATCAGGAATCATCACAACAGCTCCCATCTGTGCCAAGTGGTATATGCCAGAATATCTTAAGCACTACCTCCACCCTATGCATGAGGTGGGTCAGGTGGGCACAGTTATTCTTTCCTATTTCATAGAAGATGAAAATGCAGCTGAAAGAGATGAAGGAACTTGTCCTTGGATGCATTACTAGAAAGTGGTAGAGCGAGGTTTGAGCCCAGCTATACGATCCGCAAACATGGGCTCTTTCTACACACAACACTGCCTCCCATAATACCAGGAAGAAAAACATAATCTAGTTCAAAGAGGCTAAAGCTCTTTTTACATGGAGAAGTCAGTCATTAAGACTTGCATGAACAAATCAATAATGCAAGTCAAAACCACTTTCGCTTCTGCTATTTCTATAGACCAAAAGACTTTTATTTTCCTCTTACATAAGCACAATTTCTTCCTTCCCCAAGTCACTTTACATATTAAAACAGTCTACAGCTGCTTAATTTTAAGAATCTGGTTTAATTCTAAACAACTTTTTTTTAAGGCAACAGAGACATCTTTTGGCCAATAAATGAAACTGCATGGTTACAGGAATACTAATATACGGTGTGCTGCACTGATAAGCCATTATCTATTTATCTTCCCACTGATTCCTTGCTCCTTTGATGTTCGAAAGCCGACGTGGTCTTGGCCCAATGTCCACAGAAGGAAATGTCCTGATAAAGAAAGGCAAAGTCAGGGTCTGGATCCCCTACCTGAAATGCAGTTCGATCTGAATGGATCCTTGGGTAGTGCTGCTGTTCTTAGAGGGCTGAAAGATACAGGTGAATACGTTTGTCATGCCAGGACTGGTCTTCTGCCCAGCATAGCGGGTGTCAAAAGCCATCATGGAATGGGAAACCAAGTTAACGGACTTCGTTTGGTTGGAAAAGCTCTCATAGAGCAGTTTACATTTCTTGAAGTCAAATCTAAGGGAGAAAGCAGACAAGATGTTGAACGCTTCCATTTTACAAAATTATGTACATTTAAGATAAAAGAACAAAATCATAAATATGCCTAAGTTCTATGAAGAATAACTTTCACTCTGAGATCTGTCACAGATTTTAACAGTGTCCACAAAATGGATTTAGTGTCACTTTGCCTTGTATCTCACTTTCCATTTCCAAGGAGATGCTCTTGTCCGTAGGAACTTCGTGAGGAATAACAATACCACGTATTTATTATATACTTGGTTCACTAGCGTTCTCATTTCTCACCTAAGTTTAGTAACACTATATATTTGTGATAATCCCCAAGGGATAATAAGGGTCCCTTTAGTCCTTCATCTGTCAACTCCTAGCCTGCGTGGAAGATTCTCTCTCCAGAATCGGCTGAATTTTTACATAAGACCACTAAAGTTTACTGGGAACTGCCACAACAAATACTTTTCATACAGAGAAATAATGCAGCTGATGCAACAACAGAAAATGCATCTGGAACTGCCACTGTTTTAATAACAGAGAAAGCTGCAATGGGCAATCCATACAGAATTACTCCACATTGGAAAAAAAGCTAAGGGCATAACCAGTCATCAGAAAAAACTGCTGGCTCACAAGATAATCAATCTGGGACCCCAGCTCCACCATACCATGTTCTGATCAGCTGAATTAGATACGGGCCTGAATGAATTTTTAAGGGAAATACAAAATAGAAGATAGAGTGCTTCCATGGAAAAATTACTAGACTTGAAGTCCTGTTTTCAAATACTGAACCACTTTTCCAGCCATATGATTGACCTTACACTAGTCAAAAACTCTATCTGGAAAACAGGAGTAATATCTGCTCAACTTTCCATGGCTGTCAAGAGATGAAAATGAAAAGATTATCAAGTGTGAAAATACAATGCACTCTTGAGGGTTTTATACCAGTAATCGCAAATTCCTGGCCTACACTAACCAAGAAAATGACATAAATTAGTGAACTGCTGGGTAAGCACATGCCTTATCTAAAGGCTGCCCAAGTTGTTACTCAGTTTCCAGATGCTTCCAATTGAGAACACGGGCCCAGTACTGCCAAAGCTTCTAATTTTTCAAAAGCTGAAATCCAGACTTTTTATGTGCAATTCCCCAGTTTTCAAATGTTGGCCAGTTAGGCAGTCATCACTGCTGCTCCAGATAGCTCTGGGGCTCCCCCATGCAGACACACAGCAAAACTACCTCCTGACTCCTTTGCGCTCCTGTGGGACCACGTTCTAGCCCCACGGGGTTTACCAGGGATTCCACTGCCATTCAAGACCACTCCAGGGCTATTGTTTTTCTTGCTGGCACAGCAAACTGCTGTCAGTCAGAGTAACTAGAGTGAGCAGAGCAGCCCAAGACCCATAACAGACATGAAACACGAGGAGAAAAAAACATCGTCACTGTTCTAAGTCACTGGTATTTTGGAGTGCCTTTACTACAGCCTAACCTCAACTATCTTGACTGATAGAGACTGATGAATTTAAACTTTTAAAAAGCACTGCGGGGCTTCCCTGGTGGCGCAGTGGTTGAGAGTCTGCCTGCCGATGCAGGGGACACAGGTTCGTGTCCCGGTCCGGGAAGATCCCACATGCCGCGGAGCGGCTGGGCCCATGAGCCATGGCCACTGAGCCTGCGCGTCTGGAGCCTGTGCTCCACAACGGGAGAGGCCACAGTGGTGGGAGGCCCGTGTACCGCCCAAAAAAAAAAAAAAAAAAAGCACTGCGCAGACCAACAAAAAGCATCTTGCGGGCAGACCACATTTAGCTGTGAACCACCACTCTGCGACCTCTGTTCTACGTCAGAGGACAATGTGTGTGTTATTTGTATTACCATTACTAACAGTAAAACACTATAATTAAAGCCATACCTGGCTAAGGACCCAGCACCTTCTTTTCCTTTTGGATCTTTCAGCTCCAGACTTACATTTACCATATCAATGAGGAAGCTCATGCACGTGTACACTTCTCCGCTCAGAACAGTCTGGAAGAGGAAAATGCTGATCAATTCATAGTTGATGCCAATCTAAAAATGGGGTCGATGTCATGAAGCCTAATTCACTCGTGGTTCCATCTTCTTTCCCCAGGTAACTTCGAGGAACAGATACCCAGGATGACCATCAGCTGAGACCACGAGAGTTACGGAGGAACCTAACATCATACTCACATGAATGCTTGGGTCCTGTAAATCATAAGGCCGCAGGAATTCCTCTATGGGCTCTCCAAGGTTGTTCTCCAATAAACCCCGGATCAGCCTGTATTTGTACAAATCCAGAGAGCAGTGGACTGAGGAGAGATTGCCATGGATAGATATATCTGGCACAGTATGACTTATTTCTCTATGGAAAAAGAAAAAAGGTCACTTTCACAAACAAATCACTAACTTAATGTTGACATAGCTCACACCCAAATATAAGTGCTAACATATACCCACCTACATTATCAACCAATTAATTTACAACTTCCAATGACAAAAATTTCATGTGGGTCCACACGAAGCAAGTTAGTATAACGTGAGTGTCATGCGTCAGCTACAAAAGGCCACTTTTCTCCCAAAATATACATTTAGAAAGTCCCCAATCTGAGTTAACTAAGTAATCTATTAATAAAGAAAAATCTCATGAGACTCAGAAATAGCTTAAACATTATAGCTGGGAAAGCAATAAAAAAAAAAAGATGATAAAACATAAGGGAAACACACTCACAGGTACAAAGAACAGAGGGGTGGGGGCTGGGGCAAACACAGGTGAAGGGGGTAAAGTGGTACAAACCTCCAACTATAAAATAAACAAGTCATGGGGATATACGATATAGCAGGGGTCTCCAACCCCCCCGGGCCACAGACTGGTACCGGTCCACGGCCTGTTAGGAACCGGGCCACACAGCAGGAGGTGAGCGGTGGGTGAGCGAGTGAAGCTTCATCTGCATTTACAGCCGCTCCCCATCGCTCGCATTACCACCTGAGCTCCAGCTCCTGTCACATCAGCTGCGACACTAGATTCTCACAGGAGCGTGAACCCTACTGTGAACTGTGCACACGAGGGATCTAGGTTGCGCACTCCTTGTGAGAATCTAAAATGGACAACCTGGAAGAAAGGGACAAATTTTTAGAAAGGCATAACCTTCCAAGACTGAACCAGGAAGAAATAGAAAATATGAACAGACCAATCACAAGGAATGAAATTGAAACTGTGATTTAAAATCTTCCAACAAACCAAAGCCCAGGACCAGATGGCTTCACAGGCGAATTCTGTCAAACATTTAGAGAAGAGCTAACACCCATCCTTCTCAAACTCTTCCAAAAAATTGCAGAGGAAGGAACACTCCCAAACTCATTCTATGAGGCCACCATCACCCTGATACCAAAACAAGACAAAGATACTACAAAAAAAGAAAATTACAGACCAATATCACTGATGAATATAGATGCAAAAATCCTCAACAAAATACTACCAAAGAGAATCCAACAACACATTAAAAGGATCATACACCATGATCAAGTGGGATTTACCCCAGGGATGCAAGGATTCTTCAATATACGCAAATCAATCAATGTGATACACCATATTAACAAATTGAAGAAGAAAAACCATATGATCATCTCAATAGATGCAGAAAAAGCTTTTGACAAAATTCAACACCCATTTATGATAAAAACTCTCCAGAAAGTGGGCACAGAGAGAACCTACCTCAACATAATAAAGGCCATATACGACAAACCCACAGCAAACATCATTCTCAATGGTGAAAAACTGGAAGCATTTCCTCTAAGATCAGGAACAAGACAAGGATGTCCACTCTTGCCACTATTGTTCAACATAGTTTCAAAGAAGAAAAAGAAATAGGAAAAGAACAAGTAAAACTGTCACTGTTTGCAGATGACCGGATACTTTTACACAGAGAATCCTAAAGATGCCACCAGAAAACTACCAGAGCTAAACAATGAATTTGGTAAAGTTGCAGGATACAAAATTAATGAACAGAAATCTCTTGCATTCCTATACACTAATGATGAAAAATCTGAAAGAGAAATTAAGGAAACACTCCCATTTACCACTGCAACAAAAAGAATAAAATACCTAGGAATAAACCAACCTAACAAGACAAAAGACCTGTATGCAGAAAACTGTAAGACACTAATGAAAGAAATTAAGGATGATACAAACAGATGGAGAGATATACCATGTTCTTGGATTGGAAGAATCAATATTATGAAAATGACTATACTACCCAAAGCAATCTACAGATTCAATGCAATCCCTATCAAATTACCAATGGCATTTTTTACAGATCTAGAACCAAAAAATCTTAAAATTTGTATGGAGACAAAAGACCCCAAATAGCCAAAGCAGTCTTGAGGGGGAAAAATGGAGCTGGAGGAATCAGACTCCCTGACTTCAGACTATACTACAAAGCTACAGTAATCAAGACAGTATGGTACTGGCACAAAAACAGAAATATAGATCAATGGAACAGGACAGAAAGCCCAGAGATAAACCCACGCACCTATGGTCAACTAATCTATGACAAAGAAGGCAAGGATATACAATGGAGAAAAGACAGTCTCTTCAATAAGTGGTGCTGGGAAAACTGGACAGCTACATGTAAAAGAATGAAATTAGAACACTCCCTAACACCATACACAAAAATAAACTCAAAATGGAGTTTATAGAGACCTAAATGTAAGACTGGACACTATAAAACTCTTAGAGGAAAACATAGGAAGAACACTCTGACATAAATCACAGCAAGATCTTTCTTGATCCACCTCCTAGAGTAATGGAAATAAAAACAACAATAAACAAATGGGACCTAATGAAACTTAAAAGCTTTTGCACAGCAAAGGAAACCAGAAACAAGAAGAAAAGACAACCCTCAGAATGGGAGAAAATATCTGCCAACAAATCAATGAACAAAGGATTAATCTCCAAAATATATAAACAGTTCATGCAGCTCAATATTAAAAAAACAAACAACCGAATCCAAAAATGGGCAGAAGACCTAAATAGACATTTCTCCAAAGAAGACATACAGATGGCCAAAAAGCACATGGAAAGATGCTCAACATCACCAATTATTAGAGAAATGCAAATCAAAACTACAATGAGGGATCACCTCACACCAGTTAGAATGGGCATCATCAAAATCTACAAACAACAAATGCTGGAGAGGGTGTGGAGAAAAGGGAACTCTCTTGCACTGTTGGTGGGGATGTGAATTGATACAGCCACTATGGAGAACAGTATGGAGGTTCCGTAAAAAACTAAAAATAGAATTACCATATGACCCAGCAATCCCACTACTGGGCATATACCCAGAGAAAACCATAATTCAAAAGGACACATGTACCCCAATGTTCACTGCAGCACTATTTACAATAGCCAGGTCATGGAAGCAACCTAAATGCCCATCAACAGACGAATGGATAAAGAAGATGTGGCACATATATACAATGGAATATTACTCAGCCATAAAAAGGAACGAAATTGGGTCATTTGTAGAGACATGGAGGGATCTAGAGACTGTCATACAGAGTGAAGTAAGTCAGAAAGAGAAAAACAAATATCGTATATTAATGCATATATGTGGAACCTAGAAAAATTGTACAGACGAACCTGTTTGCAGGGCATAAATTGAGACACAGATGTAGAGAACAAACGTATGGACACCAACGGGGGAAAGTGGCAGGGGGGGAGGTGTGATGAACTGGGAGATTGGGATTGACATGTATACACTGATATGTATAAAACGGATAACTAATAAGGACCTGCTGTATAAAAAAATAAATAAAATAAAATTCAAAAAAAAGAATCTAATGCCTGATGACCTGAGGTAGAGCTGAGGCAGTGATGCTAGCACTGGGGAGCAGCTGCAAACACAGATTATCATTAGCAGAGAAGTCTGACTGCACAGAGACCATAATAAATCAATTGCTTGCAGGCTCATATCAAAACCCTACCAGTGAGTGGCAACTGAAAACAAGCTCAGGGCTCACGCTGATTCTGCATTATGGTGAGTTGTATAATTATTTCATTATGTATTAATATGTAATAATAATAAAGTGCACAATAAATGTAATACACTTGAATCATCCCAAAACCGCCCCCTACCCAGGTCTGTGGAAAAAGTGTCTTCCACGAAACTGGTCCCTCGTGCCAAAAAGGTTGGGGACCGCTGCTATACAGCATGAGGAATACGGTCAATAACACTATAATAACTTTGTATGGAAACAGACTGTTACTATGTTCATAGTGGTGATCATTTCATAATGTGTGCAAATGTCTGATCACTATGTAGTATAGCTGAAATTAACATAATATTGTACAACTATATTTTGATGAAAAAGAAAAGGTGACAAGCTCTTTATTCATTTAGTGATAACTAAAGGCAGAACCAGTGTTTCATAATGAGCCCAGATGGGACATTAGGATAAAACCTGAATCAGTCACTCATTTCAGCTGAGATGGGCAGGAGTGAAGTTGAAAATGCCTGGGTGGGGGGAAGATACCTCATCCCAACACTGAAGAGCTTTTTCTCTACCCTCCTAGAGGTGAAGTGGGCATCGCAGATCCTGCAGACACTATGCTGAGTATATAAAGTAGAGGGTTAGGATTTGAAGTGGAAGAGGAATACAAAAAACTACTTTGTCTATGGAGAAAAACCTACATATAAGGTGAAAAAAGACTAGTCACGCAATCAACAAAGAAAAGCTGGAAAGGATTACCAAGAACCTCTGAGTTCCCGTGTCTGTGCTGTGAGAAGCTGATAGAATACCTTGTGTTCAGTCATCACCTTCTATCTGGGCTAACAGGGTATAATTATCTGCACATAAACACTGATGGAAGTGGGTAAAGTTTAGATAAACAGAGTAGTAAAGCACATTTTTTTTTGGAAAGCTTTACTTGAAAAGAAAACAAAGTGTTTGATTTCTAAATAGTGAAGCTCCTCTTAAGACTTCTAAGCCAGTAAAATAAAATACAGCCCATGCCAACCATAACTGAAAGCCAGCCAGGGAGCACTTGAATAACAAGTAAGAATGAAACACAAAAATCTCAGTGAGAGCGGCTAAACTGTATCATTAATCCAGAGAGAAACAAAACAGTGATATTAAATGACTTGCCCAAGCCCAAGAACTGCAAAGAGAGTAGCCAAAGAGGGATTAAAATGACACCCTGGAAAAGTAGTGACACTGCTTTTCAAAATGCTACAAATGAAAATCTCTTTCATTACTTTACAGCCATGCCTCATCTTTCCCTGAAGTTAAGATGCAAATGTTGCTGCTTTCTCCAAAATTAGTGCTCCAAACTGAAAGGCATCATACACTGTAACCAGCAGTCCCAGTCCAGGTACAGGGGCCAGGCGAGCATAAGCGCCACCAGAGGACCTTTTTTTTTTTCTTTTTTTTTTTCTTTGCGGTACATGGGCCTCTCACTGCTGTGGCGTCTCCCGTTGCGGAGAACAGGCTCCGGACGCGCAGGCTCAGCGGCCATGGCTCACGGGTCCAGCCGCTCCGCGGCATGTGGGATCTTCCCGGACCGGGGCACGAATCCGTGTCCCCTGCATCAGCAGGTGGACTCTCAACCACTGCGCCACCAAGGAAGCCCGAGGACCTTTTTAATACACACCTGAGGCTAGGCCCTGAGAGTCAGGTTCTGCTGGTCTCAGATGGGGTCGGGAATGTTTCTTTTCAGTAAGTTTCCCAGCCAGATGTGGAACTAATGACAACTGAAGCCATGCTCTAAACTACAGATATTAAGCATCCTGTGTTTTGAAGCCAATTAAAAGGTAAATTAGAGTCAGTTCATCAGTCTTTATGTAGTACTTTCAGAAGGCTTAATAGAGTGAAATGGGCAAAATAGCATCTAAACAATTATTCTCATTAAATGGAGCTCCAGGGTAAACAGCAATAGCAGGTCCAGAATCTATTGTATTTGAAACATAGAATCCAATGTCACTTCTTCCAAATACCTTCCCTGCCATCACTACCTCCCTACTCCCATCAAAATCCATGCTAAATTCATGTCCCTTCCTCTTTGTTTCCAAGGCACCTACTACAATCCTACAACACAGTTTATAACACTGAATCAAACACTAAGTTAGAATCATATACTTACCTTCCTATATCCCTCAACAAAACGTAAGCTCCATGACGGCAGAAGTTTTTTCTTTCATCACAGGAGCCCTCATGTCTAGCAGATAGTAGGGACTCAATAGATATTTGTTACATAGATGAAAAAATAAGTGAATACCTATGCCCTTCCAGACTTAATAGCATTGATTTCCAAGTTATTACGATTCTACTTACAACAGACAGTTATTTGAATATAAACCACTCACTTGTCCAAGTTCCTTTCCACCTGCAATTTCAATCTACAAGGCTCAGTCAAGAGGCTTCCTCCTGTCTGTCGCACAAAATAGGAGGAGAAGATCAGGTCTCCACTACTGTCTTCCGAGGCCTTAGTATACTCTCGTGGGTGTCTCTCTGCAGCAAAGATGTCCATGTCTTGTAGATCGACGACAATGCAATCTAGCAGGCAGACGTGGTCTTCTACACAGACCCAAGGAAAGAGAGACAATGAAGAAAATGGGACCCAGAAAGGGCTGGACCAGAATAAAACTAAAAAGCCAAAAGAAAGTTCATTTTCTCTTTGGAAAATGTTTAGCACTGCCTGTGTCAGAAAGCTGGGTGACCAGAAGTCTCCACTCTGGCACCAAGACCTCCGTCCACAATGCTCCGCATGTTGGACATCTCCTGCCCACCACCTGCATGCAAGCACATACTGTGCCACGTCCCCTCAGCGTCTCATTGCTGTCCCGAGACACTAACTGAGGCTAAAGGGCTTCTGACGAAAAGTACTTAATATGCTCCCTCCCAAGGAGATCCCACAGGGGTCTCATGTAGAGATAATGTTACCCAAAGGTTTACAAATTTTCCAGCAGCAAAATTCTTTTTTCCAAACAAACATCACATGTAACCATTTCCACCAGCACTGATCTAATCCAAACCACCTCCATTCTTGCCTAGACCACCATAAACTCCCCTCCAATATACCTATACAATTCCAGTCTGCCCTCACAAAACCATTCTGCTCACAAAAATACCTCAGTAATCCTTAAAAAAATAAGTGGGACCAAAACATTCTCTTCCTTTATATACTTTGATGGCTTTGTTTAATGCAAAGTTCTTTCTGTGAAACTCCCCTAAATCCCCGTAAAGCCCTGCCTAAGCCCACTGCCTACTTTTCCAACCTCATCTCAAGCCATTCTCTACCTTGCCCATGAAGTCTCGGGCTCACTGGCCTTTGTTTCCCCCACATGCCAGGCTCCTTGCTGTCTGAACAGTCTTACCCACAGCATACCCTCCTCTCGTCTCAACTGGGTCCTGTTCTTTCGCTTTACACCATTCTGTCTCTCCCATAACATTTATCTTAATCTGGCAATATTTAGATTAAGATTATCTTAATCTGTCAATATAAAGCTTATTTAATGGCTTTCTCATATCATTCACATCATGGCAGGAACTATGTCTAATAGCATGTTACTATACAGGAGAACATAGCGTCAATATATAGGAGAACAAAACATTGTTAACACCTGGATTAGGCAGGCACTAATTGAATTAGTTCTTGCCTTGTTACTGCATCCATAAATATGTGAAGTAGACAAAAATGGAGCTGGTGTGGCAGAAGGGGAAAAGGGATGGGAACAAAGAAAGGGCTTCAGAGATTTGCTAGGGTTGTCATGGAATCCCGGGGATATACAGAAGCAGTTTGAAAACCACTACCTTAACCCAATCTTAATCACATATAGAATTCCAGAAACAAACTGCAAATCAGGAGGAGAAATATTGTCAGGAAAGAGATCTTTCTATAAAACATCCCGAATCACTTCTTATAGGCTTCTAAATATATGTAAAATTGGCCTTATTCCTAATCATCATTGTCACCAGGACAACAACAGCAACAGAAGACGTGTATTGAGTGGCCCTATGTGTGCACCCAGCCCCACCCCACCCCGTGCTGTATGCATTTGTTATGCATATGTAGACTGGAGACTGGTAGGCAATATCATGTAGGTTAAGACTGCAGGTTCTGGAGTCAGACTACCTAAATTCATAGTCCAACTCTACCATTTACCATCTATATCTACAAAACTATGGTCAAGTTACTTAATCTCTCTAAGCCTCTGCCTCTTCATCTATAAAATGGGGATAAAAATAAAACTCTATATCATGAGGATAAAACGCAAAAATTGATGAAAGAATGTGCCACAGCGTCCGGCACGTAGTGAGTGTTCAACGCCCAGTCTTTTACTGATGGCTACAGTAATCTCCTTTAATCAGCAATGTAACCATAGACCACTTTGCTCTCACCTCTGGGACTACAAGGTACCACAAGGAGTTAACCATTCCTTGCATCTATCTAACAAAAGGCGTTCAGCAGCCTCCCTCAGCTAGCGTCCCACATTTCTCCAAGTCCAATCATAGTGGACTGATTTTCATCCACTGATTTTTGGGGCTAATCATATTCTGCTTCCCACACTCCTTGGAGCGACACTTCACTTATCCAATCCATCACCCATCCAGAAAACCAAAAGGCCAAAATTAGGCTTGCATCTGGAATGGCTAATTGTCAAATTCTAGAGAAGAGCCCAATAACTGGGCAGTTCATGTCTTTCAAAAACTTCACTCATAGTATTTCTTCTGTTACCTAATTCACACTAATATTTTTTTCAGAGTTCTTTTTTATTTTTCTAGAATTAAATAGTGACTTGCAAGGATGTGTCTAAGGATGCAGGAACTGTTCTAGTTATACTCACCATCTGGTGGCAACTGTTTTGACATATAAGTCCTAACGGACAATCTAAATCTCTTTATTTACACTGTCTTACCAATTTAACCCTACTCTAGAAGTCGCCCAATGTTAAATCTACATCCTAATGTTCTTAAGCCTTCTAAATCAATATCAAAATCGGATTATCACTAAAGACATGCTACCACTTTGTGGGCATCTGCTTGTACGGGATACATTCCCCCCCCTTAGGTTCCTCCAATGGTCTCATGCATTTGCCCACCTTCATCATGCAGCTCCTCTCTCCTCTTTTACCTGGACTCCTGGAAACCTGACCAACAGAGGGTGTGGCTTGCTGCCCTTGCTGCTTGGTTGAAGTACTTGGCACAAACTCGCTCTTCAGGCTGCCTAGACTCATTCCAACAGGAGGCATCATGAACAGCCCCTCGGAATGGGTCCCTTTCGGGTCCTCCATGCTTGTCATTTTCCTCACACTGTGTTTGGGAGTACCAGTTGGAGAAGCTGAAGGCACAGACTCCTGGGAAGAAACAGAAGAAAACTAGAAGGCAGGAATGGGACTGACTGTACCTACTATCCTGGAAGTCCCATCCCAGTCCCTGGACTCTTCAAAGACTCTACACCACTTGGTACCTCCCAAGCCCCCCAGATCCCATAAACAAAAGGGCCACAGGGTCATGATACTTTCTGCCACATGTAATTATCTGCAGAGATATTACATATAATTCAGTACCTGTTGAAAACTATAGCAATTTTGCAGGAACATATTTGATCTTTTGGCTTAAGAGCAAATGTCAGGATACTAATCACTGGTGGTTTAATCTAGGTCAAATACAACAAAAGCAAATCTCTCAGCCATATGATACATTATTGCTTTGCTGGAGGGGAGGTGCTTATTGTTCTAAGAAAATGCATCTAACAGCAATAGGGAATAAAGCCATTGTAATGTGTTTGTACTTTCCAGAAGTCTCCCCTCCTCTGTTTACATTTCTCATCTAAGTAACTGCAAATGAAAACAAAATGGAAAATATAGGTAAGCCATTCGTATTATGTTTCTGTTCAAGGGCATAGAAATTAAGGGCAAATACACAGTAAAATTAATTCTGTAATTCTACTGAAAATAATATACGCTTTTCTTACATACTTAGTACCTTCAGTTAATTGCTAACGGGGTAAATGTTTTTCACCAGAATGGTTCAATAATTGACGTTTAAACTTCCCATGGTTCCTTCCCCCAAGCCTCAGAGTTACATATCCAAATGGCTTCTGCAGGGTTGGTTTGTTCTCATCTCTCCCCTCTCACCAACAAGCTGGAAGGAGGGGAAGAATTGTTTTCCTTCCAGTACTGCTTTATATGTGTATTCCTGTCAGCATTTGAAAACGAGATAATACTGTTTGCCTTCACAGTTATCTTGAGTAGTAATTACATGTAACAGTGAAAGTTCTTATTTTTTGCAATTCATTTTTGCAAGGCAAATTACTAGGTAAATGCCATTATTTAAGCATTTCGACATTAAAAACCTTCCCTCTTGCTTAGTTTATTTAAACTCTAGAGAGTATTTGTTGCTCTTTCATTTGATTCATCTCTCCATCCTCTCTGAGTGGGTTTAAATAAATCAGTGGCTTGAGGAGATTAACTCAAAGCTTTTGAAAGACTTAGAAATTATGGTTTAAGCACAATCTATGATTGAGAAAAATGAAAGGAAAAACATATGTAAAAAATTCAAACCTGCACTCATTAAGACATGGATTTATGTAAAACAATTCCAAACACAAGGGAGTCATAGAACTCAAAGGCAAATAACCCCTCTGCAAGCTTTGATTTCAGGACTATTTCCTGTCCTTTAACCACTGGAATGCATGCTAGACAAACCTCACACGTGCAAATGCATTAAACGGCAAATGTAAAGCGATTTTTGGAGAAGAAAGTCACTACTCACTTCACACAGGCCTAGATCAGTGGAACCTGACTGTACATGTGGAGAGGTAAGTTTCACAGATAAGTTTATCTGATTACAAATACTTTAACAAGCGACACACTCCAAGCAGCCCTTATGGAATTCTACAGAACCACCACTGGTATGTAACAAGATAAAGTTTTTCTAGGATTTAAGGAAATAAAATAAGGTCATCAAAAAAGTACTACCTAGGGCTTTAAAAAGAAAAAAAAAAGAAATTGCTTTTAATGATCCTTAACAAAGGCTTCTCTACACAGGAGGGAAGTGATTTGCCAAAGCAGAGGGAAAAGTGATAAGCAGGCTTTCCCAAGTAATGAAATATTTTAAAGAATTTTTTAAAATTTTCTTTTTTAAGCGTATGAATGTGAATTGACTGCTGAATCCCATAAGGTTTTTTCGAATAACCAGGAGGCAAAAAAACATATTATACCTTGAAGAAAAAGCAATCCTTGTATGCAATGCCACTGAAAATCAAATCCTCAAAAACAAATACAGGGAAATTTTTTCATTAAAATGCTTCAAACTACATGCTATTATTTGGCATACTTAACAAAACAGAAACCATTCTGCAAAAATTTCTTGAAATATTTTGGCAATTCTTCTTTAGAAGCTAAATTCAGACTCAGCTCATTAAGCTCATATATAGATATATCTGACATAGAAAATAAGTCCTTATCTTTTCAGGAAGAGGAGAGAAACAAAAATGGTATTATTGAACTTGATCACCCATTCTGGCTCTAACTGATCTCTTCCTAAAGATTTAGGCTTCAAAACAAAGATTTACCACAAACAAATATATTCCAAAGAACTAACTAAAGGCTGAGAAGACAGTTCCCAAGAAGAATTCAGCTCTCCCTTGGGCAGTAAGGGCAGCAGAGTTGGAACAGAGAGGCAGTACCCTGAGGTGTCAGCGGGAACAACATTCATGTGTAAACACCAGCTCTGACACATTTGTTTAATATCTAGTCATGTTAATTATAAACACCTCATAGTAAGGAAAAGTAAATTTTAGAAGCAGTTATAAATCTTTCTTTTTATAAATGGATCTTTCTTTTATTTTCTTTAAGACTTAAGTCAGTAAACAGCAAAATGCTTATTACTCAAATATGAAAAGAGATTTTCATTAAGATCAAGGTTACTAGTTCTCTACTAGGCCTACTGTGAAAGGCCAATGGTGATTTGTTTCATTTTTACTGTCTTAAAAAAAATACGTTAAGTGGAAGCCTATTTCTCGCTCTGGCAAGAAAGCCTACTGTTCCAGCAGGCCTACTGTGAAAGGCCAATGGTGATTTGTTTCATTTTTACTGTCTTAAAAAAAATACGTTAAGTGGAAGCCTATTTCTCGCTCTGGCAAGAAAGCCTACTGTTCCAGCAGGAGGGCTTCTGACCACAAGGCGAACAAGCACGTTCTCAGCCATCAGCTGTCTGAAGATGGGGCGTGACGATGAGCAAACCTGGTGATGCTCTTCCCTCTCCGTTGCTAATCACTGCTGTTCTGGTTTCACCATGTGCTCTGATCACTAAATCTGGTTCGGCTAAGCGGCTGTAGTGAGGTGATATAAGGACAACCTGCCCTCTAACCATCATTCAAACACCCCCACTCTGGGTCCTGAGCTCCAGGTTATGACACATGAACACGGTTCCTGTGGTTCTCACTGGCTCGTCTTCACTCTCCTCCTCACTCCACCCATTCCCACTCAAGGAATCAAATATTTTTGGTTCAGGGTGTTTAGGTTAGAAGTAGTGAATAAATGGCTAAGTGAAAAGTGAAACAAATGAAGAAAACTATAGACGTACTAATTTGAAAATAACAACATTATCTGAGTTTAGGTATTACCAACAAATACAGTCTTCCTATTACTTTCTGACCCGAGTTGAGCTCCTTGGCAAAGGCCTGGCAAGACTAGCAGCCTAGTCACTCTCTTCCGTTTTCTTTTCTTCCTACACCTAGAGAGGCGAACAGGACCTTTTCTGTTCAACTTTGTATCTCTTCTGTAATAAACTCTGGAGTTCTTCCATCATAGTTATTTTAATGAACTCACTGCCACATCCTTTAGAAAATTCAGAAGAGCTACAGCTATTTGGCAAAGGGCCAGTAAGACAGCAATAGCCTTTGCCAGTTTATTTCCCCCTACATAAACCTAATCTTAATACTGGGAGGTATAATCATACCGTGGTTAAGAGCATGGAGTATTGAAAGCAGACACACCAAAGTCTAAGGTCCACACTGTACTCCTCACTAGATTTTTTTTTTTTGCGGTACGCGGGCCTCTCACTGTTGTGGCCTCTCCCGTTGCGGAGCACAGCCTCCGGACGCGCAGGCTCAGCGGTCATGGCTCACGGGCCCAGCCACACCGTGGCATGTGGGATCTTCCCGGACTGGGGCACGAACCCGTGTCGCCTGCATCGGCAGGTGGACTCTCAACCACTGCGCCACCAGGGAAGCCCTCACTAGATGTTTAATCCAAAAGAAATTACTTAACCTATCTAAGTCTCAATTTCTTTTTTTTAATTTATTTATTTTCTTTATTATTATTATTATTATTTTGGCTGTTTGGGGTCTGATCAATGTGAGAAAAGCAGCTTAATCTCGTTTCCATGAAGGGACTCATCTACTCCCCTGAAGGGAACATTATTAGAAGAAACACTTCTGACTCGTCTCTCCATATCTTACTGGTCCCTTCACAAGGGATGCATATCGATCCATCTGTTTAATGGAGATTGTGAACAGCAAATACTACTTGCCCATGTTTTTTCTACTGAGTAGTTCTCTCTAATCCTGTGGCTCTCTGTAGCCTGCAGGTGAAAACTAGGTGCTTATTCATAAAGCGTGCTAGTGCCTACTCAGTTCATCAAAATACCACCTCGGATTGAGAAGTGAGCAAGTAATGATAGCTTGATTTTGGTCCAATACTCCAATCAAGTTTTATCAGCCAAACCAATATTTCAATTCCTGTGGTGATGAAATATGTTTGTTAAAAGCATGGATTCTGGGCTTCCCTGGTGGTGCAGTGGTTGAGAGTCTGCCTGCTGATGCAGGGGACACAGGTTCGTGGCCCAGTCCGGGAAGATCCCACATGCTGTGGAGCGGCTGGGCCCGTGAGCCATGGCCACTAAGCCTGCGCGTCCAGAGCCTGCGCTTCGCAACGGGAGAGGCCACAACAGTGAGAGGCCCGCATACCGCAAAAACAAACAAACAAACAAACAAAAAAAACACATACACACACACACACACCCCTAGAACATAAGACAGTCTCTAATTCCAGCAAGTTACTGGTCTCCTCAACTGCAAAAGTGGGTGGGACCACCTCCCAGGTCCTATCAGTGTTAAGTCTGTGATTTACTAGGGTTTCCCATTTTCATCATGTATTCTCAATGAGTCCTAGCTTTTCCAAATGTAAAATGAAAGCAGCAATCCTCATCCTAATTACCTCCAAACATGTTATAAGAAATAAGTGCTAACGTACTTTTAAACTGTAAAGCAGTATACTCTATACGATTTAATTATTAAGGTATTTTTATATGGCTTCAGATAAGCCTTGGGCCAAATCATGTCTTCTGAAAAAAGCCACATAGTATAAAAAGTTGATTACTATGAGTTCAGCCTATGAGGAAAGCATTATAAAGATGGTTCTGTTGATTTGTTTGCTAAAATAAGTTACTACATACAGTTAGTAAAAGTTGTAATTTACACTACCTCTATGAAAGGTTAATTGAAATGTTAATAAAATGTCCAAAAAAATATTCTTCAAGCCACATATACTACAAAAGTAACAGTGGTTAGGAATCTTCTTATGGCAGCATCTGAATTTTTCGACTGGCATTCCAATGCCAGGTGAACTGAGAAGGGAATGGGTGCTGACTGCTCACCTTATCTTGTAAGGTAAAGGTCCCAGGAATACCAGCAAAGAGAAACTTGTTCTTGACTTTCAACTTCCCCAAATTTGCTACAATCAGATTATTTGATCTGGAACTTTCTGGGATAAGAAGAACAGGAGCACCAGCCTCAATATCCAGGAGAACCCGTGAACAACGCTGGGCATGATCTCTCACCTGAAAGAAGAAGGAAAATTGGGTTAGAGGTTCAATTAATTCCCTAATTTTATAATCAAATTTCCAAAAGTTTCATGAATTTATAAATCTAAAACAATTAAAATCACACAGAATATATTCTATGAACACCAAGGAGTTAAATTAGAAATCAGTAACAAGAAGATAATGGAAAACCCCCAAACATCTAGAAATTAGACTATACACTTCTAAATAACCCATGGGTCACAGAAGAAATCACAAGAGAAATTTAAAAAATATTTTGACCTTACTGATAAAGAAAACACAGCACATTAAAATTCAGGGTTTCCCTGGTGGCGCAGTGGTTGAGAGTCCGCCTGCCGATGCAGGGGACACGGGTTCATGCCCCGGTCCTGGAAGATCCCACATGCCACGGAGCGGCTGGGCCTGTGAGCCATGGCCGCTGAGCCTGCGCATCCGGAGCCCGTGCTCCGCAACGGGAGAGGCCACAGCAGTGAGAGGCCCGCGTGCGGCAAAAAAAAAAAAAAAAAAAATTCATGGAATGCACTTAAAAAGGTACTTAAAGAAAAATGTTTAGCATTAAATACTTATTTTATATTAAAGATTTAAAATCAATAAAGCTTCCAGCTTAAGAAGGTAGAAAAGCAAAATAAACCTAAGTAAGGAGAAGGAAGACAATAATGAAGAGCAGAAACCAGTTATTTAGAAAACAGATAAACAACAGAGAAAAATCAATTCAACATTTATAGAACACTCTACCCAACAACCATTTTACATTCTTTTCAAGTGCACACGGCATGCTTGTTAACAGTATGCATGGGCCTAACACAGGCCTCCATAAGTTGATTGAAAGTATAAAACTCTACCTATATTAATCAAGAAAAAATGAAGGAAACAAAAATCACCACTAACAGGGAAGAGTCAGGGACATTGCTAGAGAACTTAATATTAAAAAGATGTGGGAGGGCTTCCCTGGTGGCGCAGTGGTGGAGAATCTGCCTGCCAATGCAGGGGACACGGGTTCGAGCCCTGGTCTGGGAAGATCCCACATGCCGCGGAGCAACTAAGCCCGTGAGTCACAACTACTGAGCCTGCGCGTCTGGAGCCTGTGCTCCACAACGGGAGAGGCCGTGACAGTGAGAGGCCTGTGCACCGCGATGAAGAGTGGACCCCACTCGCCGCAACTGGAGAAAGCCCTCGCACAGAAGCGAAGACCCAACACAGCCAAAAATAAATAAATAAATATTTAAAAAAAAAAAAAAAAAAAGATGTGGGAACCTATGAACAAGTTCATGCCAACAAATTGACAATTCAGACAAAGTAGACAGATAACTTAAAAACACACACAAACTATCTCGAGCTAACATCACATACATCTGTGAAAGACAATGTTTTCCCTCTAAGATAAGGAACAAAGCATGGATACCCACTCTCACCACTTCTATTCAACATTGTAGTGGAAGTCCTAGTCCACCCAAAAAGGTATACAGGTTGGAAAGGAAAAAAGAAAACTCTCTTATTCACAGACAACATAATAATCTATGTAGAAAACCCTAGAGAATCTAAAGGAACTACAATAAGTAAGTTTAGCAAGATTGTAGGATATGAGGTCAACATGTCAGTATATGAGTCAATTATATTTCTCAAACTTTCAATAAACAAGTGTACATTGAAATTTTTAATTGATACAATTTACAACAGCATCAAAATTGTGAAACACCTAGGGATAAATTTAACAAAAGATGTGTAAGAAGGGTATACCCAAAACTACGAAACACTGCTGAGAGAAACTGAAGATCTAATTAAATGGAGGGATATACCATAGTCAAGGATCCAAAGACTCAATACTATTAAGACGTCAATTCTCCAGATATATGGATTCAAGGCAATCCCAGTCAAATCCTAGCTGACTTTACTGTAGAAACAGACAAGCTGATTCTAAAATTTATAGAGAAAAAAGGACCTATAATAGCCAGTACATCTTTGAAACAAGTTGGAGGACTTACACTATCTGATTTCAAGACATATCATAAAGCAAGAGCAATCAAGACAGGGTGGTATACAATTAAATATAAATCAATGGAACAGAATAGAGAATAAGGAAATACACGCATACATTCTCAACAGAAGTGTCAAGGTAATTCAATGGGAAAAGAATAGTCTGAATACATATACGGGAAAAAAATCTCAACCCTTACTTCACAAAATACACAAAAATTAACTCAAAATGGAAGAGGTCTAAAATTATAACACTTCTAAAAGAGGAAATAGGAGAAATTTTTTGCCACCTAGTGGTAAGCAGATTTCTTTCACAAAACACACAGCACTAACCTAAAAGAAAAAAATTGGACTTCATCAAAATGAAAGACTTCTGGGACTTCCCTGGTGGTTCAGTGGTTAAGAATCCACCTGCCAATGAAGGGAACACGGGTTCGAGCCCTGCTCCGGGAAGATCCCACATGCCGCGGAGCAACTAAGCCCGTGCACCACAACTACTGAGCCTGTGCTCTAGAGCCCGCGAGCCACAACTACTGAAGCCCGTGTGCCTAGAGCCCATGCTCTGCAACAAGAGAAGCCACTGCAATGAGAAGCCCGTGCACCGCAACAAAGAGTAGCCCCCATTCGCCGCAGCTAGAGAAAGCCCATGCACAGCAACAAAGACCCAACGCAGTCAAAAAATAAATAAATTTAAAAAGAGAAATTTAAAAAAAAAAAGAAAGACTCCTGCTTTTCAAAAAATAGTATTAAGAAAATGGGAAAAGGTCCAGTGGGTAAGGCTCCATGCTCCCAATGCACAGGGCCTGGGTTCGACCCCTGGCCGGGGAACTAGATCCCGCATGCATGCCGTAATTAAGAGTTCGCATGCTGCAACTAAGAAGTCCGCATGCTGCAACTAAAACAAAGATCCTGCATGTCACAACGAAGATCCCGCATGCTACAACTAAGACCCAGCGCAGCCAAAAATAAAAAAAATTTTTTTAAATGGGAAAAAAAACCTATAGACTAAGATAAAATATCTGTAATACATATATCAAAAGTCTTATATCCAGAATATATAAAGGAAGAAATAATGTCAATTCTACACAAACTATTCTGAAAGTAGAATAGGGAACACTTCCCAATTCATACTACAAGGACAGCACTGACCAGTTACCAAAACCAGAAAACAGGCATTCTTTCCTTTTTAAGAAAAGAAAACAACAAACTAATATCCCTCAGGAGCATAGATACAAAATCCATAATATATTGGAGCAAATCAAGAAAACTATAAAAGCATCCACAGGGCTTCCCTGGTGGCGCAGTGGTTCAGAGTCCACCTGCCGATGCAGGGGACATGGGTTCATGCCCCGGTCCGGGAAGATCCCACATGCCGCGGAGCGGCTGGGCCCGTGAGCCATGGCCGCTGAGCCTGCGCATCCGGAGGCTGTGCTCCGCAACAGGAAAGGCCACAACAGTGAGAGGCCCATGTATCGCAAAAAAAAAAAAAAGAAAGAAGCATCCACAGACAATAAGGAAGCGAATGAACATGGCTGTATTCTGTTGTAATAGCAAGTTGGCCAGTGGCTACCAGGATGCAGGGATTAGCACTGGGAGACAATTAGCAAATGGACACAAGCAAATTTTTTTTATTTTTTAATTTTTTATTTTTTTTGCGGTACGCGGGCCTCTCACTGCTGTGGCCCCTCCCACTGCAGAGCACAGGCTCCGGACACACAGGCCCAGCGGCCATGGCTCACAGACCCAACCGCTCCGCGGCACGTGGGATCCTCCCGGACTGGGGCACGAACCCGCGTCCCCTGCATCGGCAGGCAGACTCTCAACCACTGCGCCACCAGGGAAGCCCGACACAAGCAAATTTAATGCCCTTTTTATAAAGGTCAAACAAGCAAAAATTTTAAAGGGACTAGTCGACCCAAAAATCAGGAGAGGGGTTACCTGAGGCATTAACAGAATGAGATAGGGAAGGACCACATGCAACAGTCTTAGTAATGTTTTAATTTTTATTTTGGTGGTGGGTTCATAGATGTTCCTTCTATTATCACACTTTGTAATTTATAAGCATGCTACAGATATTCTTTATATGTATCAAATACTAAATTGTTTTTTTTTAGTTTCTAAAGAGAGAAAAAAAGGTTACATACTCCATAATTACAACCATGGAAACATGTATAGGGAAAAAAGAACATAAAACATACCTATGATGCTAGAAAACTGATAAGATACCTTTTCCAGATTCCCTGTAATTTGATTGTACTTTTATATTTAAAAACGAATACCTTCTCTATAACATACACAGGAAACCAGTAACATTGGTTGTTGCCAAGGACAGAAATTGGGTGGCTGAGGAAAAGTAATTGAGAAAGAGACTTTTCTCCAAATGTCCTTTTTTACTTTGATTCTGTACTAAAACAATATACAACATATTCAAAATTTTTTAATTTAAACTAAAACATAAAATTTTTAAGTGTTGCCATTATAAAGACTTAAATTTTAATCTTTTACCTAATAAAGCTTAAAAATAAATAAATAACAAGTTTTACAAAGAACTACATTGTAATTGTTTTCTGTGGTTCCCAAACTGTGTGCCAAGACACCACAGGAGGCTGCCTCACACTCACAGGTGCACTGCCAGGACATTTTAAATCTTTGAGGGAAACACATCATCTGTTAGACACTGCACAAACTACCAACTTGAGATGGTTTACACTCAATGTTAGATCATGTTACATTCCTTTCAATGATGTCACATCTTTGCAAAGCTGGGTCTTAAGCAGTTGCTGCTATAAAAAGCAAGTACCATGAGAAAATAAATGTGGAAAAGGAAATGAGGGCTGTGATGTTCAACCTGATTCCAAGTGTGAGAAACTGTTCAGTGCCCAAGAGGCACATACATCCTACTAGGAAGGAATTACGGTTACTTAAAAATGAAACAAAAATCTCATTTTTCACTTACGTGTTTTTTTTCTAACAGCTACTAAGCTGTTGGACATATATACTTATTAAGCTGTTTAGACTTCATTACTTAGGAAATGGAAAGACCATTAGGTGTTTCTTTTGGTCTAGGATGTATCACGGAAAAAATTCCAAGACATTAAAGGGAGCCATGAACTAAGAAGTTGGAGAACTATATCTGAAAAAAATCCTCTTCCTATAATAGAATAGATATGTTCTTTGGGACCACTTTCCAGGAGAAGTAACCCCACTGAAGTTCTAAAAGGGACCTGAAGTCTTTAGTGTCATCCATAAAAAGTTTATCTTTTTTAGAGCAAGCTAAAGCTAAACTTCAAAGGAAATTAAAACACGATATGATGAGTAAGGAACATAAGCTCTCCGATTACAGTAAGATTTCTGTAGATACTCAGCTACCTGGAGGACAGTAGTAAGCTTAAGATTACCTAATTACCTTCACCTTTTTCAGTGAAAGTTTCCAGATTTACCTCTAGAGATTTAAAAGTTCTACTGATCAGTCAAACTGGAAAAGCATCTTGGATCAATGACACTACCTACCGTCTGCCCCTCAATAGCAGCTCGCTGGCGCCCTAACACGTCCTGCAGCTGAGTGAAGTGCTGGATGAAGGCCACCACCTCCGCCTGGAAGCGCTGGGTGTGCACATACTGCACGGAGGCCATCTGGAGGCTCACTCGAATGTCGTACTCCCTCCGGAGCAGCGGGTCGGGCCGGCCATATCTAGGAGGAAGGGCAAAAATGTGACTCAGACAGCAGCAAGATGCAAATTAGTATTTGAAGAAAACTTGGGTGGACTTACGGGTTTCCCTAGAAAACAGCTTTATTAAAATGGAAATCCACCAATCAAGTTTTAGAAAGCAAACTCCAATAATTACTTCCTTTCTAAGCTCCCGCCATGTGTTGAGGATGTTAAATAAAAGTCTGGCGTGATGGCCAGGGCTATAAACAGGGGCATAGCTCTGGGTGCTGAACCCACTCATGACTCCAGAACTCACTCAGAAGCCACCTGTGGTTCAGACCTTTCCCCTGAGGCTCTTTTTCCCTGCCTTTAAGGAAAAATGACTATTCCTGCTCACTCTTCTAGCAAAGACTGTGACAATATGGGCTTGAAAGGTAATAAAAATAAGACCACAAAACAATTGGTAAAGAAAATTAGGCAACAGAACCAAAGTTTCTGGGGCAATCTGTCTTCTGGAAGCTGAAAGAAGTCTTCTTTTTACTTCAGTGAAATGCAAGCTAAAGAGTTTTAGCATCTACATTCACAGATAAATTAGAAAACTTTTACAAATGGTTTTAAATTTAATGGAACATGATGCCCTAATAATAAATTATTATACAGGATACAGTCACTGGGGAAAAGAACTCGTATTAGGTGAGCACCTATTTTGTGTCAGGCAGAGAGTTAAGAGCTTGACAATAATTATCTCATTTATTAGAGAACCATGCCACTGTGGTAGGTAACAGTGCAAACAAATCAATCTAAATTCTCAGAACAGTATGATATATTTCCTCTGGAAAGGAAAGAAAAAGTTCTCAGACATCTTTAGGGACCATTTTTCTCAACTCTGGTTGAACATTAAAATCACTCTGGCAGGACTTCCCTGGTGGTCCAGTGGTTAAGACTCCGTGCTTCCAATGCAGGGGGCGCGGGTGTGATCCCTGGTCAGGGAATTAAGATCCCACATGCTGTGCGGCGCAGCCAAAAAATTTTTAAAAATCACTTCGGCAAGCTTAAAAAAAAAAGAATACTACCGCAGACCAGAATATCTGAGAGCAGAGCTGGATACCTGTATTTTCTAACAGTTCCCTGAGAGGTTTAAATCCCAGCCTTTTAAACTTTCTGCTTTCTGAGAAAACCATTCTTTAATAACTACATAGGCTAAAAATGCCTTCTAAGTTCTAAAATTGAATATAGATTATGATTGTACTGGGAAAAATGCGTAATGTAATTTAAAACCCGTAACTTCAACAACTTTCTCAGGCTGAAATCATTCCAGAGCATTCAGAGCTAGATGGAAATTGATCTAACATAGTCCCCTCAATATTTCGATAGAAAAACTGATGCATGGAGATTAAGTGACTTGCTCAAAGTCACATAACAAGTTGGTGTGAAACCAGACTAATAATAATCACAATTATTTCAATCATACCCCATTTATTTATTAAGCCTGAGTCGCCCACTTCAATGCAGATCCATTGCATTGGATATATATAAATCAAGATTCCCCGTAACTAGATCAAATCAATTTTACGTAAGATGTTACGATTTTTTAAAACTTTTCTTCATTGTTTAGCTGACAAGAATTTGAAACAACAAGCAATTATGACAAAATGTTAAGTGAGAAAAGATCGGTATTTTTACTTGAAAGTCTGGAAGATGAGTGCTTCTTCCCCACTTGTAGTGAACCGTTCTCTATAGAACTCTCCATGGGATGTAAGGTCACTCAGAGACAGGCTCCCAATGCTTCCCTGTAAGGCCAGGTCTCCTTCTAGGAATGTTAAAAATTAGAACACATTCTTATGTATCTTTTTTCTGTCACACACCTTAAATTTGCCTGAAACAAAAATTGATACACACATGCTTCAGACTTTACACCATTTAATAAAGCAAAATTCAAAAGAAAATTTTCATATTCCTATACACCCAGAAAAATATTTTATGCACTATTGCAAATAGTCTCAATGCAAAAGTCCAAAGGGACTGAAATAATACTGCAGCATCACACTTTAACACTTACAAGGGGAAAAAAATTAAATGCATACACAATGTAAAGGATAAAACATTTACAAATACAGATAAAAATGTGCTCTCTTCTGAGATCAGACCACTAATTAGAATTAGTGAAATATCATAAGGTCTATTTTGTACTACGGACAAAAAAATAAAGGAGGAGCTTCCCTAGTGGCGCAGTGGTTGAGAGTCCGCCTGCCGATGCAGGGGACACGGGTTCGTGCCCCGGTCCGGGAAGATCCCACATGCCGCGGAGCGGCTGGGCCCATGAGCCATGGCCGCTGAGCCTGTGCGTCCGGAGCCTGTGCTCCGCAACGGCAGAGGCCACAACAGTGAGAGGGCCGCGTACCGCAAAAAAAAAAAAAAAAAAAAGAATTAAGGAGGAAGTGTCACAGATATGTTACTCGAGCATTAAAAAATGGGTTTTAGTGTGATTTAATTAAAAGGCAAAATTAATGAGACAGACACTGGAGACACAGATTTGAAACTACTCTGACATTACACAAGTAAAGCCCCTGGAAGGTGGGTAGAAGAAAGAAGGAATGTTGAAATGTGCACCTGGGGCGCAAACCTATATGAATCATTCTTAACATGGTGTGGATATTGAAAAGGAATATTCTGCACTGCTGCTTCTGTGAAACAAACTTTATCATCATAATTAGCATTACAGAACAATGACTGAGGTGTATATATTTGTCGGGCTAGTTCTGCGCCCAGTGAACTGAAGACACATACTTATTTTTGACCCCTAATGTCCTCTAACAAAAATACACAAGCTTCTCCCAATTCTAAAGACCCATCTCTTCTAGGAACCTTTTATAATTAATTTATACCAGGCATGAAATCTCAATTTTAGTTCATCCCATCCCCAAAAGACATTCTTATTTTACTACAGAATCAACATTGGAGCTTTGTAATCTTCCTTATTTCATTACCAGTTGCTTAAAAAAGGAGCGGTATTTTATGCACACTGTAAATCCCTCTGATTTAGAACTTGATACAGCTCCTCTCTTGTGTGCTACTAGGAATTTCAACCTATGGAGTCCCATTAGAAAGAATGCTAGCTTTGCTACAATATCCCCCTGCCTAAACCACCCCCTATTGGTGGCTCCCCCTATGCATGGCAACAGACTGAACACGTGCCCTGGTTTCCCAGAGACGGCCCTGTTATATGCCTGTTTCCCAGCTGTAATTATGAATAATGCCCCCTTTCACTCCCCAAAATGTCCTAATTTTAGACAAAGAAATTACATAGTCACCCAGATAGTCTGTTTAAAACACAGACAGATGTCAGGACCCCATCCCAACCTAAAGAATCAGATTCCTGGGATGGGGAAGGAGTTGTGCCGACGTGTGCATTTCTAATGAGCTACCCAGATGATTCTGATCCACAGACCAGTATTGGGGCACCACCACCACAAATCATGGCCAGGCTAGTAACCACAACCAAGCCACTGAGCCACACCTTAGCCAGTAAGGACAGTTAGATTTGTAAACAGGATGTTCAAACTCTTCCCAGATTTTGCAAGTCTGATTTTCCCCACTTACCAATCATTTCCAGGTGTGCCACTAATTTGGACACATTTGCTTTAGCAAGCTCACTGGTGGTCTTATTCAGCACGAGAGAGAGCGAATGAACCTAAGAACACAGGAGGTAAAGCAAGGCAAATATCACTGAGGGGAAAAAAGGTAACTTTCAGACAAACAGCATCGAGAAAGATGCTGCAAGCCTCAGGAAATCTGAAGATAAAGCTTTTATTTTACTGATGCCATCTTCATTTCAGCTTTTCTTAGTCAGCCAAACCATAATAAGAGGAGAGAGCTGATAGGAAATGAACTCTGTTGTTTCTTGGTATTTGGTTTTCAGGTTTTTGTGGGGTTTTTTGGCCTCGTCTATTCTTTGTTAGTGAAATGTTTTACATTATAAAACAATTTTTCCCCTTTTTGCATTCATCTCTAACATCGCACTATTTTGTAATCACTCACACAGATTCATTAAGTCCACCCTAAGAAATCTTTCAAAGCAAAATGATAAATACACTTAATGTTTAATGTCTTGGGACAAGTATTTAATAGAAGCCCGTGGTGACCAACTGGGACTTCACTTAGGAACTACAATCCAAGATTTTCTTTCCCAGAGACAACTATAAATAGAAGAAAACCAAAATCCTCTGTCTTGGGAACAGCATTCTCTGAAACAAAGAAATACGGTATTGCAATACTGTCATTTTAACCACAAAAAGGACTCTAAGTCTATGATTTATTGAGGCAGGTACCTCTGAGTGTTATCACTGGGGTGAGGCCCTGATTGAAGAGAAGGAAGGAGAGAAGAGGGGACGGAGAACAGATCAAACCCCCATTCATACACTCTGCTCCCGAGTGGCAGAGCCCAGTGATACTCACGCCTTCATCTTTCATGCCTACCACAAAGTAGATGATCGGTACATGTCTGATGAATGGGAAAAAATGGAAAAAGAAAGAAAATAATAGAAGGAAAGGAAGGAGAAAAATCATGTGTAGGGGAAGGCAGAGAAAAAAGGAGAGAATTATTACAGATGGAGCAATGACCCTGGGGGGCCACTCCAGCACCACAGAGGGTCCCCTTGCAGTAGTTTTTGGACATGGACGACAGAAGGAGCTCGAGGGAATGAGACCTTCATGAAGGGGTAAGTAAAAACACCTCTAGCCACTTAATCATCAAAATAATGTATGTAATGGGCCTAAAAATGCTCTGCTTAGAGGAATCCAGCTATAACCACCTGAGCCCACTCTTAGCATGGATCTTAGAGTCACCAGAAGTGGAACAACCGGATGTTGTAGACCTCCTGGTGTAACTAGGAAGCACTCAGCACCACCTCTGAAGGGTGTTTACCAAAAAGTCGAACCTGAACCTGATCAAGTCTCTAGAGCTAACTTCCATTTCTAAAATTAGAGGATAAAAGAAGTCAAATGGTACCATAAGGACACAAAGAGACAAATCCAGAGTGCGGGACACTCTAGGGGACACTAACCCAGTTTCTACAAGACAACTGCATGGGAGGAAAATGTGGGGGGAAGTACCATTCACTGAATGATCATTTCTGCCACACACGTGAGGAGGGCCTTACCTACATCATCTCATTGAATCCTCACAACCCAATGACATAGGCACCATTAAACACCCTACGTTTATTGATGAAAAACTTGAAGGAGAAAGAGGCTAAATAATTTGTCCCCAGCCACACAGCTGTATGGTTACAACAAAAATGCCAGGATTCAAATCTAGGCAAATCTGACATTCGAGACTTCATTTTTAACACCTGTACTGTTGCTCTCAATAAAAGCCAGTAATGTTCTGAGTGAGAGGGAGATGATGACAATAGGCACATTTTAAAGTAGCTACTATGTACTGGACATGTTGCCAGGTGCTTTACATAATTCCCTCATTTAGTTATCATAGTGAGATGATGGAAGATGAGGAAACAGAGGCTTAGAGAAGCTAAGTAATTCCAATGAACTACACAGCCCAAAGGAAAGACAAGAAGTTACTGAAACCATTTATTTCCCCTGCCTCCAGATGGGATTAATGCTAAAACCTTTTCTAAAATACGAATGTCTACCCTTTTGTAATAGACATCCAGAAAACCATATAGCTCCCCTGCCAATAAGAAGAATTTTCTAGAGTAAATGTACAATGACAGCATTTAAGTAAAAAAGCCCACATTCATTCTTAGAACTTATGGGAGCCCAAGAGGACTGATACCTTGAGATCCAGTTTGGTGTTAACTGGATCCTGAAGTTCAGACTCTATTAAAGCGCTTGGCTCTGACTTCACGTTTTGTAGAATGTCCTCAGGCGGCACCTTCACTGCATGGTTGTCTGCAGTGGAGCCAATTCCAAAAAAATCTAGTATCATGACCCAGGTCTGCAGTGTGATCAGCACATCCAAGCAGTTAAAATCAACATCAATGCTCCGGTTAACTCGATTATAACTGGAAGAGAATTCTGGATGCTTCTTATCCACCAAGAATATATTGATATGGACCAAGGAATCATCAAATTTACTCCTTCCAGCAAGTATCTTGGGCTCCTCTACTGTTGGAGAAGGAGGTGGGGTCAAGGGACAGTCCTTGTCCTGGACTTCCTTTTGCTTCTTCCGGGAGGCTGAAATGGGTCTCTGATACAGCTGAAAGACATTAGGAGCTTCTTCCATGTGGGAAGGGAGAGACCGAGGCATATCCGGATACTCCACGTTGGACACAGAAGGGCAAGACTGAGAGAGATACTCTTTTTGTGCTAAACTAGATGGCTTAGGGGCTCCCCGAGACACCATCAGGTTCTTATATTTGGAATCTGGATTTTTCTCCAATAAGTCTTCCATCAGCAGAGAGCGCAGGGCAATCTGAATGGATAAAGTCTGAGGATGGTCTTTACTGAATTCCACCTCAAAATCTTGAAATTTTAAGCTCACAAGACCTTGCGCCCCCAAAGTCAGATCTCCACTTAGCTGAACTTGAAGCTCTGATATACAGAAGTTGGCTTGAATCTGGGTAAAAGATCTGACTTCCTTAAAAGACAAGGACTTTTGAGAAGAGTTAGAAAGGCTGCAGTGGCTGAACAATCCGTTCTCCTTCCTTTCAACGGAAGGTTCTCCACAGGTACCGAGGGAAGGCAGAGGAGAGTTAGGGCAAGGTGAGGAGGTGGCACTGACTGGAAGCTTATTCAGGTCTTCACTGTACACGAGATTGTCCAGAGTTTGTAAAACCTGCTCATATACATGCTTTGCTAACACCACCTGTATTCGAAGAGAAAAATTCAGTTATTCTGCTACTGTCACCAACTGCACTCATATGCACTGCCCACTAATTTTTTATGGCTTTCCCCGAGAAGTTTTAACTTAGGTGACAGCAAGGACTATCTTTTGTTTCTTTTCTGTCCTTACCTCTCTGTGACCCATATCTATTCACAAGGCCCTCCCCAAGTACCTCACAGAATAATCTACACACAATAAATGTTCAATAAGTGCTATTAACTGTAGGCCTGAATCAGCAAAACACTCTAACCCCAAAAAACAACCTCAAAAATTGAAGGGAATACTGCCAGAAGTCTAATGTGGTTATACCTTAGGATTGAGAAACAAGACTCATGGTTCTAAAACTCACTGATCATCACCAATTAGTATAACAACCTAAGTTTAGTACAGCTGATCAAACAGTACTTATTAATGATAATAATGATAATGATGCAGATCCATGATTACTTGTTACTCCCTTACTTTGTTTTTAATTACAATTTCTTAATAAAACTGTTTTCAGGGAAGTTTTTTATTTACTTAAGGACAATTTTTTTAACAGAAGCATTCCAAACAGATACAGAAAAAACAGAATTAGAAGGTGATCATTTTGTAACCCCTAAATAAATAACGTATCCCACCACAGTTATCAGTGAATAAGACCTTACACGAGTGACTGACAGGGAATTTTACGATGGAGGGATCAGCTTCCTGCCACCTGAACACAATCAACAATTTTGGCATCACTAATGTCAATTAGACATTATGTGCCTCCTGATATAATATAACATAAAGTACACTGCACCACCTTTGAAGTGTTCTGGCCAAAAAAAAAAATCCTGAATCCAGTTAAACCTGCAGAGTTAACTTACAATTTACAGAAAATGGCGGGGACAAGTTCAGTGACACCACAAACTAACAGCCAGATCCGGACTGTAGGACATTGCGCAGGACAACTGACCTAGTTTTCCCAACAAAATAATGTCATGGGGGGAAAAACATGAGAGGGAAACTAAATGAATAGAGACCCACAAGTTGTACCATCCAAATGCAATGTACAGACCTTGTCTGGATCGTGATTCAAACAAACCAAAAGTGAAAAGACGTTTTTGAAACAATCAAAACTGTCTCTGAAATCTGAAAATGGATTAAAATTCAGATGACACCAAGGAATCTTCATTAATTTTGTAAGGCATGATAATACCATTATAGTTACTTTTTTAAATGCACATAGTTTGTAGTGATACATTCTAAATATATAGGGTTAAAAATGGCATGAGGTCTGGGATTTGCCTTAAAATATTTCCCCAAAGGAAAATAAGAATGGACGAGACACATGTGGCAAAATCTTGGTAACTGCTGAATCTGAGTGATGGGTATATGAGGTTTATTAGACAATTCTATTTTTGTCTATTTTTAAAATCTTTCATAATAAAATATTTTTCATTATTTAAATTACTAAATTATTTTAAAGAATTATTTTAAATAATTTTTTAAGATTTTCATCAAAAACAACAGTAAGGGGCTTCCCTGGTGGCGCAGTGGTTGAGAGTCCGCCTGCCGATGCAGGGGACATGGGTTCGTGCCCCGGTCCGGGAAGATCCCACATGCCGTGGAGCGGCTGGGCCCGTAAGCCATTGCCGCTGGGCCCGCGCATCCGGAGCGTGTGCTCCGCAATGGGAGAGACCACAACAGTGAGAGGCCCGCGCACCGCAAAAAAAAAAAAAAAAAAAAAAAAAAAACCAAAAAAAAAAAACCAAGAAAAACACAACAGTAAGTCGATGGTAACCATAAGATAATAAGTCAATATAGTCCAATAGAATTCACATTATGTGCTATATTTAAGCTGAAATATTCATCCTAAGTAACCACCACTGATGAGGCAAAAGTTTAAAAGAGAAAAAGGAAATACCCTAGAAGCCAAAAAGGAAAAGCTTTGGGGAAAGTTCTCTCACCCAGAGACCCATATCTAGGAACCACTGATGTCAAAAAGTATGTAGGTTCTGTTAACAGCACTCCTGGGTTACTCCAGAGCAACTGCCAGACAGACTAGTAACCAAATACTGCCCAAGGCCAGGGTCCACTGTCCTAAGATCCTGCTTGTCCTTGCTGTTTTATAATGTTATGCTTTTTGCTCTCATGCCTGTGAAAGCAGGAAAAATGACACTTTCGAAGGAAAAAGGATGACAGGTGTACACACACACACACACACACACACACAGCCCCGGACCATTTCATTTCAATGAGGGGCAAGACTAAGTCTCCCTTGAAGGGATCTGTCAACAGCTCAGATAATCACATTGTTTTACAGGCTGGGCCAAATGTGTCAGAAGTGTGGCAAGAATTATAACCTTCTGGGAAAGAGAGACTGACTTTTTAAGCAATGATTTTCCTCGCTTCTTAATGGCAATGGAATTAAGGATTTGCCCTCTTCCTCTACATAATGCGCCCCTCCTCCACATGAAGAAGGCTAACAAGACTGATTCCCCAGTGATAGAAGGACATGATAAAAGGATTCCATGGTTCATTGGAAGAAGTTATTGACAATAATATGAATATCTCTTTGAATTTATATATTTTCCTTCCAACATTTTATATATACAAAATATAAATATAACATACGTATATAATATAAATGTAAAATAATTACATAATTTCAACTGTCCTGACATAAAAATCAATAACGTGTTTACCTGCACTGGATTGACAAATTTTCCTTCGATCTTCATGATGCTAGAAGTTCCCAGGTCATCTGGACTAAGGGAGAAAGTCAATTCAGATTCTCTCTCTATAGGGATCTTCTCCAGTTTAAACTGAATGGTCGTGTTGTTCAGGATGTGAAAAGCTGGCATAAAAGAGAGGAAATGACAGACTGGAAACATTCATATTTACTGCGTTCCTGCTGATTAAGTAGAGAGTGTTTAGAACAAAGCCCAGGAGTTGCTCCTAGACCAGGAGGGCAGGTTAGCCTGGCACCTGGGGTCTATGACTGAATACAAACTTTGGTAATTATCCCAAGACCAAAACTCATAGCAAGCAGAGGTATAAGATAAATTTATTCACAAAAAGTAACAGTTATTTTCATGACATGCTCCACTTGGTGGCTTCAAAATATGGTGCAGTGAACATTAACCCAGGCCAGGGTCCATGTTAAGCTTCTCTTAACCTCCCAAGCTGGCATTTTCCAAACCAAATTGCTCATCCATGTCCAGCTTTAGATTGATCCCTCTTAATGGACCTAAGTCAGAATCACAGACAATATAAGGTTCTAAGTAAACAACTTCTAACCCAAGCAGAAAAAGCAATCTTTTGCTAAGTATGTAAATCAATCGGTGAACACAGCTGAGAACCATAGGAGAAGTTCTCAAAGGCATTGATTTCTTCACCGATGAATAAGGCCGTCTAGGGCTTACCTGATTTCTGTGGATGCCAAGTCTATTAATAGATTGAACTGTTCGGTTTTAGCAGATCAGATCGAGAACACAAACTGGCATTTTATTCCTAGAACCCTGGACCAAACCATTACAGAAGATGACAGGATACTCAAAGGAGAACATAACATCCAGAGACTAAGTTTCATATTCTATTTCTGTCAATCCCTCCAGCTGCCTTAGACTACGATATTTAACTAGGAAAGATCTACAGCTTAGGAATGAAAAAAAAAACAGATGCATTTGACCAAATTACATAATACTCTAACAGAATCCACCCACTGAATCCCTGTGAATGAACACTCACCCAACGGGTCCACTTAAAAAAAAAATCTTATTTTGCCAAATATGGTTATCAATGGAAAAAGTTGCAAACATTCCAACCTAATATGAAGCATTCTATTAAAATTCTATTTTGATTTCTTAAATATTAACCGGGGATAATTCTAAAAGAAAGGTTTTTGTAGTTATTTTAAACCAAGTACTATCTACATGAGCTGGGTTTGGAATCTTTAAACAAAATGAGACAAAAGATACACACTCCTCACCTTGACCTCTATGCAAAGATTCAAAGAAATCATGTCGGGTGAAATGAGCTTCCTCTTGACTATTGGCACTGGCAGACCCAGAAGGAGAGCAAAACGCCTGGCTCACTTCAGGCCCAGGGCCCTCTCTGCCTGCCAACTGGGTGCAATTCAAAGAATATAATTTAATGTCTTTGATTTCCACTTGCAGACGGTCACTTCTGGATTCATCATCTCCTGCCACAAAATTCTGGATGAATATCTGTCCCAAGTGTCCTACCAACAACTCAGGACTCCCAGGCTTCCGAGGGATAGAAACAACTGGTGATTCAATGTTTATGTTCAAGATTAGCTTTACAGTGTCGGAATGAGATGCACCTAGGCCAAACCCATATGTTTCATTTTCTTCTAAGATAAAGGATTCCCGGGCCTTCCTTGGAGTTTCAAAGAGTGATACCATCTCAGTGTACTCGGCCGTCTTGGTGGCTAGGACTGTGGTGACTTTGGTGGCTGCGCTTTTCAGCATATTTCGAAAATTTTCTTCCAGCTCATCCATGGACAATGTCAACTCCTTCAAAAATTTAGCAGAGTGGTTGTAATGCAAGGAAGCCATCTTGAGGTTGAGAAGACATTCCTGTTTAAATTTCTCAACAAAGGTGAAACTCAGAGCTTCAGTGAGGGCTGCATCTTCCATTCTGACAAATACAGATTCAAAGTAGCCAATATCACTGATAATATTTTCATAGCCTATGGAATTCCCAATGCTGACAACATATTGGTTCTTAACATTCTCCTGTGTCAAATCCATAAGCTGCAAACAGCCAAGAGAACCGTTCACGTCAAATGTGCTGCCCATGGAGACGTTAACTTTGGTGCCACCTACACTTGCTGTCGCAATTTTTCTGCCATATTTCTCTCCATTTGCCATTCCCACTGTCCGAAGGAGCAGCAGGTTAAGTCTGTGGATTTCCACTGCAACCTCGGTGTTTTGTTCATATGTAGATTGGTAAGTTCCTTGTACCCCAAAGCTTCTTTCAAAATCAGTCATTAAAGGTTGAGGACTCAAATCATCTTTTTCCTTGGGAAAGGATTTTTGAAGAAAACCAATCAGCTCCACAATTGTCTCTGGATTTAGGATGATATCCAAATTATTCACCTGTAACGAAACCACCTGAAGAGTGCTGTCCAAATTCATCGATGGGCACTCTGAACTCACAAACTGATACTCCAGTTTTATGAGGGACTCTTGTTCTTTGGTGAGAATTCTGTCAAGAGAAACATCAGTGGCTGATCGGTCGTTCAGTGTGGCAGTATTAGTGAGGTGGGCCACGTTGGGTCCAGAGACAGGAGACTGGGCTCTGCTATCCCGGAGGCTTCCTGTTGGGATATCAAAGCTCAAGTTCTTATGAGAGGCCATCAAAAGGTCAAAATCAGCACCATATGTCTGCATGGTGTCCACCAGCAGCAAACCATGAACAGTGAGGGAGACTTCAGCATCATAAGGCCTCTTCACAAAGTGAGCGTTGGTACCAAATACCTTGAGCACAGAAATGTACCGGCCGTTGCTCTCAACACCAAGCTGCATACAGTTCACTTTAAATTCAGCCAGGAGGAGTTGTGACTCCACCAGAACCTCCCGGGTATGCTGCTCCAACACCACGATGCTCTGGGTTAAATTCATCACCGAGTCTTGCAAACTTCCCCGCTGTCCCCCTTGGGGAAAAATCTTCTCTTTAATCTGAGTGTCAAAAGTCTTCATTTCTGGGGTGGTCAGGAGAGCAAAGCAATTCTTTAGAGCAGATATTTTATCTTCATTGATGTGGATCTTTAGGTCTGGTAGGTTGCCTGATAGCACGGCTCCGGGGTACTTGGGATCTGAAGTATAAATCAATCGGCGTTCTAACTGTAGGTGAACGTTGAATTTCTCGACCACATGGGTCGGTCCCACATCAATATCCTGGACATGCTTCCAGTTGTCCTTCACTCGTCCAACCATGATCTGGAGGTCCAGAAAGGACAGCGAGTACCTCTCATACATCTTCGTGCTCATTAAATGTGCTTGAAGCTGCTCTTCACTGAATTCAACTCCAGAAAATGGAGGTGTTTTCTCCCTATCACTGCTGTTTGTCTCGGGAGGTGGGGTGTTAGGAGGTGTGGCAAGAGGGGTCTTATATTCGTCATCACTAAACTGATTCTCTTCAGATGCTGACCCGTCCCCACTCTTCCTCTTGGAGTCATCTGCAGATGAAAAAAGAGAAGATTCAAAGTATGTGTCTGCTCTTTCCTTCCTCTTCCCTTTAATGTAAGAATTAAGAAAAGTAGAGAATCAACCACCCCAATTTAAAAAATAAATGGATGAAAACGCCAAGCATTATATTCTGTATTTACCATTTATTCAGCATAAACTTATCTACTGATTTGGAAATCAAAACACAAAGAGTAAAAGTGTATGAACATGAGAAAAGATGGAGACCTGCTAACGTTAAGAACATATGTCAGGGTGCAGAAGCCAACAACCTGCTGCCCGAAACTGCCCCCACCCCCAATCTGAGCTGCACTGCGTGAGCTGCCATCACCAACCCCTCTTACGTCACTCTCCATATTTGTTTACTTTTTCCTGTATTCCTCTATGTGTACATTTTGTCCCCTCCCCCCACTAGAATGTTCTAAAAGAAGAGGTCTCCTCTACCTTCCTCAACACAATACCCCTAGTGCCTAGATCAATGCTTGGCAAGCAGCAACTGCTCAATATGTCATGTTCTACCCCCAGAATTCACACTCTTAACCCCCCTCTCTTCTGCACCCAAGCGGTGCCGAGACAACAAAAACACATCGCTGGGTTTGCTATGTCTCTATTCCATGTTCGTGTTTTACAAATTCAAGTAGGTGCTTTCTCTGGTTGTGTGATCCTTTTCTTCAGATACAATTCCCTTTTCACATTCCCCTTACGGCCAAACTTTTCCACTCCAGCTCAAATTCTCTACCCTCTTCTCCTCTTCTAATCTTTCAGTAAAATAGGATAAGGTTGAGATTGTTTGATAAGCTTCCTCAATCTCTTTTATCCAATGAATCCTCTCTTTCCTCCCTCCCATCTCAAGGTGAACAATGACTATTTTTTGGATCTAATAATAGTAATGAAATTACCTTCCAGGAGTCTTTTTATGTATGTCCCTAATATCCCTAAATAGATTAAATCTCTATTCCAGAAATTATGTACTGAGAAATAATGTTTATTAAAATACAAAACGTTACACAAGAAATACAATTAAAAACCACAGTGAGATACTACTACACAGTCATGAAAATGGCTATAATCCAAAAGACAGATAATAACAAACGTTGACAAGGATATAGAGAAACTGGAACTCTCGTACAATGCTGGTGAGACAGTAAAAAGGTGCAGCCATTTTACAATCTGGCAGTTCCTCAAAATGTTAAACACAGAGCTGCCATATGACCCAGCAATTCTACACTGAAACAAACCCAAAAGACTGAAAATATACGTCTACACAAAAGCCTATACATTAATGTTCATACCAGCACTACTCATAATAGCCAAAAAGTGGAAACAACCCAAATGTCCACCAACTGATAAATGGATAAATAAAATGTAGTATATTCATACAAGGGAACATTATTCAGTCACAAATAGGAATGAAGTATTGGTACAGGCTACAACATGGATAAACCTTGAAAACACTATGCCAAGTGAAAGAAGTCAGACATAAAAGACCACGTGTTATATGACTCTATTCACGTGAACTGTTCAGAATAGGCAAATCCATAGGGATAGAAAGATTGGTGGTTAGCAAGGGCTCGGAGAGCTGGTAATGGAGAATAACTGCTTATGGGTTTAGACTATCTTCTTGGGAATGATGAAAATGTTCTGGAATTAGATAACAGTGAGAGTTGCACAATTTTACCAACATACAAAAAACAACTGAATTCTACATTTTCAAATGTATCTCAATAAAGCTATTATTTAAAAAGTAACAAAGGGGCTTCCCTGGTGGTGCAGTGGTTGAGAGTCCGCCTGCCGATGCAGGGGACACGGGTTCGTGCCCCGGTCCGGGAAGATCCCACATGCCGTGGAGCGGCTGGGCCCGTGAGCCATGGCCGCTGAGCCTGCGCGTCCGGAGCCTGTGCTCCGCAACGGGAGAGGCCGCAACAATGAGAGGCCCGCGTACCGCAAAAAAAAAAAAAAAAAAGTGACAAGTGAACTCTGGAGTTACAAAATGTTAAATACCTCTTTTTTTAAGCTTTACTTGGCTTAGCACAGAGACACATCAATCTACCACGACGTGTCTTCATTACTTCACACTCACACTGTACCTTGGGTATTGGTCAAGAGCATTCTGCCTAGATCCACAACAACCAACACAGGATTCTTGAATTTGAAATCATCAGGAAATATCACCTGAGGGGCAGAAATGTCTAGTCGCACAGTCCACCGTTTACTCTCCTCCTGTAAAAATAAAACAAATGACGATTAAATAACCTTGAACTGCAACTGCTGACAGTGGGCAGCTTTATCAGCTAGGGCTCAAGCCTTCCAGAAAGCCACACTAGGGTCACAGGATGACGTAATGGTCTCTGATATTAAAGCAAAATGTTTAAAACAAAAGTGGATCCAAATGTTTAACAACTTGAGACATTACCACAGGCAAATGTCTGAAGTGGGAGAAAAAAATTGGCAAATCACTGGTTTGGTGGGTTGTTTGCTCTTTGACTTTGATGATCAATGGTTTAAGAAAGGTCTGATTTCTAAATGTATAGGACTTAATACTTCAAAGTATTGTAGAAGTTATACAGTTCAAATCGAAGTAGAAATCCAAATATTTTTATTTATTCATGGATATTGCTAACCATGAACTTTCAGGCCAAAAGACCTTAGTGAAAAACATAAGCTTTGACATTTGAAATATAAAAAATAGACCAATTCATGAATTTGTTAACAGTTCTTCCCTGTGACTAAAATTAGCTAATTTATATAAATGCTATCAAAAAAAGTTGTATGTAGTAAAAAGCTAATTTATATAATTATACATAGTAAAAGCTACATGTAGTAAATTATATGTAGTAAAAGCTGATTTATATAAATGTGATCAAAAAGAAAACTCTTGGTCTAAGATAATCAGAAGGTACTAAATGTTGTAATTTGTGTCAAAACACTAGCAAAAACAGAAAACAGGACAATCTCTCCGCCCCTCACTACTTACCCCTAAACATTTTCCTCTGAACACTGCTGCCATGCCTTACACTCCCAGCTGGCTCTGCACCTTCCAAAGAAGCCACACTGACTGCTCCACCTACTGCTGCATCTCGGCAGCACGCCTCCAGGCCACAGGGTCAGAAACCCAGTTATTTTCTTGTTTTGGTTTTTTTGGGTTTATTTTTAAATTTTTATTGGAGTATAGTTGATTTAAAATATTGTATTAGTTTCAGGTGTACAGCAAAGTGAATCAGTTATACCTATACATATATCCACTCTTTTTCAGATTCTCTTCCCATATGGGTCATTACAGGGTACTGAGTAGAGTTCCCTCTGCTATACAGTAGATCTTATTTATCTATTTTATATATAGTAGTGTGTATGTGTCAATCCCAATCTCCCAATTTATCCCTCTCCCCTATCTTTCCCCCCTGGTAACCATGTTTGTTTTCTACAACTGTAACTCTATTTCTGTTTTGTAAATAAGTTCATTTGTACCATTTTTTTAGATTCCGCATATAAGTGATATCATATTTGTCTTTGTCTTCACTCAGTATGACAATCTCTAGGTCCATCCACGTTGCTGCAAATGGCACTATTTCATTCTTTTTTATGGCTGAGTAATATTCCATCGTATATATGTACCACATCTTCTTTATCCACTCCTCTATCGATGGACATTTAGGTTGCTTCCATGCTGTGACTATTGTAAACAGCGCTGCAATGAACACTGGGGTGCACGTATCTTTCCGAATTACGGTTTTCTCCAGATATATGCCCAGGAGTGGTATTGCTGGATCATATAGCATCTCTATTTTTAGTTTATTAAGGAACCTCCATACTGTTCTCCATAACGGTTGTACCAATTTACATTCCCACCAACAGTGCAGAGGGTTCCCTTTTCTCCACACCCTCTCCAGCATTTACTGTTTGTAGACTTTTTTGATGATGGCCATTCTGACTGGTGTGAGGTGATCCTTCACTGTAGTTTTGATTTGCATTTCTCGAATAATTAGTGATGTTTAGCATCTTTCCATGTGCCTCTTGGCCATCTGTATGTCTTCTCAGGAGAAATGTCTATTTAGATCTCCCACCCATTTTTTGATTGGGTTGTTCCTTTTTTTGATATTGAACTCCATGAGCTGTTTGTATATTTTGGAGATTAATCCCTTGTTCACTTCATTTGCAAATATTTTCTCCCATTCTGTGGGCTGTCTTTTCGTTTTGTTTATGGTTTCCTTTGCTGTGCAAAAGCTTTTTAGTTTAATTAGGTCCCATTTGTTTATTTTTGTTTTTATTTTCATTACTCTAGAAGGTAGATCAAAAAAGATATTGCTGCGATTTATGTCAGAGTGTTCTGCCTATGTTTTCCTCTAAGAGTTTTATAGTGTCCAGTCTTACATTTAGGTCTTTAATCCACTTTGAGTTTATTTGTGTGTCTGGTGTTCAGAAACCCAGTTTTGCTGGACTGTTGAGATGGCTCTGGGCTCTCCCTTTCTACTTACGGCATCCTCATGTCAGCTGGTCACTTAGCATCACAAAGTGACCATCCTTCCCAGGAATTAAAACTGGGGCATCATTCCAATTGTTTTTCTTCTGCTAACAGTACATGAAAGGGGGTGTTCTTAAGTGAAATATTTACAAAATGTCAGGTCTAGAAAACGGAACAAAGATGAGTCTGGAGAGTGTTCCAAGATGGGTAAAAGGAAGAAATATGATCTCGTCTCAGTCATTTGTTTTTATTTATTAAACCCTGACTGTACAAGACATGGGATTTTATTTTTTGCTAACTGCTAAGTACTTCCTAGATTCAGTTCACTTAATCAGTGTAACTGATACAAGCATGTCTATCTATGTAGGTAAAGAACTTAGAAAAAACACCTTCCTCTTCCCCGCCCCCCAAAAAGAGTATTTACTACGCCTACTTACAATGAAATCACCCACTAGCAAACGATCAAGGGTTTGTCGGATTTCCGCCTTGGTCTGCATCTTCAGTCTGTTATATTGTCTTCGGGCAGCTTCAGCCACTCTCAACTCAAGTTCAGACTGATAACCAAAACCTGCGAGACGGGAAATATACAGGAGTCAGAATTTTCAAATGGCTGGGTGAAAGAAAGCACTGCAACTTCTATTCTCACCAGGGATTTCCAGCAAAGCTAGAACACAGTCTGTACAACAACAGTTCCTTACTCCAGTCTGACCTGGTGCCATACAGGGTAACCGGAATGAGGCGAAGATGGGCGAGAAAGGCACATCCTTTCAAAACATCCATGTGGAGAAAGGCAGTATGTGAGGGAAGGATACCTAAGTTACTAGAATTTCTAGAACCAGTTTCTGAAAGATTCCAAACTATATTTCAAAATTCTTAAAAGCATATTACACTGAAAGAGCAATTGGAATTTAGAAGTAGTATATGCCTTCTACATTCTATCAGTGACAGAGCAATGAAGCCAAGATATTTATGGCCACTGTTTAAATGAAAAGACTCAAAAAACTGGACCAAAAACTAAAACAATTGTTATGAAGAGGGAGAGGCAGGATACATTTAGGAAAGTACCACTGTTTTACTGACTTCCTTGTCAAACAGAAGTGCTTCTTCTGCACATACTGCCTCAAATCTTTTTTGGGACCAAAGGAAGGCCTAAGTGAATCAATGATGACACAGGAGAGTGCAATGGTGAACCTTGGAATACTTAATGCTGCATGAAACAAGTAAAACAAACCACTGATCCTGTCATCTAGGAGGAAACTGAACATTCCTCCTAAATTCTCTGGCCTAAAATATCCTGGGTAGCCAAGGAAATCACTGTCCTCATGGAATGGGAAGCATTTTAAATGCATGCTAAATGAAGGCAAAGAAAGAGAAAATATGAAGGCTATTGATTCCTCTTGGAAGAGTAACTTTCCAAGGACATCCACTTTGATTCAGTAACTAAGGACAACCCTATCCACTTACTCTGCAGGCCTTCTCTACCACTACCAGGTCACCTGAATGTATAATAACCCTTGTCCCAGAAACGACAAGAAAGATGTCTTTAGAAAGTCACATATGAGCAAACAAACAAAAAAGTTAACCTGAGGTATGAACCTTTCCCTTGTAGAAAAAGTCTGCTACTTTTTTAATAGCCTGGGGATTATATATGATGTTCAAGGGCCTCGTGTTGACATTCAGCCGCCTCTCAAAATGGCTGTGCACTGGATTTCTCTCATACAGCATCTCAAAAAATGGGTCATCTGGGTCTGCAGCTAAAGGAAAGAACCAGAGAAAGAAAATGGAACACAGCAAAATAATCATCTTATTCTTGATAACTGATAAGGACTTCTGGGAAAAAAAGACATTTTCTCAATTATTTTCCAATTAGTTCTCATTTATGAAAATTTTATAAAACAGAAAACCTAATAAGGATTGACTAATTGTCAATAGGACTCCTCAAACAGGACCAGGTTGTTGGACTCATTCCCAACACGTAAGTAACCCAGGACCTGGAGGTCCTGAGAGTTGCCCCAGTCACACATGGGTGGAGGGAGAGCACGAGGCAGTCTCCAAGTCAGACAGGGATCCGCACAGCAAACCACTGGGCACAAGACAGGATACACTCCCTCTCTGCTGACCAAGACTACTGATCTATAATCATCGCATTTTGAAGAATGAGTTTAAGAACATATGACAATTTACCAGGGTAATGATCGCTTCTGTCTGCAGATGCTGTTTGGAGTCCAAAAGACTGTGAGACTCTGCCAACTTCTTTTTGCTGATAAACACACACAAAATGCAAAAAGGTCAGGGCGAGAGGGACCAATTCACTGTGCACACGCTCTCTCATGTCGTATGCTTTGGCATCACTCTTGCTTAGCACGGTCAGAATCAAAACTCGTCTGACACCAGGCGACTGTGAACTTGCAGGCTGAGCCCTCCAGTCTGTGCCTTTCCCCAGCCTGGTACGGGCAGTGCGCTACTCTGCACTCAGCACACTTGATGAACGACTGCTCAACAAGGACTGAGTGTGTACAGCTTTTCACACTTTCACTCTGCCCACCCACACTCTCCCCAGTGCCCCATGACAAAACATTATGAGAAGAATAAGGGGCTAAAGACTCAACTCTTCTGGGCTTCCCTGGTGGCGCAGTGGTTGAGAATCCACCCGTCAATGCAGGGCTCGAACACGGGTTCAAGCCCTGGCCTGGGAAGATTCCACATGCCATGGAGCAACTAAGCCCGTGCGCCACAACGACTGAGCCTGCGCTCTAGAGCCCGTGAGCCACAACTACTGAGCCTGCGTGTCACAACTACTAAAGCTCGCGCGCCTAGCGCCCACGCTCCACAACAAAGAGAAGCCACCACAATGAGAAGCCCGCACGCCACAACGAAGAGTAGCCCCCGCTCGCCGCAACTAGAGAAAGTCCACATGCAGCAACGAAGACCCAACGCAGCCAAAAATAAATAAACAAACAAATTTATTTTTTAAAAAAAGATTCAACTCTTCTGACCATCTTTTTGCCAACTTAGTAAGATCAAAGATCTTCTAGTCTAAAAAGAATATTATATATAAAAAATTACACCTATAGAGAAAACTTGTGGTGGTTCTTTTGTAACTCTGGAAACATGAGATGACCTATCAGTGACTGAGGGTCAGAATGAATGAAAATCACTGTCGGATACAGAGGACATTCAACATTGACCTTGAAATGCAGAAAATAGTGGTGCTGACAGCATTTTCTTCCAAATCAGAGCAACTATTCCAAGGTGGCTATAACACAGGGAGGGAAGAAGGCATTGCCATAAATCTCACCAACACTTGCTCTCTGACAAATTCAAAAAACTTATCTACCTCCAATTTGATTCTGATCAGCCTGTCTCAAAATGATCAAATGTCAGAATGAATCAAGTTAATACTACTTTTGTTGCCTAAAACAGACCACAATTCACGAACACCCTGGATGAATCAGCCATCCCACTGCTGTACGTACTGGATTAGGGAAGACCAGAAGAGGAAATAGAGTCCCTTCTGTGGCCAGGTCTCGAAGAAACAGTCCACCCAACCGGACTGAAAGCAAGGAGGAGTTTCTTCGAGGAAGAGATTCTGCTAGAAGTTTTACACCTACAGAAAATAAATGTTAAGAGTTATACTATGCCATCATAGCCTTAATTATTTTAAAAGTATAAGATATAATATTTTACAGAAGATTATCAGATATCATGAACTATTTCTCCTTGAAATTTGAACAAAATAACCCTATCTACATATTATATGTCTATCTATATAAATCTATAAGGAGTATTAGAAGTTTCCCAACAGAATGAATTTTAAACAGAGCACTTTACAATTAAATTCAAGCAATCTGCTAGTTCACACTAAGTTTATGATTTCTCAGCTCTCAAGATTATAAAGTCAAAATCAAACTGGATTTTTTTTTTTTTTTGGTCATTTGCCTTTAAACTACTGACAAGCCACAGATAACTGGCTATTTTATGAACTGCAGTAAATCTGTTTGTGAGAAGAGAAAACGAACATCTGGGTATTTATTTACATACCTTTAATTCAAATTCAGAAAAAGAAGTCAAATACAGTCAATCTTCATTATTCGCAGACTCCATATTTACAAATTCGCCTATTCCCTAAAATTTGTTTGTAACCCCAAAATAATACTCACGGTGCTCTGCGGACATATGCAGAGCAGCCAAAAATTCGAGTCACCTGAAGCGCATGCTCCCAGCTGAAGATGAACATGGCAATCCTCTGCCTTCTTGTTTCAGCTCATACAAGTGCCCTTGTGTGGTCTATTTAGTGCCAGTTTTTTGCATTTTTGTGCTGTTCCTTATAAACAGTGATTTCACTGTTTATAAGGGTCCCCAAGCACAGTGCTCAAGTGCTGTGCCTTACAGAGGAAATACATGTAGTAGATAAGCTTCACTCAGGCATGAGTTACACGCCGCTGGCCATGAGTTCAATTAATAAATCAACAACATATATTAAATAAGGTGGGGCTTCCCTGGTGGCGCAGTGGTTGAGAGTCCACCTGCTGATGCAGGGGACACGGGTTTGTGCCCCGGTCCGGGAAGATCCCACATGCCGCAGAGCAGCTGGGCCCGTGAGCCATGGCCGCTAAGCCTGCGCATCCAGAGCCTGTGCTCCACAACAGGAGAGGCCACAACAGTGAGAGGCCCACGTACCAAAAAAATAACAAAATAAGGTGTCTTTAAACACACACACTCATAGGACAAGGTTATATACTGATCCGTTGACGAATGTGATGACCAGAGGCTTGCAGGCACCTAACCTTGTGTTTCCCCTCGGAGCCCGGAGTCAGTATTCACGCAACTTTCTAGAACATAACTACTGCAAATAATGAGACTCAAGTGGACACTCGTGCCCAGAGAGATACAGAGCATCAGGTGGCTCTCTGGAAGCAATACCTGAAAACTCAAGCTGCATGAAAGCACTCTGATTCATCTGGGCAGCTCCCAGCTCCTGGTGCAGCAGAGTCACGGTCCCTCGCTGTAGCTGTAAGTTCAGTTTGGCAAAGACATGGTCTCGCTTTGTGTACGTGTTCATACAAGAGGCGTCTGCAGTGGGGTCAAAAAACTCCTCGGAGCCTAAATGTGAGGAAAAAAAGACTTTAAGAAAACACATGGGAAAATTTAAAAAGCACTGATCACAGTCACTATGACATTACTTAACTATTTTCCCCTTTTAGGGAAGAACTCCAAAGTCACGGGTGACTGTTTTATTCACCAATGTGAAACGACCCTAACTGTTTTATAAGGGCCCTGATCAACTTACTGTCAAATGAGGGACGATGCCAAATTCATGATAAAGTACACTATAAGGCAGCACGGCCCGATGCAGTGCACTGTCCTACACTGCACTGTCCTACACGGTGGCCACTAACCACAAGTGGCTTTGAGCACTGTGGCTCATGTGGCAAGTCAACTGAGAAGTGAATTTTTTATTTTAGTTTAATAAATTTAAATAGCCATTTGTGACTACAGCTACCGTACTGGACAGTCTGGGTGTAAAAGGTGGCTCCGGATTGGTATTCAAGCCTCCTCAGAGTTTAAAACTTTTGAACTTGTTCAGATTTAATTCTCTTACAATCACTGCCACTCAGATCGATCTGAAACCATATTAATATACAAATTCAGTAATGCAGTTGCAAACAAGTATCTCTTGAAACTTCCTCTCTCTGACTCTATGAACATGAGACAAACCGTTACCAATGTCTTTTTTTTTTTTTTTTGGCTGTGTTGGGTCTCTGTTGCTGTGCACAGGCTTTCTCTAGCTGCAGTAAGCGGGGGCTACTCTTCGTTGCAGTGCACAGGTTTCACACTGAGGTGGCTTCTCTTTGTTGCAGAGCACAGGCTCTAGGCATGCGGGCTTCAGTAGTTGCAGCATGCAGGCTTCAGTAGTAGTTGTGGCACGTGGGCTCTAGAGCGCAGGCTCAGTAGTTGTGGCGCACGGGCTTATCTGCTCAGCAGCATGTGGGATCTTCCCGGACCAGGGATCGAACCCATATCCCCTGCACTGGCAGGCGGATTTTTAACGACTGCACTGACTAGGGAAGTCCTTCTACTTTTTTTCTATTTGAAATATACCATGGGCCATTTCACAAATAACAGATGAATTATGAACCAAGGGTCTCCTTTCACTATAGCCAAGAAGGGCAAGTAAAGGCCAGCCCTGCCTTACCCAGGATCTCCTCAGGAGTCCAGCGTTCGTGCTGCTCTGCAGTCAGGCCCTCGACTGGTTTCCCTTCAGGGCTCTGCTGCCCATACCAGCCGCCCCATCCAGGAAACCAGGACTGAAGGTACTGCAGCATCCCGCTGCCTCCGCTGGGTTCTGGGTCTCCAGGAGACTCTCCCGGAGAATACAACTGAGGCTCTCGTAAGCTCTGTGTCAATCAAAAATGAGCACATATGAGTACTCGAAGACAGAAACAGGAAGTGATACACCGCTGCTTATTCTCTGTCTGCCCACAGAGGCACTCAGAGCCTAATGGGTCAGAACACATCTTTTCACAGAGGATTTCCTACCTCTGCCAGTTCTTCCTGTTTGTGAAATCGTTCATGAACCAGTTCACGCAAAATCTTCAATTCCTCAAAGCTCTGTTCCTCTTCAATCCGACACACTTCCTCCTGTTTGGGTGAAAACAAACAAACAGAACAGGTATTATAGCTCCAGAGAAACGGGACACCTTCACAAACCAATCCAGTACTGTGAAGAAACCCAACTGGCCTCCAACGTTTCCCAACATTTAGAAGGCCAAGAAACAATGAAGATAAACAGTTAATTCCATAATTGCTATGTTTCTGGTTTAAAAAGCTTTTCCATATAACGCTGATAGATTCTACCTGGTCTCTGAGATGAGACTAATGGTAAGTACAGAGGGAGCAGACACAGTACTGAGTTGAAAATGGGAAATGAAGAACATGTGCTGCCAGAGTATCCCATGTTTGCACAGCAATGGCAGTTTACAAAGTGCCTTCACATGTGTTACCTCAATTGATTCAAGCTGGTGGCCAGTTATTATTCTTCCCACTTCAGATGAGGAAACTGAGGACCAAGTTTACAGAGTAAGTGTGTAGGCCTCCAGCTCCTTTTTTTTTTTTCTTTCTTCGGTACGCCGGCCTCTCACTGTTGTGGCCTCCCCTGTTGTGGAGCACAGGCTCCAGATGCGCAGGCCCAGCGGCCATGGCTCACGGGCCCAGCCGCTCCGCGGCATGTGGGATCCTCCCGGACAGGGGCACGAACCCGTGTCCCCTGCATCGGCAGGCGGACTCTCAACCACTGCGCCACCAGGGAAGCCCTCCTCCAGCTCCTTTATGTTTCATATGGGACATTACCAAGGAAGTGGTCATTTTCATTTGTTTCATGCTAGTTAGGAAAGAACAGCGGTGGCCAGCTACATGCAAAGATGCAAAAGAAAGCAGAGGTAGCTATCCTAAGCTGTTTCTTATACGCTATGATTAATAAAGGATATTATATGTTTACTTGCTCACCTCAGTTGTAATTTAGATTTTTCTCTCCCTCCATGTCTTTGCCTGTGCCTTTAAGAAAACCATCCAAAACAAAAGGTCTGGTTTATTCCATCCTTTTCATAAGGTTTCTATGTCAGTAACCATGCCTGACACTGGTGAAAAAAGCACTAGCAAATTGAGTGGGTCATGCCCGGGGTGCTGGCAGAAGAGGTGAAAACACCCAGGGGTTCAGCACTGCCACTGGTTACCACAGTGGGGTGCTCTCATAGGCTGAATGTGTCCCCCCAAAATTCATATGTTGAAGTCCTAACACCTGGGATTTGAAGGTGGCGCCCATGGGAGGTGAACAGGTTTATTAGATGAGGTGATGAGCATGGAACCATCATGATGGGATTAGTTGCCTTACAAGAAGGGGAAGGCAGACAGATCTCTCTCTACCCAGGAAAGGCCAAGTAAGCACACAGTGAGAAGGCGGCCACCCACAAGCCAGGAGGCTGGTCTTCCCCAAGAACCGAATCTGCCAGCACCTTAATCATGGACTTTTCAAGCCTCCAGAATTGTTAAGAAATAAATGTCTATTGTTTAAGCCCCTCAGTCTGTGGCATGTTGTTATAGGAGCCCGAGCTAAGACAGGTGCTAAAGGGAAGCTTAGAAGGATTTACTAAAGAAAGAGTGAATTAAGAGATAGTACGCAAGCCAAAATACCGGAAACAGTCTAAATTGCTATTATAAAAACTGATTCTCACAAAACCGAAACAAATCAAGGAGGAGACACTCCCTACTGCCTTCCCCCAGGAGACAGAGGCAGATTAGAGCAGGGAGGGAGCTTCACACCAGGGCTCCAGGACTGCTGGTTCTAAGGGTCTCTGGTCCTGCAGGTAGCTAAAACAGAAGCTTGCCTTCACCCCTACTTCACACCCTCGGCCTAGCCTCTACCTCCAAAACCCCAAGGTCAATCAAGTCAATTGGGATTAGGGAAAATGTGGGCCAAAGTCTACAGAGATTAGTTATAGACTTTGCAAGAAAAGAATTAGGATCAGGTGTTGAAGAGACCTGAGTGACTAGATGGAATGTCTCTCTGGGCCCCGCACGGAGAGCTGGGGGGGGGCGGGGAGTGGGTAGGCCTGGCAGGACCATGGCCCCTTTCTCTTCCTCCCACCCCATGGCCCAGCTCTCCTCAAGCAACAGAAGGTGCTTCCTGCCAAGGCAAAGCTGGGCCTTCCAAGAAGCTCTCACCCTAATAAGACCGACTTTATCCTGTAAAACTATGATCCCGAACAAAGACTTTACTTCTTCACAGGTTCCCTTTTCTTCAGCCTTTGAGAGACATCCTTACCCTCTGACTGGAGACGAGAAATGAGAGACAACAGCCTCCTCACCTTGTCGTCTGCAGACAGCAAGCCTCCTTTCAACTTGGTAAAGTATTTGTCAGTGTAGGACACGGCATCGCGGGCCCGGTGCAACAGGAAGTCCCACGTGCAGCGCGTCCTCTGCTCCCGGATCTCATGCAGGTTGGCATTCAAAGCAAAATACCACCACTCTCGGCAGCTGAAACAGTTCATAACCATCTAGTTATTTACAATAAAAGCGATGAAAATGCTATTGACCCAGAGCAATCCACAACACACCACTCCCCTTCTGAGACATCTCTTCTCTTGTCAGCCATCTGTTTATGCCTCAAACTCAAATAATATTAGGCTAACCTCAACATATGGGGAAAGTTAATCTACTGGATCCTCAGTTTATGCACCGATTATAACACATTACTCTATTGGTCTGAATCACCCATAACATCAGCCCCTACCTCAGAAAATCAAGTGGTGGCTATACAGTAAATACCATCGTAAAATAATCAGCAAGGATTTGACTATTAAAGATTTTAAATGGAATATTTCAAGGAAGACTGGAAATACACAGCATCTAAAAAAAGTTTTAATATATTGACTCGTCAAGTTTAGCACATCTACATAAAAAAAGATTTATTTTTGCTATAGATGTTATCAAGTGTACTGTATAAATGCTGACCAAACAACTTAGGAGAAAAGACACAGGGAAGTAGGTTCAAGAGTGCTGCAAAGTATTTACCACACAATCAGAGCCCACCAGAGCAACGCCAGTCTCCTTACTAAATGAGGCTGAGAGGACCTCCTGAATTCCACTACGCTCGACCTAAGAGTAAACCCGCGACACCAAAGAGATATACAGTAGCATGTCAATGATGATAAACAACAGAAATGGCATTTTAAAGCCCAGAAAAATCGACTGTACTTTTATCTCCAACCATGTGTAAAAGACAGTGAGGCATATTTCTGATCTAGGTCCAAAAAAAGAACATGCTAGAAAATGCATTTCAGACACAACACTTAATCGACAAGCCTTACTTCTCAGATACGGCCACTTTGGGTTTCCATTTTCGGAACTTCAACTGCCTCTCCTTTCGTTCCAGCTCCTTGAGGAATTCCATGATTTGCCGGTATTGCAACTTTTTATTAGAGGTTAAGAGACACTAGGTTAGAATTGGTTTGTTTCTTTTGCTCAGTTAAGACATATACGTCACAGGAACAAGTCATATTAGTCAACCCACTGAGCTGAAATCCAGTGCAAACTGCAAGGCTAAACTCTGGCACCAAGTGTCAACGTCGCTCTGAACAGTCAGTAAAGTACGTAAATTTACTGTCTCTCTTGTACTCTTTGTTCAGCACTTAAAATATCAAATCAAAACTAACCTGAGACCCACCCAATCCGACTGTATAAAGACAGTGGGTTCTCCACCCACCACAGCCTGGTCTCATGCACGCTTCCTTTCCCACGAGGGGACCTCGAAGTATCCAGACCCTTCTATCAACACGCTTCCTCCACCCCAGTTACCAGTCCGAGAGTTACAGGGAGAAACAGGGAACCTGAGAGAGTTTCAAGGGAATGGTCTCCAGATGAATATCACATTCAATACGGGGAGTGTGCCGAGACCTCAGAGGCTCTTTAGAGCAGTTTCTCTTCAGAAGAGCAGACGCGCACACAGGCTCCAAGATGTAGTGATGATTTCGACTCTCCTTGCTCTTGTCCATGGCCTCCTGAGTGTCACAAGAATGGCCGTCATCATAGCAAATGTTTTCAGGATCAAGTCACCTGTTGGAATGCTGTCTAATCTACAGCATGTTATATCAGAATCCAAAAGCAGGATAAAACTGGGAATCTAAAGCTCTCTAGCATTTTAAAATTTTTATTTATATTTCTTACAGGTAATACACGAGGTGTATTTTAAACCATCCACCTGGTTTAAAATTTAAAAGGCAAAAAAAGTGCAACCTCTCCTTCCAACTCCCATCCTCCAGCCACCCAGTTACCCTACTCACAGGCAACCAATGACACCAGTTTCTTATGTACTCCACCAGAAGCATTCTGTACACGGTCAGCCAAATGCTAATTTTCTGGTTTTTTAAACCATTCTTACACAAATGGCATATATATGCTCTTTTATCTTGTTTTTTAAACTTAATACTGTATCTTAGAGACTATCACGTATTCATCATAAAGATCTTTGCCTTTATTTTTATAGCTGCATACTGTTCTACTGTATGGATGCACAGTATTTATTTAATCAAATTAGCAAAACAAAAACCATTCTGCACAACAGCATGCAAGCCAAAGATAATCGTGGTTGAGGGAAATATGAGTCCTTTTTCTCCATTTCACTTAAACCACCTACAATTTCTTTACAAAAAGATTAAACTGAGTTTTTTAAAATATCCTTCACAAACAGTAATACTTTATATCCAATGATTTATAATGACTTTCTAAGTATTTCTCAAAGGAATGCCACCGAAGGTGAAATTTCAACGCAAAATGTTGTAAGAAAGCTCTTCTTTAAGAACCAGATCTGGCGCTTCATTCATTAAAAATCTGGATGCTTAGTACACTGGTGGCTAAGAGAGTGGAGAATGCTAATATGGTAAGTGCATGCAATGGAATACCATGTAATAGTCAGAAGCAATGAAGCAGAAGTATAAGCAGCAATACTGATCAATCTTAAAAACAGAGATTTAAGTGAAGAAAAGCAAACAAAGAAATCAATAATACACTATAAATGTAAAACATACACAAATCCCTATATATTGTTCAGAGTTACAGACACAGCAAGTACCTCAAGCATACATACTCGAGAGCGAACGCCTACGCAGGGAGAGGGGGTGGGAATGGGAACAGAGACACAGAGAACAAAACCTTATGTGGCAACAATACTACACCACTTTACTGCCGTGCTGTGTTATAACAAAGCCCTGCCACAATCATACCTGTAACTCCACCTGAGGCAAATCCCCCAATAAAGTGCAATCGACATCCCAATAGATGCTAAACTCTGCCACATCTAACTGCTTTTTCCGCATTAATTTCTGTACCTGAGGGAAGACAGGGAAGAAAATAAGATGATTCTTTATTCACAAACTTATCCATTCATTCAACAGGCCATTTGTGAGGAATCATGCACCGGGTGCTTTGCATGGTGCTGAGGATACAAAACTGAATGAAAACATGGTTACAGAGTTCAGAATCTAACTAACTGGAAATACAAACATGCAAATAATTTTAATTAAGCAGAGGGAAGCAGAGGAAGAATATACGAGATGCCACAAGCAAACAAACAGAAAATGTCACTGTGCAGATGAATATCAAAAGATGTGTACGTTTCAGACAAAGGGTGGGAAGGAGGGACTGGGACACATTTCAAGGAGTGGGGCCAACGACACAAAAGGCCTGACAGCTGCAGAGGACGGCGAGCACATCTGTGTAACTGCAGCACTGTGCTCAGGGATGGGGCAGTATCGGCTCACGTGTATGGACACACACTTGAAGTGAGGAGCTAGTTAAGTGTTGAGAAATGTAGGTTGGAACGTTACTAGGTGTACTAGGTTGAATAGTCCCCCCCGCACTCCCCAAAATTCATGTCGTCCCAGAACCTGTGAATGAGACCTTACTTGGAAATAGGGTCTTTGCAGATGTAATCAAATTAAAATGAGGTCATACTGGATTGGGTTGGGCTCTAATCTAATCACTGGTGTCCTTATAAGAAGAGAAAACAGACACATGGGGAAGAAGGCCATATGAAGATGGAGGCAGAGACTGGAGTGATGTATCCACAAGCCAAGGAACACCAAGGCATCCACCGGAAGCAAGGAGAGAGGCATGGGACAGTCTCTCCCTCAGAGCCTCCAGGGCGAACCAACCTTACCAACACCTTGATTTTGGACTCAGGCCTCCAGAACTAAGGAAAATAAATCTCTGTTGTTTTAAGCCATCTAGTTTGTGGTGATTTACTATCATAGCCCTAGGAAACAAATACAATAAGAAGTCTGTCATATTAAGGAGTCTGGACATCATACTTGAAGGGACTTGGAGCCACTGAGGGTTCTGATGCAGGCATGCACACCAGGACCCGGTATGGGTTTTAGAAACAGAACTCTAGCAACAGTGCAAAGTGGAGCTTCCCCCGACGGAGTCATGGGTGTGTCAAGATAATGAGCAAGTTTATACGATCGAGTTACATTTTAGGAATACAGCAACCCTTGAACAACATGGGAGTTAAGGGCGCCGACCCTCCGTGAAGTGGAAAATCCACATATAACTTTATAGTCAGCCCTCCGTATTCGAGGTACTACATCCAAGGATCATGTAATACTGTGGTATGTATTTAGTGAAAGAAATCTGCATCTAAGTGGACCTGCACAGTTCAAACCCATGTTGTTCGAGGGTCCACTGTATTCGGTTACTCTGAGCTAAGCACCTCCAGCCCCAAGCAGCCACATCCATTTGCCCCAGTGTCCTGTACAAATACCATGATCCTTCTCTGTGTGCCGTGACGTGGGAAAGGTTGAGAAGCATTGGCACAGAACGAATCAAGAGCCTAGGATGGAAGCAAGGAGGTCACGGAAGTCAGGACTTTACTGAGCAAGGCAGAAGCTGGCAGGATCCTGAACTCAAGACAGTCGCGGTGAGGATAAGCGTAAGAGCCACATTTGACACATTTTGTGGGAAAAACTGGCAGGACACTGTGACCAAATGCATATGGAAACTGAGGAATAAGAAGTGAAGGGATGAGCACAGGCTTCTAGGGACTAGCGTCATGGGTAAGAACACGTGCTCTGAAGCAGGGCTGGCAAACCTGTTCTGTAAAGGGCCAGAAAGCAAACATTTAGGCTTTGGGGGCCATTCGTTCTCTGCTGCAGCTACTCAGCTCTGCCACGGCAGCACAAAAGCAGCCTTAACAACATGTAAATGAACGGGCGTGGCAGTGATGCACTAAGTCTTAATTTACAAAAACAGGCGGGGCAGATTTGGCCCCCAGGCCACAGTTTGCCAACCCCTGATCTACAGCCGGTGCACCTGGGCTCCAGACCCAAGCCCACCACTCACTCATCCTTCTGCTCCTCAGCGTCCTCGGCTGTAGTGCAAGGATAACAGTGGTGGAGGTTACTGGGAATTCAATGAGAGAAGTCATGTGAAGCACTAACAGCAGTGCCTGGCACATAAAAGGGCTCTAACGATGTCAGTTTTCATATGTGTGTTTGTAACATTCGGTAACATGTTAGAGAATGAAGGAAAACAGCTGGTTTCAGGGAGTGAAATGGGTAGGTGGAATATAATGGGATCATTTTGATTATAACGAGCCTAAATACCACAGAGGCGTCCCATAGGTAGTTAGAGACCTTGAATCTGAAGGTCAGAAGAGGGGTGGAGAATGGCCCTTCGAGATGCGGGCGCCATCGGCAAATATTCCCAGGAGGCTGCCGAAACTATGAAACAGGATGAGCATACCCCGAGAGTGCATGTAATGTAAGAAGAAAATCAAAGATAAGATCCTTTCTGCACCTCAGTTTCTTCGTGTACAAAATGTGCCAACGTTTAATGGATGAATTAAATAAGAACAGGTCAGAAGAAATTAACTGTTTCCCTATTTCAGCAAAGGAGACAAGAGACATCCATCCACACCCTCCAAAGAACATGGAGAAGAAGATCGTGGTCTCATTTAGCTAACACAAAAGGACACAAGGCAGAGCCCTAAATGCTCCAGACCGAGCGCTTTCTTCCCAGTTTGCAGTCGTTATTTCATACTCACAGGCTCGTTCACAGCATTCTGCATGGACACATTCTTAATGCAGACGCCAAACGCAAAAGGATGGGAAGGATTGGTAATACCATCTTCAAAGCGCAAATGGACATCTTGAATTTTTAACTGCAGCGGGAAAAAAAAAACACATTTAGACAACTGCTGCAGGTAGAATACCACAGGCAGGAGTCTACTTAAGTAAACACAGCAGGCATTTTACACAAACGCATAGCTTATGTCACACACCCGATAATCTAAGTTCCTCAGAGATTTATAATCACAAACTGGACATGAATGACACTTCCTTGTGATCAGTGCCTTCTCAAGAAGAGAGTTACAATACTTTCATCAAACCGTTTCAGAAAACACCTTAAACACTGAAATAAAGTAGTACCATTGTATCTAGATAACTGTCCCTCCCTCTCTTATGATATCTTAATCTTGCCTCTGCGTCCTCAAACCTGGACACAGGAACACCAGCAGGGCATTTCCATTTTGACCTTATTTATTACCCCTTGCCCCTATAGTGGGGCTACAGAAAAAGCACTCTGCTTCAATGAATTAAAAAATAATAACAGAGAGTGAAAAGACAACCCATAGAATGGGAGAAAATATTTGCAAATCATATATCTGATGATAAGGGACTAAAATCCAGGATATATAAAGAACTCTTACAACTCAATAGTTAAAAATAAATAAATACTTTTTTTTTAATGGAAATGGGATTTGGACAGACATTTCTCCAAGAGAGATACAAATGGCCAATAAGCACATGAAAAGATGCTCAACAACATTAACCATTAAGGAAACGCACATCAAAACCACACTGAGATTTCACTTCACACCCACTAATATGGCCACTATTAAAAGACAGACAGTAACAAATCCTGATCAGGATGTGGAAAAATTGAAATGTTCACACATTACTGGTGAAACTGTAAAATAGTTCCTCAAAAAATTTAACATATAGTTACCATAAGACTCAACAATTCCACTCTTGGGCATATACGCAAGAGAACTGAAAACATACGTTCACACAAAACCATACACATGACTGTTTATAGCAGCAATATTCCTTATAGCCAAAAAGTGGAAACAACCCAAATGTCCATCAACTGACAAACGGATAAACAAAATGTGGTCTATCATGAGAACTGCAAAAACTCTAGGTATGAGCACTCCATTCAAACGCCTACCCTAAGAGACCCGACCAAATTTTAACATAGGCTTCTAGCAGCCTAAGGCTGAGTCTCCAGGACATTCCATCCCCTTCCTGAGTTCCCATCTGGAAAAGCTCAGGGCTGTGTGTTCTAGCCGACGCCTGACAAGAGCACACCCGACCCCCTTCTTAGAGCATTTACCAAAAAGGGCTTACAACTGCAAACCCTTTCTCTGTCCCTATGTGATGTGTCTCCTACAACTCAAGGACCTAAATGCCACTCCCTGGAAATGGAATCATCAGGAAGGGCGGAGCCTCTGTCTCCCCTCTCTCTGGGAGGACAGAAGCCCAGCTAGCAGACACAGCTGACCTAATCATATCTACACTGACCAACCCTTTGTAATTTTTCATCTGAGCCCTCTCCCCACCCCCACTCCGCCCCCATTCTCCCTTTAAAAGGCCTGGTCACCTCTGTACAAACTGGAATGGAGCTCTGCTCCTTCCCCTACTGTCAGAAGTCACTGAATAAAGTCTGTTTTCACCACTTTAACTTCACTCCAGCTTTGTTTATCTTTGGCAATCCATCCAATGGAATATATTATTCAGTCATAAAAAGAATAAAGTCCTGATACATGCCACAACGTGGATGAACCTTGAAAGCATTATGCTAAAAGGCCAGTACAGCCCCACTGATGTGAAATGTCCAGACTAGGCAAATCCACAAAGTGGATTAGTGGTTGTAGGGGGCTGGAGGGAGAGGGGAATTGGAAGTGGCTACTAGTTGGGTATGATGAAAATGTTCTGGAATTAGACAGTGGTGATCGATGCCCAACTTTGTATATATACCAAAAACACTAGATTGTACACTTTAAAAGTGTGAACTTTACAGTATGTGAACTAAATCTCAATAAAGCTATTATTAAAAAATAAAAATAATGAGGAATTTTTTAAAAAATCAATGACAGCTAAAATAGATAAATAAATAAATAACTGCCTGGAAAAGATTTCAAAGCAGTCACCTCAAACGTACTGATCTTTTCCCCCAATGTTATCAAAGTTATGAATCCAGCAACCTCAGGCTGTATTTTGGGGGGAAGTGGGACACCTTAAAAACATGTGGCCTGTGTCACTTTGGTACTGCAAGAAAACCCTGGAGGTAAGAAGCATGGGCTAACACTTACGACACACTGAAAATTAGTGTGAACCCTGCTCTAGTTTTTGAGGACAAACAAAACAATAATTAAAGCAGAAAAGAGGGCCGACAGCCCTAGCACTGAAACTCAACAAACTGCCTCCAGACACATCAGTGAGAGCAAGTATCTTACTGGGCTGTTCACAGTGCACTACGGAATCAACTAGAAACCACATCCAACCCCTCTCATTGTACAGATGAAGAAACTGAGACTAAGAGATTAAGTGATTTAGTCATGAAGACTCAGGTGACCTGGCTTCTTGGGAGGTAAATCCTTCAGCAAGTAGGGTTCCGATATTCGTAAAGAAAATGAAGTGAAATGTCAATGAAATGAAAACTCCTACTCACACTAACTGAAGCAAGAAAAACCTGTGTCTGCCCAGAGCTGGACTCGCTTTTCAGGTTTTCCCTCTGGCACCGCCTATGAAAAGGCACACATGAGCAATCAGCGCTCTCCGCAGACACCCTGTTATCAGTTAAACCCACAGGAAACAGCAACCACGGACGTGAAATGCACTTAAGCCTGAGCGATCCCTTCTGTGTTCATACTTTATAAAAGCCATTAGGACTTACTTCAATATTCTCCACAATTCTCGTAACTACCGAGGCAGTAACTGAATACCAGTAGGACTCCCCTTTCTGCTGGCGTTCGTTCTACAAAGGAAAGAGCCGGTGTTAGCAGAATCTAGTGCTTCGCTCATTTCAAGTCTCACCACCACCGCTCTCATGGCCAAAAGGATTTCTGCCTTGCCTTCCACTTCTCCTCCAGGGCTTGAAGGAGAGCTTTCTTGCGTTCCCTTTCCAACAGCTTCTCCTTTTCATCATTGAAATCCTGTATTTTTTCAGGGGCTCCAATTAAGTGAAGGCTGGAGATGGAGATCACCCAAGGGTCCACATGGGGGCGATAGAAGGGAATCTGAAGGGTTACCTTCCCAATTAAGCCTGCGAAAAGGAAAGTCTTGTTAACTGTCTGCACACATTTTTTTTTTTTTGCTCACATTTTTAAATTCTATTTTTCTGTATTCTAGTTTTCTTTAAGGAGTATTATTACCATTTACTTTTTAATTTAAGAAAACAAGTAGCAAGTTTTCGTACATGTGAAACAAACATTAGTGGGCTGAGATCTGTAAGAACGAGGCATAATAAAGCAGAAGATGGAAAAAGGTCAGTGTAACTTTTTCACATCTAATGCAACATCTCCCTCTGGAAAATACCTCTTCCCCAACAGGACTACATCGTAAACTTCCCTGGGGTGTCTTTTCTTCCCATGGCACCTGTACTAGACCGTGGGCACACACTCATCTCTTGTTCATTATTAATTAGCTGGTTGATAGGTACTTATTGGGAGTTATCAGACTCAGCAATATGCCCAATCTTGAACACAGCAACCGAAACGTAGGTCACGTTGCAGTGGTACTCTATCGAGAAAGAATTCTGATTCTTCATGAGAACTCGGGCTGATGGGAAAGCTATAAATGGCCTGGTAGAATTGTGACACTTATTTCCCAAGTTCTACCATTTCTCAAAGATCCACACAGCCCAACTAACAGTCTACCTCTGAAAGCAACACATGTTATCAGACTGTTATCATTACTGTCTAAGATCTAGAATTCGAGCAGGATCGATGTGTTATATTTAAGATAACAGAGTATCATTAACACCAAATGATCAACTGTGTAATCCAGTAACAGATGAAGAAATCTTACAACAAATAATGAAAAAATATTTTAATTTTGACTTTAGAAAAATGAAAGTAAGTTTTTTACATTTAATAAAATTTATATTATAACTGAAACCATACACCAATTTTCACAACAAAGAATTTTAACAATAATTAGTGTACAGTTGCAATTCTAACCTAAATTAATTGGGAGGACACTTATATGACAGCAAAATATAATTTCTGTTACATTTTATTTTTGCATAAAAAGCATAAAAAGGGTCACTTTTGCCAAAATATTAGAAAACATCAATTTTCCCTAAGAGCCTCTCTTAATCCTTTGATAGTCAAATAAGAACTCTCTTGGAAGTATCCACTGTTTCATCATTCTTGAGAGTTTCTTTCAGATTCTAACTTGTCAGTGCCTTTGCTTGTGATTCTGGCAGTTCACCTATGACCTGAATTGACTTCAAGAAAGCCTAAATCTCTTGCAAGATTTCTATTTTATTTCACCTAGCAACTGATTTGCATTGTACTTGCACTTTATTGTAACATAAGTACCCTCAAAATAAGGGAAAGACTGACTGATATCAACAGGTTTGTTCAATGACGAGCAGTGTCTAAAGAGGGACTAATTTTATAAGTGGTCACTTAATACAGAATATTTTTATTCCGTGATAATTCTTGTTTCCTTACCAAACCTAGTAACTGCAAGACTCCGATAATAATTGCAAACATCAACTGAGTGTGCCGGGCACTGTTCTAGTCATTTTAATGCATTAACTCAGGTATTCCTCTCAACAAACCTATGATATAGCTACTAGTATTATCCCATCCTAAGATGAGGATACACTCACAGAGTGGTTAGGGAACCTCCCCAAGGTCACACAGCCAGAAAATGGCAGATATGGAATAGAAACGCAAGCATACAGTTCCAGAGCCCACCTTTCATTCAATAGAGTAAACTGTCTCTTAGTAATATGAATTCTCTGAAAATAAGAACCCCCTGTATCTAGGATGGAAGTTCTCAGACTTTAGTAAACATAAGAATCACCTGGGGTGCTTATTAAAGATGCAGGTTCAACAACACTCCCTCAGAGACTCTGATTCAGTAAGTCTGGGGGCCACCTGACCTCCCCACCACCACCCTCAAGATCATCCTGATACTAATGGCCTAGAGACCACACTTGAAGACTGATCTAAACTCTATCCTTCCAACCCTGCCTCTTCCTGGTCCAACAGAGCCAAACTCAAGGGCTCTCAGTTTTCACGTCCCAATCGATAAAAGACTCAAAACTGCCTCCCACTCCCTTGTTCCACATACCAGCTTTGACTTCAAATGGTAATTCCAGTTCTTTCAAGGCATCTTTCTTTAAAGGCAAGTTTTCTAATTCAACAGCACCTAAAAAATAAAAATACCATAACATGTTCATCCAACAAATGCAGCAGTTGCCTGTTGTGTGCAAATCAATGAAGGGTAAAGGGAGAGTTTCACATTTAGACCCAGGCTATACCAATGTGCATTCTCTGTACTAATTTCCCGACCAGCCCACTGACATGTAAATAACAGCTGAAGCTTACCAGCAGATGAAGGATTTAGGCAGGGATCTAACTCTAATGAGCCAGATAGTAAATATCTCAGGACTTATCGTGTCTACTGTATATTCTCCTTTTGTTTTGTTTCTTTACAAGCCTTTAAAAATGGAAAAGCCATTCTCAGCTAGCAAGGGGATCTGGCCAGTTGGCCGGTTTACAGACCCCTAGTTTAGGCTACTATTCCACCAGAGGACCATTAACATCTGAATCACCTAGGATGAAACGCAGGCTCCTGGGTCTGAAACAGAAATTTGCAATTTTTAACAAGCTCTCCTTACCCACCGCCCTCCCCCTCCCCCAAAATGGGTGTATTCCATACCACGTCAGAGAGCCCCTGTAAAGTTGGTCATCAAGAGGAATTTATACTCTCTCCTCTGGAGAGCCCCCTCTGCAGGTTCTCCTCTGCACCCTCACTCGCAGGTGTAATAACCAGTCAGAGAGCAAAGGCATGAACAGGACCACCGCTGAAGGTCCTTTTCAGACCCAGTTTCTATAATTACTTAAATCCAAAAGCACAAGATGACTCCAAAGCGGACTGAAGGATTAGTCACAAGGGTGCAGCTAGATCTCTCTCTCTCCCAGCTATGGAAATCAACCCTTTACACATACTGGGTTGGCCAAAAAGTGCATTCGGGTTTTTATGGAAAAACCCGAATGCACTTTTTGGCCAACCCAGTACATACTGATCCCTCCCCTGCGCCTAAGGCACTGTGCTGGCCACTGGGAATAAAAACAAAGGCAGGCAGGGTCCCCATCTCCAAAATGCTGGGGAAACAGCCTTTTTATAAAGTTGTTCATTTGTGCAACACAAGTCAATTTCTGAGTCACTTAAATCTGTCTGAAATGTACTCTCAAGAACAGGGAGTACAGACAACCACCACCCAGCAACCATTAACTGGTAAGAGAACCCAGAAGAAAGGAGAGCAAGTCTTCTCCTCCAAAGACACACTAATACAAGAAACTTAATTATTTTCCCCTTTGAATGATTAAGACTTGTGCATTGGCATCTAAAGAAGTATTCAAAGCTAGCATTTTGGCAGATTCTGAACAAATGCACCCAACTTATTTTTCAGACTTTTGCAAGAACATCTATTCACACGGGGCTCCACTTACCTTAAGACTTAACAAAAGGAGAAGCTAATAATCCCAGAGAGCCCAGAAACAACCCTATATCCACACTTGGGGAGAAAATGAGCATAAGGGGGAAAAAACATGAGACACATTCCTTATCAGTTGAAACCGACTTAAAGGGAGGAAAGTATATAACTTCTGAAGAGCAACATTTGCAATCTGAATCATTCGCCCTATTTTTCAATACCCAAATCTGTCACAAAGGCAGACGGCCCCAGGTTTCCATGGCTGCTGTACAGAGTGGAGAAGTGGAAAGAACTGCAGGCAATCCATTCAATGAAAAATTAAAGAAGCTGAAGCACAGACAGCAAAGGAGGTGGTCTAGAAAGGAGAGGACACACAGAAAAGAATGAGGAGAAATGGCAGCCTATAGCAAGTCAAAAACAAGGGAATCAGGGACTTCCCTGGTGGCCCAGTGGGTAAGACTCCGCACTCCCAATGCAGGGGGCCCGGGTTCGATCTCTGGTCGGGGAATTAGACCCCGCATGCATGCTGCAACTAAGAGTCTTCATGCCACAACTAAGAAGTCCACATGCCACAACTGAAAAAAAAAAAGATCCCATGTGCCGCAACTAAGAACCAGCACAGCCAAAAATAAATAAATAAAAATAAATATTTTTTAAAAAAGGGTAATCAGGCAAAACACAGATCAAAGGCTTCCTACTTCCCCACCCACTCATATGTACCCACAACTGGCCCTGCTGGAAAAGGTCCCTCCAAGGGACCAGGCCACAAAGCACCCAGCATAGGTGAGCACCTTATAGATAATAATGTTTGTTGATTTCCAGACAGATAATTTGCAGACTTATTTATGGATGGCTCTCTCATCCAAAAATTCCTCACCTCAGATTAACAAGAAATCTAGTCACTAGCTGGGGTGAATTTAGAGTAATACCTAATGACTACTCAATCTTCCTTCCTCAGCTCTAGGGAAGCCAACCTCATTTAAAGGGCCAACCTGAGGTTCAGAGCTTATTTAAAAAAAAAAAAAAAAAAAAAAGGAGGGGGAATCTAAATGTATGCCCATGGCCCAGAGTTCAGACTCCTTGAACCAGCACTGGCAGCCGCTATCTTCTGGCCCCAAACCATCCCAAAGACACCCTGCAGGTTTCAGCCTTCCGCCTCTGCTCACACGCCTCATTCTGCCTGGAATGTGGTCACCCAGCCTGGGCCATCTATCAAAATCCTGCTAAGACCCACTCAAAGCCACCCCCAGAATAGCTTTCTCAGGGTCCTCCAGACAAGAAGAATGACTCCCCTCCCACTGCATTATGCCTGTATCTCTAGTATAACAACATAATACATACTGCCTTGTATTACTGTACACTTATTTCTGTCTCCAGGACTGGTTAATGGCTCTCTGAGGGCAGGGATTATAGAGGCGGAGCTGGGATGATGATGATGACAATGACCATGATGATGATGACGATGAGGAGGAGGAGGAGGGAGGGGGAGGAGGAGGGAGGAGGGAGAGGAGGGGGAGGGAGGAGGGAGAGGAGGGGAGGAGGGGGAGAAGGGGGAGGAGGAGGGAAGGAGGAGGAGGGAAGGAGGAGGGAGGAGGAGGGGGAAGGGAGGGGGAGGAGGAGGGAGGAGGAGGAGGAGGGAGGGGAGGAGGAGGGGGAGGAGGAGGAAGATGAGGATGGCTATCATTCAGTGAGATCTTACTATGTCCCAAGCATTTCATATGCATTTCTTCATTTGATCCTCACAAAAATATGAGGAAATACTATTATTTTCTTCATTTTTAAGATAAGAAAAATGAGCTTAAAGGATAAGCAGTCTGCTTAAAAATCACAGATCTGGTCAGTGGTAGTACTAGAGTTCATACCAGACCTGTGTGATCTCTGGCAGCAAGAGGGACAGAGGATGAAGAGGAGGCTTCCGTAACTTGCTCACAGTCACAAACAGCTGTTAAGTGGTGAAACCAGGGTTAGACCCTATACCTGAGCTCCAAGTATTTTCTTCTGTCTCCCCGTTTTGTATCATTCCATAACAGAGCCTTACCCAAAGCAGGTGCTCAGTGAAAGTCTGTCGAACGACTGAACAAATGAAATGTTATACAAGTCCTATCTCTGTCCTTCCACTACTCATATGCTACTTTGCATTTTTATTGCTTTTAGCATGTGTGCACAATCTACCCTTGAAGTCCAACCCACCGGCTAATCACATGTTGCTGGTTGTATGATGATGATGACTAACACTGACGGAGGACCAAGAACAGTTCTAAACTCTTTGAACCTACATTAATGTGTTTAGTTCTTAGAACCTTATGAGATAGTTAATATTACCTCCAACTTGCAGAAAGGGAGACTAAAGCAATTTTAATATTTAATTTTCTATTTAATTCTTAGTAGAATTTGAGTAATTTAGTACTAAGGGTGTAATGTACAACATGATAAATATAGTTAACATATATGTTATATATGAAAGTTGAGAGTAAATCCTAAGAGTTCTCATCACAAGAAAAAATGTTTTTTCTATTTCTTTAATTTTGTATCTGTATGAGATGATGGATGTTCACTAAACTTACTGTGATAATCATTTCATGATGTATGTAAGTCGAACCATTATACTGTATACCTTAAACTTACACAGTGCTCTATATCAATTATATCTCAATAAAACTGTCAGAAGAAGAAAAAAAGAATTTGAGTAATTTGCCCAAGTTACTGGTAAATGGAGGAACTGGGATTCAAACCCAGTCTGGCTACAAAATCTATACCCTTGACCACTATTTCAGTCGCCTTTGCATCTTCCAAAGCATCTGTAAATATTTGCACACAGACTGAAATAATATTCTTATTCCTATCTAGTACCCTCTGCCCCCAAACACTGCTTAACTATGTCATCAAGATCAACAAAAAGTGTCAACTCCTTTACAAGCCATTCTCTCAGTGCATTGCAATGCTCTAAAACTTTTCTGGCCAAGCATCGTGGTGTGCTTTGGAGCCATAAGGACGGAGTACCTAACTGACACAAGTTTTGAAAGAAAAAGCATTTTTCTATTCTGCAGAGAAACATTCCTCAAATTCCACAGGTTCATTAAAAGCCATAGAGAAGAATTTTTAAGAAAAGATAAGCACAGAAAAGCAGTAGAGGGCTTCCCTGGTGGCGCAGTGGTTGGGAGTCTGCCTGCCGATGCAGGGGACACGGGCTCGTGCCCCGGTCCGGGAAGATCCCACATGCTGCGGAGCCTGCGCGTCCGGAGCCTGTGCTCCGCAATGGGAGAGGCCACAACAGTGAGAGGCCCGCGTACCGCAAAAAAAAAAAAAAAAAAGAGCTCAGCAAGAAAAGCAGTAGAAAGCTTCAGAGATACACACAGCTGTCCTTACAAGATATGTTCTGTCTAAAATTGCTGAGATTAGAAATCTATTATTAGTATAGACTCCATGATTTGTCAGGTACCACAAATTTCTATTTATTCATTTCTTTAGCAAAGATCCTTCTTCTTACCATACCACTCTTGAGAAAGCCAGCTCTGTTATTAGCAATGTTGTTGCTAATAACAATGTTGCTCCTTCTAGGCCCTGTTACCTGCCCTGTACAACCTGATTAGCTTCACAGTGTGTCTGAGAACTTCAATAAGTGACCAAAGAGGTGAACCTGACACTATTATTGCACTTTAAACACAGCCCCGCCCTGACAATTGGTCACTTTCACTTTCCACTCAGCAGCTGCCTTCTAGGAAAGGGCAGAAGGAAAAGCCGAAGAACAGGAAAGAACCCACTTCTGTTTCCAAAGAAAGGAAGGGAGCAGGGAGGTGCAACCGTGCTAGCTCGCCACCGCCTATTGCTGCTGTGATCGCTCCACTGGTTTAGGTGGGTCAGAAAACCCCGGAGAATGCTGCTTCTGGGAAGAGAAAATCACTGCACCCTGTGCTCATACTATACACACATCTGTATCACTGCTAGCCCCACTAACCTGCCCTGGTCCACTTGCCAAAACTCATACTCCCAGGAAGCCCAGAAGGTTTCCACTATATCTGAGGCCTCCTTTCCTCTTTCTATGATTCTACATGTTTGCAAACTGACTTTATCTTCTTTCTCTAGATTTGTTAAAGGGTTCCACTTTGAGTTGAGCAAACAGAACTTAAATTAAAACAAGGAGAAGGAGAAGAAAGCCGCTTTCCAATCCCCACATCAAACCACTGGGCTGCATTTACACAGTATAGACCTGTAAAGGCTAAAATGTCTCAAGCTTTAGGTACATTACTACTCAGCAAGACAAGAACTCAGAAATTCTGTTGGAAGACCCCACAGTAACGTATTTTAAAACTTCTACTGGGTGTCTATTACACACCAGCAGGATAGGAGCTTCAATGGTCACTCCACTTGATCCTTTCAGCGATGCTGTAAAGGTACATTACCCTCTTTCTCTAAAGAAACCGAGGCTCAGAATTTCAGTGACTTGTTCATGTAGCTAACAAGTAACACAGCAGGATTTGAAGCCGAAGCCAATGCCATTGTCACTACATCCTGGCTGCCTCCACAAAGCTTCATAAAACTAAAAAATTAACTGGGGTAAAGCACAGTCACCAGTAGCATGGTTTTCTTTTTTATTTTCCTTTTAATATTTAACAGTCCCCTAAAACCTACAACAATCCAGCTATATACTTAAGTTACCCTGTAATAATAATCAGTGTCATATGGAAGAACATTATTTCCTTTTACACATATTTAATACAAAGCCATCTGTCCATCGGGGTTTATTACTCTCAATACAACAAAAAGAACATAAAAAATAGAAATGCAATCTGCAAAGCATACTTCACCAAAAAGAGATACATGCACTCACCTTTCAGAAGCGCAACGGACAGCTGATCAGTGTTCAGGTTATTGACATATTTCCCTAGATAGGTATTGAGAACCCAGGCTACAAGACCTTCCAACATGACTATATCCTCAAGACAAGGTGTTTAAAACTCATGGATCATTATTTCTCTCTCTCATGGTCACAGAAGAATCTATGAAAGAAAAAAAAAAGGAAATGAACAGAAAAACCTGACAGTTTTTCCAAGCTGATATCCTACTCTACCTGCCCTGAAGGTGGCTGGATGCAAATCACAGATTTAAGAAAAGATGGGGTGACCAATGTTCACTGCACCACTGTTTACAATAGCCAAGACATGGAAGCACCCTAAGTGTCCATCAACAGATGAATGGATAAAGAAGGTGTGGTGTGTATATATATATATATATATACACACACACACACACACACACACACACACATATATAATGGAATACTACTCAGCCATAAAAAAGAATGAAATATTATTTGTAGCAACATGCATGGACCTAGAGACTATCAAACTAAGTGAAGTCAGACAGAGAAAGACAAATATTATATGATATCGTTTATATGTGAAATCTGACAAATAATATAAATGAATCTATATACAAAAGAGAAACAGACTCACAGACATAGAAAACAAACTTATGGTTACTAAAGGGGGAAGAGGGGAGGGATAAATTAGGAGTATGGGATTAACAGACACACTAAGATATATAAAATAGATAAGCAACAAGGGTTTACTGCATAACACAGGGAAGAATATTCAATATTGTATAATAACCTATAATAGAAAATAATCTGAAATATACATAACTGAATCACTTTGCTGTATACCTGAAACTACCACAATATTGTAAATCAACTATACTTCAATTTAAAAAAAAAAAAAAAGATGGGATGAAAAGCACTATACGATGCCCCCACCAGTAAATGGAGGGCCAAACCAATACATCTGCATTTTGATGCAGCTGCAAGGGATAGTCACTTATAAATTTACCAAAAATTACCTACAATTCAAAGTTGTGTATCTTTTCGATGTAACTGATTGTTAAACTGCTTGCTTTTGGTGACTGACCTGGGGACTAGACTGTCCTGATCAGAGGTTCTCATCCAGATGTGATATGGCAATGTCTAGAGACATTTTTGAATATCACGACTGGGGGGATTGCTACTGGTACCTTGTGAGAAGAGACCATGGAGGCTGCTAAACCTCCTACAATGCACGAGGTAGCCCCCCGCAGCAATGAATTTTCCAGCCCCAAATGCCAATAGTACCAAGGTTGAGAAACCCTCTCCTAGATTAAGGCAAAAATGGCCTAAGAGATTGCATCAATAAACTTCATATTCTGCACCGATCCTCTTTAAGCCTTCCCGAAATCAATTTTGCAAACCTCTTCATCAGGCTCATTCATAAAATGATATAAATGGAAGGAAGACAACAGTGGTTTATCGTTCTTCTTAACTGTCCTGAAGCTGCATTGCTGGTACCTGGACACCAGACAGTGCTGATACAAGGGACCCCCTTAGTCAGTAACTGCAGACAACAGAAATCCTCTGGTTCCAGCTGCAGTATTTACAGTCAGTGCTGATTTACTGCTGTCATTACAATAACTGCTGTTTATTAGCATTACAAAACAGAGATTATTTTTAGTATTCCGTAAAGTTAACATGAGGGAACTTGAGACACCAAAGTTTAAATGGGTTCCAAGACTGCTCAGCTAGTAGATCCTAGTTAGAACTGTGGGCTCCAAATCTTGCTCTGAGCCAAGCATGTCGGACACCAGCCTACCAAGCCTGACACTCCAGGTTTGCTGTGGCAGGCATCCCACTTGGAACCGGCCCTTTCGGGATCCTTTCCAAGCACTTTGCCCCACCTCCAGTTATTCACCTTAGTGCCAGGAGATACTCTTACCCCAACTGAGAGGCCTCCACCCACCAGAAACCCCCAAACACAAAGCTGTACAAGAGTTAACCTCCAGGAAAAATCTGTTTTTATTTGTCAATAGTGTCCTGCATTTCCACAGAAGATTAACTTTTGTCAACAACGACAGTAAAAACATAAGAAAATAAACAGCATTTGGAAAAATACTAATTTCTTTCCAAAGATCTTTTTTAAAGCTACATTTTTATGTAAAATTAGGAATCTGCTAAAAATTACTGCATACACTTATTTAAAGAAGAGATTACAAGAACAAATTTCTTAAAATAAGAAATGTTTAACAGCCTGAGTAAAGGAAACACTTCTTTCTATAACTTTAAATGAGTAAACCTACAAAAACAAAACATGAACCTGACTAACCTAGTCTTACTATGTAGAGTCCAAACACACTTAGGCAAAGAGCCAAAGTTGGAAAACTCTTTACTTCTGAAGTTGCTGCCATTGATTCTGGTCCTAAGTGCCAACAAACTCTCTCTGGTGCCGTCCACAAGTGCTCTCCTCATAAAGGGAAACAACCGTCAGTTTGCACACAAGATCTGGCCCTACCCTACCTTCCCTGAAGGTGGACGAATGCAAAGCACTGATTAAAAGAAGATGGGGTAAGAAACACTATAAAACGCCCTGTGCAGTAAGTACACTGAGGCCCAAGCTAGACGGCAGCCATTAGCTCTGCTAAGCATCTAGAGCAGGTTTGAGGCCACTTCAAGGATTCCGTTAAGGAATCCGGTGTCAGGAAAGGCCGCCAGACTGGCCAGAATCCCAAAGTGTTTTTACACTCTGGTCCATCAGGGTTTCTAGGCCTGGTACTAACCCCACCTGGCCTCCCCTAATCGGTGGGGCAGGTGACACTGGGGATCAGTGCTCAGCCTACCGGTGGGCAGACAGCCGGCCATGACCTTGAGCCAGGCCCCTCCCTCGAGGAGCGGCTGGAGCCCTGGAGCCCTGAGTAGGAAGGGCTGGCAACAGGACGCGGGAGCGGAGGCGGCGGGGCTGAGGGCTGCCGGCCCTGCGAGCTCGGACATCGGAGGCCGGAGAGGGGCGGAGGCCCGGCAGGAAGGAGACTGCCCAGGAGGCAAGGCTCCTCCAGCCCGCCTGCCGCCCCTCTGCTCTCAGAACCCTAAGCCCGGCTCCAGGGGACCGAGAGCCCACCTCCCAGATACAGCCTGAAAGGAACACAGCCGCGCGTCCCAGCCCCGGAAGGAGGGGCTCAACCAGGATGTGACCCCGGGAGGCGAGAGATAAAGAGAAGTTTGAGGCCTGATGTCCCATCCCAGAACGAGACCCCAGAAAGCTGGAGAAGGGGATGTTTAAGACCCTCTGGAGCCCTGACTGGAGCCATGTTCTTGGGCATAAGGCAAGGGAGCTCATACCCTGGGCTCCCGCGTGGAGACCGAGGCTCCGGCGGGGAGACGCGGCCTGACACCCCCTCGATCCCAGGGCACCAGGCTGCCCCGACCCGGAAAAGCGTGCGGGTCCGGCGGGGGTTCAAACTCCCCAGAACACGGACGCCGAAGTCCTCGGAGACTCAGGACGCCCGAGCATATGGCGCGGGTGCCCGCAGGGCCTCGGACTCGAGAGTCCCGGTGAGGGCGGGGCGCTCGGGGCCGTCTGGGGCTCGGACACCCCAGGGATCCCCCGAGGAGCTTAGACCGCCGGAGGGCCGGACGCCGGGGTCCCCGGGCTCCCAGCGCAGCGCTCCGCCCGGGCGGGCCGGGGTTTCCAGGTCTGAAACGAAGTCGGAGCGGTCGACCGCAGGTCCACGCCCGCCCTGCGGCCCCCGGCCCTGCTCGCCGCCCGGCGCCGCCCCGCCTCGGCCCGTACCTGTAGGTGTCCCGGGCCGCCCGCCCCAGCCAAGCACTGCGCGGCGCTTCCTCTTCGCAGCTCCTCAATGGCGCTGGCCCGCTGCGCTCAGACCCGCCCCGACCCGACCAATCGAGCGGGCGACGCGCCTGCGCCTGGCCAGCCGAGCGCCGAGTCATCGAGGAGGCGTCCCCTGGCGCCCGCGGCCGCTCCTGCAGGGCTGCCCGCCCCTCCAGGGCTCGCAGGTGCTGGGGCTGAAGCGGTAGAAAGGCCCAAACAGCCCCCCCATTTTACAGCGCGGGGGTAAACCGAGTCCGGGGGAAGGATAATATATAGGACATATTGGCTCAGAAGTATTAGAACCCAGAATTCTTCCGTCTACAACGACCCGCCCGCAATCTGTTCGCCACTTATCAGCCGCAGGAGTCTGTTAAAACATAATTAATACCATGCCACTTTCCTGTTAAAACCTCTTCCGCATTATACTTAAGTTAAAACCCACCTCCTCAGAGAGCCGACACCAAGCTCCTACTGAATTTGTTCCATTCGCATTTCTGCCACTCTTTCCCGGGCCCGCTCTGTCCCAGCATCCTTCAGTTCCTGCCCCGGGACTTTTGCATTTGCATCTCTCTGCTTAGGATGCTTTTACCCTAACTGCTGTCCAATGGGAATATAATGCAAGCCACATAGTACATTTATTTAGTCGGTACATTTTTTACAGGAAAAAGAAAAAGGTGAAATTAATAATGTATTTTATTTAATCCAATATGTTCTAAATATTATCATCTCAACCTGTAACCAACAGAAAAAAATTATTAATAAGGTATTTTGGGGTTTTTTATATTAGTTTTTTAAACCTGGTGTGTGTTTTACACTACTGCACATCGTAATACAAACTAGCTACATTTCAAGAGCTCAATAGACTTGTATGACTACAGGGCAGCTCTGGATAATCGTACAGGCCACTCCTTGCTTCAAATATTCCATCTCAGAGAGGATTTCTCTGCTGCCATATCTGAAGTTCCCCTCATCCATTACCCTGTTATATTATCTTAACAGAACTTAATGCTGCCTGAGATGAGATCATCTTATTTGTTTATACCTATGTTATCTTTCATCACCCTGAAAGTTCACTGACAGCAGAAATTATGTCTTTTTCACAAATGTTTCCTCAGTACCTAGACATGGCCTAGCACAGAAAAGGCCCAATGCTATGAAAGAATGAACAAATGAACGCCTCATCTTGGATTATCACCAGAAGGGCAGGAAGAACATCTCAGGCTCATAAAAAGTCAGAAGACAAAGGTCACAGGCTGGCAAGGTTGCAAGACTATCTATTTACCATGACATTTATCAGCCCTCATGATGCTAAGCTAATGAAGGTGCTTGTGGGCTGACTCACTCCCAAGCAAGGCCTGAGTTTCTCTGAGGTGGGGGTCAACCCATCAGAATCTCAACACTGGGTCCCCCCAGAAGCTGAGGTTTGGGTGTAAAACCCTAGACTCCACAGAAGGCAGAAGGGAAGGCAGCCATCAGAGCTGAAGGAGCTCAGGGTCCAGATCTTCCAACACAGAGACACCTGACTGTACCTGGAGAGTTTATTTAAAACGCAGATGCCAGGGCACCATTCCTTCAACCAGTATCACTGAGAGTCTTTGGGCCTCGGTCCCTTATCAATCTTAACATACGTTTACCACACAGCCATCCCACTCCCAGGTATTTATGCAAGAGAAATGAAAGCACATGTGCATGCAAAAACTTATACACAAATATTCATAGCAGCTTTATTCATCATAGCCCAAAACAGGAAATAATCAAAATATCCATCAACAGGAGAATGGATAAAGATATTGCAGGGACTTCCCTGGTGGTCCACTGGGTAAGACTGCACACCCCAGTGCAGGGAGTCTGGGCTCAATCCCTGGTCAGGGAACTAGATCCTGCATGCGTGCCACAACTAAGAAGTCCGCATGCCTCAACTAAGAGTCCGCATGCCACAACTAAAGATCCTGCATGCCGCAACTAAGACCCAGTGCAGCCAAAATAAATAAATAAATAATTTAAATGTTTATAAAAGAAGAAAAGAGATTGCAGTGGACCCATACAGTGGAATACTACTCAGCAGTAAAAAGGAGCAAACTGCTGATACAGATACTATCTTGGAGGAACCTCAGAAGTATTAGCTTTGTGAAAAAAGCCAGGCCACGCAAGGCCATGTACCATAATGATTTCATTTCTATGCTATTCTAAACTAGAATGGCACAAGCAGACCAGTAGTGGCCAGGGGACAGGGGTGGAGGGAGGGGATTGACTAGGAAGGGACAGGAGGGAACTTTTCAGGGTGATGGAGCTGTTCTGGATCTTGATGGTTGTGATGATCATGAGTCTGTATACAGTTGTCAAAGTTCATTGAAGTGTGCACTTAAAATTGAAATTGTGTTTTCTGTTCATTATTCCTCAATAAAGCTGATATTTAAAAGATCTCCTCCCTCCTGGGACTTACATACCAGCAAGGGAGGAGAGACGGAGAACAAACAAAGTCAGCATAAAATATAGAGTGAACAGGATGGTGATGGGCACCAAAGAGAGAAATAACGCAGGGAAGCAAGGTAGGAAGGAGGACTGTACAGTTTTAGATGGAGGCCTCAGTGGGAAGAACTGGCCCCCAAGGGTTCAAGTTCAGGGAGTCTGCAGGGGGACCCAGCTCCCCAGATGATGGGTTTGGAAATGCAGAGCTGGTCCAAAGCCCTCATTGTACAGAAGGAGAAACTGAGGACTAGGAAGGGGAAGGAACTTAAAGTCATGCAGAGAGACCATAGGACAAGGCAGGACTCTGCTGTGAGCCTGAATCCCTGTCCATAATGGCCTCAGCCTTTCCTGCACCAGCCCACAGCCCTGAGCTTCAATTATTAGAGCAAAATTTATGCTCGTTATGGACAAAACAGGGAACAGAGAGGTCAAATGTTGTCCTGGCAGAAGGAAAGGGGTTGTGTTGGCCACAGGGAAGGTCCTCCCATGGTCCCCCACCCATGCTATGGTCTCCAAAGTTGCAAGTTTCTGACACATAACGGGTGAGGGGCTGCAGGAGATGGGGGATATCCTTAATTACCATCCACCCTAGACTCTGAGATGTATGTTGGCCCAGAAGGGCCAGGTTTTCTGGGGCAGGCAGATTTGAGGGGCCCTGCTCAGTACTCTCCAGTATCAGGCCCCTCCCTACCCGGCCTTCAGATCATCTAGACCAGAGCGGCTGCAGACAGTCAGCCAAAACTGCTAAAGAAATGTTCCTTTTGGCCCACACAAAGCCTTAAAATAATTGAAGTTAAGTTACATTTTAAAAGCTGGAGATCACTTGTGAAAATCTGTATCTGGAGCTTCTCTAGAAAACAAAAAAAAGGAAGAATTGGCAATGGTGGAACCCCCAACCTCCCTAGGCTTACATTCATTCGTTTATTCTTTCACCATTTATTGAGCACCTCCTATACCCTAGGCACTCTTCTAAGCACTTGGGGCTACATCACTGAGCAAAACAGACATATTTTTGTCTATAAAAATGCCCTACTGGAGTTTGTATTCTAGCAAGAGGAGCAGATGGTGAGCAATAAATATAACACATGTAAATTATACAATATTTGAGAAGGTGATAAGTACTGTAAGAGTCCCATGGGAGAGGTAGGCATCTTAGGGGAGAGGGAGCTATAATTTTAAATATGAATGAATCAGATCCAGAAGTTTCCACAGCAGCACTGTCCAATAGAAATGCAAGCCACACACATAATTCTAAATTCTCTAGCGTCCACACTAAGTGCAAAGAAACAGGTGAAATTAGTGTTAATATTTTATTTAACCTAACATCTCCAAAATAGTATCATTTCAACATGTAATCAGTATAAAAATTATTACTGAGCTATTTTATATATGTTTTGTACTAAGTCTTCAAAATTCAGTATTTGTATTTGACAGTGCAGGTCCAGAGTCTCTTGAGAAAATGCAGACAGCCTGGGCAGGGGTGGTACTGTCACTCTGTGGGAAGAAGGACAAAGCACAGACCATAGCTCAGGGGTCAGCCCCATCATCTTACAGAGGAATTCTGAGCTCCAGAGAGGGACAGTGGCTACTCCAAGTTCACACAGCAGGTTATGGGTGGAGCTAAGGTACAGTCGCAGGACTCTTAACCTTTAGGTTTGCCCTGAGCAAACGCCCAGCTTTCCAGATGCTGCCCTGGTTTCTGGTTTCTGAATATAGAGCTCCAGGTGGAGCAGAGAAGTCCCCAGAGAGAGAGAAAATTCTACAGAACTGGTTATCAGGAGCCTCCCACAGTAAACAGACTGTCCACCCAACTCAACTCCTTAGATGAGTATCAAGCCCAGACGGTCCTGCCCTCCTCTGCACGGCAGAGATAATGGGTACCTTGCCTATCTCCCGGAGCAATTATGGAGATAAAATAACCGAAGCTCGGTTTCGCAACTCTTAGAGCAGGCAATGCTCAGATCTCTCCCATGATGTGGGAAATAAAACCCAACATCCTTCCCCTGGCTTCTGAAGACACCCTCTTGACCTCATGTCCTGTCCCTGGGGTTCCAAGGCTGTCCCACCCTCCCTTTACCAAGGCCTCTGCTCAAATACCAGCTCCTCAGAGAAGCCTTCCTGAACTCCCCTTGCAAACCAGCAATACCCCCACTCCCGTCTGTCCCCTTACGTTGCTTTATTTTTCTTCTTAGCACTCACCAGGGGCATAGTCTACACATATTTTTTCACACAGTCCCTCCTAGCATGCCAGCTCCAGCTGGCATTCTGTTGCAGCCCCAGGACCACCCCCCCCCAACACACAAAAATAGCCACTTATATTTACTGAACACTTACTATGTGTCAGGCACAATTCCAAGTATTTCACAGATAGTAGTTCATGCATTAATCCCTTACTCTGAGGGACGTAATATTTTAACCTCATTTTAGAGATAAGGAGAGTGAGGCACAGAGAAGGTCATTAGCTTGCCTGAGGTCACACAGACAGAAGGTGGTGGAGCCAGGATTCACACCTGGAAAGTGGACTTGAAGGCCCACAACTCTTGACTTCTGTGCTAATCCATCAGTGCCCCATAACAACGATGCCTGAATGCAGACTAGATGAAGAGGAATCCACAGTTGCTTGCTCCCATCTGTGCTGGCCTCTGCCTCATTGAAACCACTTGTTCTGTCTCAGTTAAAGAAAAGAAAGAAGCAGGAGGGTCTTCAACTGGCCCATTTTGACTGGTTCACCCATCAGGCAGGTGGCTGCCTTCAGTTACTCCAAATTTACCCACTGTGATATTGTGATTTATAATAAGAAGCATATATTTGATCTTCATCCTCCATTCCTGGCTCACAACTCTTAAAAAACCTTTGGAATTTCCCAAGTGATGAGAGCAATGGAACATCTTTTGTTCACATTTTTGTCCTTGGGTCCTCATTTCTGAAATAGCTCCAGAGCCATAAAGGCAAAACCAGTGTCTTATTATTCATATCAAACCCCTTTCAGTCACACCTAAGTTTATGTTAATAGGTGGCTTCTGGAAAGCCCCTAAGGATGAGGGCTGGTTGCCAGGGGAATGAACCCCCTGGTTGCCAGGGGAATGATTAGAGGGTTGGAACTTTCCACCTCAGCCCCTTACCTCTGGGTCGGGAAGAGGGGCTGGAGGTTGAGTCAATCACCAATGGCCAGTGACTCAATCAAGCATGCCTATTAATGAAGCCTCCCTAAAACCCCAAAAGGACGGGGTTCAGAAAGCGTCCAGCTGAACAAGTGGATGTGCTGGGAGGGTGGTGCACCCAGAAGGAGCACGCAAGCCCCGGCCCCTTCTCACATAAACGTTGCCCTTTGCATCTCTTCTGTCTGGCTCTTCCTGACTCTGAGCTGTATCCTTTGTAATAAGCTGGTAGCCTAATAAGTAAACTGTTTTCTTGAGTCCTATGAGCTGCTTTAGCAAAGTAATGAAACCAAAGTTGGTTGTCGTATAAGAGGTCGGTTGGAAGCACAGGTAACACCTGGACCTGTGATTGGTGTGTGAAATGAAGGCAGTCTTCTGGGAGTGAGCCCTTAACCTGTGAGATCTAGCGCTACGTCTAGGTAGCTACAAGTGTTCAGTGAGTCCCTTTGCCCACTGCCCACCTTAGCAGGACAGGGGAAGCCCTTTAGACCTGGCCCCTCTCTTTCCCTCTCACTGTGCCCCATCCTAGCCCCAGGTCATGCTCCGGCCCTCCCTCCATTCGTCAGGGCTCTTCTCCAAGTCACCTCTCTGGTCCCTTCCCTGATGTCCTGATCCAGGAGGGGGATCCCCCAATCCTTCCGTTCTCTGTGGCCAGCTTCATTCTCCTCACATAGAAAGGAGACAGACTTTGTAGAAACTCTAAGTTGAAATTTTAATGTGGCTTGGATGTGTGCATGAATCCATTTTTAGAAAATACTACTCCCATTAATTATGGCCCAGCCATAATTAATGAGTTAGGTATACTGTACCTAAGAGCAGTACCCCATAAACATGAGTGGGAATGAGAGCTCTATCCTGGGATGCTGACTGGTGCAAAGAAAAAGTAGATTAGATGCTATTAAGAAGCATGTAATACCCCTAATTTAATACTTGTACCATCTGCTGTAAGCCATTTGTGTGTTTTCTTATTGTCTCTCTTCCCACCCATTTGTTTTAGTCGTTGCTCTATCCCAACACCTAGAGCAGTGCCAGCTGTGAAGTAGGAGCACAGTAAATACTTACCCATTCAAACACTGGGAGCCGGCAGGATGCATCTGTGGTACTTAAAGCCATGATGCTGGATGGGACTCGCAGGGGAGGGTGTGGGAGGTGGAGAAGATGCCCGAGGGCCGAGATGAGGAGGGAGAAGCAAAGGAGGCAGAAGGAGCCCCCGAGACGAGCCGGCAGGAGAGCCAGGGCTGTGTGTGCTCCTGGAAGCAGGTGAGCAGCGTGTTTCAGGGAGGGGGCTGGTCACTTGGGTCAAACGCTGCCCACAGGGGGAGTGAGAGGAGACCTGAGAGCCTCTGTGACTCAAGCAGCAGGGTTAGTGTCAGCAGCGACCTGGCCAGTAGAGTTTTAGTGGTGAGGTGGACACAGCCTCACTGGTGTGAGCTCAAGAGAAAATGAAAGAAGATAAATTGGAGACAGTGAATGCCAACAGACAACATTTTCTACGTGTTTTGCTGTTAGGAGTAGCTGGGAGTTCCTTGGCAGTCCAGTGGTTAGGACTCAGCACTTTCACCTCCATGGCCCTGGGTTCAATCCCTGGTCCAGAAACTAAGATCCTACAAACTGTGCAGTGTGGCCAAAAAAACAAAACAAAACAAAACAGTAGCTGGGAAACCTGACAGTAACTGAAGGGAGAATTGTTTCCAAGGAGGTTTTGCTGTTTGTAATTGTAGCGAAATGCACATAACATAAAACCTGCAATCTCAATCGTTCCTGAGAGAACAGTTCGGTGCCTTTAAGTACAGGCACACCTTGTTTTATTGCATTTCCCTTTATTGTGCTTTGCAGACGTTGCGTTTTTTACAAACTGAAGATTTGTGACAACTGTGCGTCTAGCAAGTCTATCGGTGCCATTTTTCCAAAAGCATTTGCTCACTTTGTATCTCTGTGTCACGTTCTGGTAATTCTTGAATTATTTCGGGAATTCCCTGGTGGTCTAGTGGTTAGGACTCCACGCTTTCACTGCCGAGGGCCCTGGATTCAATCCCTGGTTGGAGAACTAAAATCCTGCAAGCCCGCGGCACGGCCAAAACTTTAAAAATTCTTGAAATATTTCAAACTTTTTCATTATTATTATATTTGTAATGGTGAAATGTGATCAGTGATTTTTGATGTTACTATTGCAATTGTTTGGGGGGCATCCAAAACCACACCCATATAAGATGGTGAAGTTAATCAACGTTGTGTATGTTCTGACTGCTCCGCTGACCAACTATTCCCCCATCTCTCTCCCTCTCCTCGGGCCTTCCTGTTCCCCGAGACACAACAATATTTAAATCATGCCAGCTAATAACCTTACAATGGCCTCTAAGTGTTCAAGTGAAAGGAAGAATCACACGTCTCTTACTTTAGATCAAAAGTTAGAAATGATGGGGGACTTCCCTGGTGGTCCAGTGGTAAAGAATCTGCCTTCCAATGCAGGGACGTGGGTTCGATCCCTGGTCGGAGAACTAAGATCCCACAAGCAGCGGGGTAACTAAGCCCACGTGCCACAACTACTGAACCTGCACGCCTCAACGAGAGAGAGAAAAAACCCACACGCCACAACTAGAAAGAAGCCCGCTAGAGAGAAGCCCGTGGGCCGCAGTGAAAGATCCCGCATGCCTGAACGAAGATCTTGCATGTCGCAACTAAGACCTGATGCAGCCAAAAAAAAAAAAAAGTTAGAAATGATGAAGCTTACTGAGGAAGGCAGGTTGAAAGCTGAGATAGGCAGGTAGGCCTCCTGTGCCAGTTAGCCAAGTTGTGAATGCAAAGGAAAGTTCTTGAAGGAAATTAAAAGTGCTACTCCAGTGAATATATGAATGATGAGAAAGTGAAACAGCCTTATTGCTGATATGGAGAAAGTTTTGGTGGTCTCGATCGAAGATCAAACCAGCCACAACAATGCCTTAAGCCAAAGCCTAACCCAGAGCAAGGCTCTAACTTTCTTCAATTCTAGGAAGGCTGAGGGAGGTGAGGAAACGACAGAAGAAAAGTTTGAAGGCAGCAGGGGTTGGTTCACGAGGCTGAAGGAGAGAAGCCGTCTCCATAACATAAAAGTGCCACGTGAAGCAGCAAGTGCTGATATAAAAGCTGCAGCAAGTTATCCTGAAGATCTTGCTAAGGTAATGAATGAAGGTGGCTACGCTAAACAACAGATTTTCAACGTAGCTGAAACAACCTTCTATTGGAAGACGATGGCATCTAGGACTTTCATAGCTAGAGAGGAAAAGTCAGTGCCTGGCTTCAAAGATGCAAAGGACAGACTGACTCTCTTGTTAGGGGTTAATGTAGCTGGTGACTTTAGGTTAAAGTCAATGCTCATTTTACCATTATGAAAATCCTAGGGCCCTTAAGAATTGTGCTAAATCTACTCTGCCTGCGCTCTATAAATCCAACAAAGCTTAGATTGACAGCACATCTGTTTACAACATGGTTTACTAAATATTTTAAGCCCACTGTTGAGATCTACTGCTCAGAAACAAAGATTCCTTCCAAATATTACTGCTCATTGACAATGCACCTGGTCACTCATGAGCTCTGATGGAGATTAATGTCTTCGTGCCTGCTAACAGAATACCCATTCTGCAGCTCATGGATCAAGGAGTAATTTCAACTTTCAAGTCTTATTATTTAAGAAATACATTTTGTGTGGCTATAGCTGCCATAGATCGTGAGACCTTTGATGGATCTGGGCAAAGTAAGCTAAAAAACCCTTCTAGAAAGGAGTCACCATTCTAGATGCCATTAAGACCATTCATGATTCATGAGATGAGGTCAAAATATCAACCTTAATAGGAGTTTAGAAAAAGTTGATTCCAGTGCTCATTGATGACTTCGAGGGATTTAAGACTTCCGTGGAGGAATAACGGCAGATGTGGTAGAAATAACAAAAGAAGTAGAATTAGAAGTGGAGACTGAATTGCTGCAATCTCACGATAAAACTTGAATGGATGAGGAATTGCTTCTTATGGATGAGCAAAAAAAAGTGGGTTTTTTGAGATGGAATGTACTCCTGGTACAGGTGATATGAAGATTGTTGAAATGACAGCAGGGAATTTAGAATCTTATATAAACGTAGTTGATAAAGCAGCTGTAGGGTTTGAGAGGATTGACTCCAATTTTTTTTTTTTTTTTTTGCGGTACGCTGGCCTCTCTCTGTTGTGGCCTCTCCCGTTGCGGAGCACAGGCTCCGGATGCGCAGGCTCAGCGGCCATGGCTCACGGTCCCAGCCCCTCCGCGGCATGTGGGATCCTCCCGGACCGGGGCACGAACCCGTGTCCCCTGCATCGGCAGGCGGACTCTCAACCACTGCACCACCAGGGAAGCCCCTGTTGTCTTATTTTTAAAAATAAGAACCTTCAGCAACCACCGCCCTGATCAGTCAGCAGCATCAACATCAAGGTGAGACCCTCCACCAGCAAAAAGATTACGACTCACTGAAGGCTCGGATGATGGTTGGCATTTTTTAGCAATAAAGTTTTGTTTTTTGTTTTTGTTTTTGTTTTGGCTGCCTTGGGTCTCTGTTGCTGCGCGCGGGCTTTTCTCTAGTTACGGCGAGCTGGGGCTGCTCTTCGTTGCGGTGTGCGGGCTTCTCATTGCGGTGGCTTCTCTTGCTGCGGAGCACGGGCTCTAGGTGCGCAGGCTTCAGTAGTTGTGGCACTCGGGCTCAGTAGTTGTGGCTCGCGGGCTCTAGAGCGCAGGCTCAGTAGTTGTGGCACACGGGCTTAGTTGCTCCGCAGCATGTGGGATCTTCCCGGATCAGGGCTCGAACCCGTGTCCCCTGCACTGGCAGATGGATTCTTAACCACTGTGCCACCAGGGAAGTCCAATAAAGTATTTTTTAATTAAGGTATGTACATTGTTTTTCTAGACATAATGCTATTGCACACTTAATAAACTACAGTAAGGTGTAAACGTAAATTTTATATACACTGGGAAACCAAAAAATCTATGTGACTCGCTTTATTGTGGTGGTCTGGAACCAAACCTGCACTCTCTCCAAGGTATGCCTGCATATTCACCACGTTGGGCAACCATCACCACCATCCGTGTCCCTAACTCTTTTCATCTTACAAAATTGAAAATTCTGTACCCAGTAAACATTAACTCCAAATACCCGTCTCCCCCCAGCCTCTGGCAACCCCCATTCTACTTTCTGTCTCTTTGAATTTGGCTGCTCTGGGGGCCTCACATAAGTGGAATCATACGGTATTTGTCTTTTTGTGACTGGCTTCTTTCACTTAGCATGATGTCTGTGAGGTCCATCCATGTTGCAGAATGTGTCAGAGTTTCTTTCCTTTTTAAGGCTGAATGATACTCTATTGTATAAATATACCATCTTTTGTTTACCCATCCATGGACCCTTGGTTTGCTGCCACCTTTAGCTATTGTGAATAATGCTGCAATGAACACTGGCATATGAGTATCTGTTTGCGTCTCTGCTTTCAATTCTTTTGGGTTTAATCAGAATTAGAATCACTGGATCATACAGCAATTCCCTATTTAATTTTTCTGAGAAACCACCATACTGTATTCCATAGCATCTGCACCAGCTTACTTTCTCACCAGCAATGCAAAAATGTTCCCGTTTCTCTACATCTTCACCAATGCTTCCTTCCTTCCTTTTTTCTTTCTCGCTTTCTTTCCTCTTCCTGTCTTTTTCCTTTCTTTCTTTTCTTTCTTCCTTCCTTCCTTCCTTTCTTTTTCTTTCTTTCTTTCTTTCTTTTTCTTTTTCTTTCTTTCTTTCTTTCTTTCTTTCTTTCTTTCTTTCTTTCTTTCTTTCTTTCTTTCCTCCCTCCCTCCCTCCCTCCCTCCCTCCCTCCCTCCCTCCCTCTCTCCCTCCCTCCCCTCCCTCCCTCCCTCTCTCTCTCTTTCTTTCTTTTTATATTTGCCATTCTAATGCGTATGAGGGAGTAAGTTGTTTTTTACATGGAAGAATCATTCGTATGCTTGCATGCAGGCAGGAAAGATCCGGGAGACCAGGAATTTGATGCTAAAGGAAGGAGAGAGGAGAGGTGCTGGAGCAATGTCCTAGAGTTGGGAGAGATGCTGAGATCCGGAGCAGAGAGGAGGGTGCCCTTAGCCAGCAGCTGGGTGTTCATCCATAGTCACAGGGGAGAAAGCTGAGGCCCTGGGCACAGATACGGTGGGAGGCTAGATGTGGTGGGAGAGCCTGAGGTGTTCTCTTGTGTTTATTTTATCCCCTCAGTGAAATGGGCAGCCAGGTAACCAGGTGACGGTAATGGTGGGGTGAGGTCAGAGGTTTGAGGAGAGAAGACAGGGTGTGAGATAGTCTCTCTAAAAGAGTGTATGGATGGTGGAGGTTGGGAGGCTGGATAATGGCTCCCAGAAAGACATTGACGTCCGAATCCCTGAAATCTGTGAATGTAACCTGGCAGGATCTTGAAATGGGGAGATTCTCCTCGATTCCCTAGGTGGAGCCAATGTAGTCACATGTGGGAGGCTGAGGGAGATTTGACTATGGAAGGTATTACACTGCTGGCTTTGAAAATGGGGGAAGGAGCCACAACCCAAGGAATGAAGGTGCCTCTAGAAGCTGAAGGCAAGGAAACGAATTCTCCCCTAGAGGCTCCAGAAACAGACTCCCCTTTACAGCCTAGCCTCCCTGGTGACCCCTTGATTTCCGACTTCTGATTCCAGAACTACAGAGAATGAACTTATGTTGTTTTAAGCCACTAGGTTTGTCTCGTTTGTTACAGCAGCAATAGTGAACCCAAGCAGGACCCTGTGGGGGCTCCTGGGCAAGGAAGCCTTGCTGTGTCCCCCATTTCTTTTTTTTTTTTTTTTTTTTTTGTGGTACGTGGGCCTCTCACTGTTGTGGCCTGTTGCAGAGCACAGGCTCTGGACGCGCAGGCTCAGTGGCCACGGCTCACGGGCCCAGCCGCTCCGCGGCACGTGGGATCTTCCCGGACCCGGGGCATGAACCCGTGTCCCCTGCATCAGCAGGCGGACTCTCAACCACTGCGCCACCAGGGAAGCCCCCCCATTTCTTGATTGTAGGGAATAGACTCCAGCCTTCATGACCTTCCCTGAGTCCCAAAGAGTAGATTCGAACAGTTGCTAATCAGGGAAGGGGTGGGGGGGATGCAGAGAAAAGGGAGGAGCAGTCAAGAAACAATGGTGCTGCCTCGGGGCAGGGTCCTGGTTCCACCTAAAGGGATACACATAGCAGTAGCTTTGAGCCCTTCTACAGAACTAAACCCCCCAACAAATGGAAGATGTTAACTACTGGATGAAGCATTCTTCATTCCAGAGAAGGTCATGGTTTGGCAACCCCACCCGTAAACCACTGCTATAAAACTCCTCACCAAATCCCCCTCCCCACGCCAGGTAGGGACACACAGTTTGTTTTTTGGTTTTTGGTTTATTTTTTGCGGTACGCGGGCCTCTCACTGTTGTGGCCTCTCCCGTTGCGGAGCACAGGCTACGGACGCACAGGCTCAGCGGCCACGGCTCACGGGCCCAGCCGCTCCGCGGCATGTGGGATCTTCCCGGACCGGGGCACGAACCCGTGTTCCCTGCATCGGCAGGCGGACCCTCAATCACTTGCCACCAGGGAAGCCCGGGACACACAGTTTTTGAGGGCACAGGCCCACTATGTCCCCTTTGCCTGGCAAAGCAATAAAGCTATTCTTTTCTACTTCACCCGAAACTCTGTCTCCGAGACTCGATTTGGCACCGGTGCACAGAGGCTGAGTTTTTGGCATCAAGAGGAGGTCCAGGAAGTCACCAAGAATAAAGGTGTGTCCGGTGAGGGAGTGACAGAAAACAGAGAAGGAGTCTGAGTGAATTCAGGGGCCAGGGTCTCTCTCCTATTCAGGCCTTGACATGAGGAAACCCCTTTGCCTGCAACCTCCTCCCAATCCTTTATTCTGGAAAACTCCTTGTTCATGCCTTAGGAACAGGTTAGAGGTCACCTCCAGAACCCTTCCCCTGATCCCCTGGCTGTGGTTGGGGTCTTCCTCTGCTCCCAGAGACCCTGTGCTCATCACCCAGTTACCCCAAAACTGGGTTTGCCTCTTGTTTGGTGTTGAACAAGCCGAAGATCAAGAGAAGGATTTATGATTACTTGCAGTAAGTCAGGAGCACACCGGGGGTCTCTCCCAAAGCAATGTCTTCCCAAACAGCAAAATTGGGGAAGTTTTAAGCTAAGTGTACATGTGTATACATGAAGGGGCTTGGGCAGCAGGCAGAGTCCAAGCTTTAGTTGATTGAAGTCACGAGGGTCAGAAAAGGTCAACATCCTCGTCCTTCAGGCCCTAGTTGATCTGGCGGTCGATTGCATCAGGCCAATCTTCACCATTGATACAGAACTGGGAGTCTTTACAACTGATGCATTATCTTTGCTATTGTCACTTCTCTTGCCCGACTATTGTTTGTTTCTTCATTCCTTTGCTCAAGATCATTGATTACTGAGACCTGTTCAAGGGCAAGCATTGTGGCCAGGTTTAGGTCACAAAACAGCTTAAGCCAAAAATGGCTTCTCTTCTGTCAAGAAAGCCATCCCGGACTTCCCTGGTGGCACAGTGGTTAAGAATCCGCCTGCCAATGCAGGGGACACGGGTTCGAGCCTTGGTCCAGGAAGATCCCACATGCCACAGAGCAACTAAGCCCGTGCGCCACAACTACTGAGCCTGTGCTCTAGAGCCTGCGTGCCACAACTACTGAGCCCGTGTGCCACAACTACTGAAGCCCGCGCGCCTAGAGCCCATGCTCCTCAACAAAGTGAAGCCACCGCAATGAGAAGCCTGCGCTCGCCACAACTAGAGAAAGCCCCCATGCAGCAACAAAGACCCAATGCAGCCAAAAATTAATTCATTCATTAATTTAAAAAAAAAGAAAGCCACCCCTGGTTCTCTTTCTCCAAGGACCCCCTAACTTACCTGCTTACAGTCTGAGCACGCAGTGATGGGCCTCATAGGTGTCTCCGAGATTGGGGCCTCCTGGAGGCCAGAGTCTTGTTTCCCTGAGTGAGGAGGGACAGCACGTGAACAAGCAGACCTGCAGAGACCACCGCAACCCTCAGAGAGGGCCCAGGAGACCAAGGTGATGGACGGGGCAAGTGATGAGGGCATATTTGGAGGCCGGCTGGGTAGCTCTGGACAAAGGGCTGCCTTGCCACTGTTCACAGGTCCGAGGGCACAGCCGGGCTCTCAGCTGTAATGCAGGTGCTTCTGGGGTCCCGCCACAGCCTGGACTTGTCAGACTCCAGTGGCCATAACCTTCTCCCCCTCACACTGGTGTCAGGCACTAGGACCATGGACATCCCCCAGCTCAGACCCGAAGACAGAGCCAGCAGCCAGTGTGTAAAACAAACGAAAGGTTTATTTATAAGCAGGGATGTCGTCTGGGATACATACAGTGCAAACTCTCGTCTTGGGATCAACACAAGCCCACAAGCTGGAAAACTGTTACCAAATTAGGTCGAATGGACCCCCCACTTAGGCCCTAGCCTGGCTGAGGCCCCCTGCCTTGGCAGTAGAAGGTCCTCTTTCCATTTGGGTTCGCACAGCCAAAAACAAAACCGAAGCTGAGATTAGAGCGGCGCGAGATTTATTCAATGGCCAGGGAATGGAGAAGCAGGAACTTAGTTCGTAAATGCACTTCTCGCCTTAATGGTGAGAGGGATTTACTTTTAAGGAGTGAGGACAATGGGGGTTAGAGTGAGACGAATGATGGGGAGGCAAATGCATTACTTTTCTGGGAAAGAGGCAGGGTTTTCCTAGAAATGGGGTGCTATCCCTTTTCTGTCCTTTTTTGGTCAGTGACTTCCGGTCACAGCCATTGTAGGTGTGTCATTTAGTAGCTAATGTAGTAAAGTCAGTGTAGAATGAGACTCAGGGTCTACGAGAGGTCAGATTCATCACCCTCTTGGTTTCAGCGGGTCCTATCCAGTTTTTGTTTCCCTCTTCCTATAGCTTCTTTCTTTGTGTCCAGACCCTGCGACTTAAAGGTGTATGTTAGTTCCTGTTCAAGGGAGGGGTTGGTGGGTTTTGACCAAGGGTCTGGTGGCAATTCTGGTAACAAAATGAGGCCACACCCAGAAAGAGTCTCCTTCCAATTCATCCCTGTTCTGCTGGAGTGATGACAATGAGCCCTGAGGTCCTCCCAGGACAGTCCACCAGGGGGCAGAGGTGCTCCACGGCCATAAAGGGTCCAATGTGGTTGGAGACCCTGGCCAGTCCAGGCAGAGGGACATCTTGATTCCGGAGTGGGAAGCCTTTCTTCACTCCATGGTAGTGGCTGGGCTTCTCCTACCCTCCAAAAGTTCAGCTGCCAAGTTCAAGTCCAGTGGAATTTTTCAACAAGGGATCCAGATATCAGGGACCCAACAGTCTTCTCAAGGAGGCCCCCATCCCCCTTCCTTCCAGAATCCGGTTAAGGCCACACTTGTCCACTGTCTACGGGGCCTGGGCATGCGTTTGTGGGGAGTGGGCTGACCCCTTAACGGGGAAGAATCCCTCGGCAAAAGTGTTAGCTTCGGCTGCTTCCGGCAGGCCATCCGATCTGACAACATGGGCTACAGAGAACCACAACACTCAACGCAGACACAGGACTGGCTCTCAGCATCTCACGACCACTCAGGATCTCAGTGGGCACAGTACCAAAGTGGCGCCAAGGCTCCATGGGGACCTGGGACTCCAAGAACAGTGGGAGGGGGTCGGGAGAAACAGGAGCATCCCCTTGGAAGGCAAAGGAGGAAGGTCCAGGCTGAGGTAGGAGGAGATGGCTGCGGGGCCTCAGTCATCTCCAGGTCCTGAAATTCCCTGATAGGAAAAGGTGTGGCCTTGGAGCTCCACACCAGACCGTGGGGGAGGGGAAGCCCAAACTGGGGGTAAACAGGAGCGAAGCTCAAAGGCAGAGGATACAAACTCTGAGTTTGGCTTTTTTACACTTGGCTTGTTTATCCGCATGGTAGCTAATGGGTTTTTTGTTTGTTTTTTTTTTTAATTGCCACATGTTAAAACTGGAAGATTTCCGGTTAGAGGTTTGCCGTCTTAACCAGGTCACAGCCCTCATTCAGGCTGCCTGCCTGGGCATCCGGTTTCCACCCCATGGCACGAGATGGAGCTATAGCAGGAGTGGATTTGGAGGTGGCGCTTCCAGAAGTCCTGAGCTAACCTGGGGGACTCCCGTCCCCTACAGGGGTTGCCACCCGCTCCCTGCACAGAACCATCTGATTGATGACACCCACCCCTACTACCCCCACTGGGACCATCCTGCAGTCTCACATTCAGGCTAAAGCCCTGCTCTTTCCCCACTGCCCCTTCTCCAAGGCTGATGCATGCAGCATCCCTCCTCCCCAGCAGGAAGCCAGAGCCGGGTAGAGCCCAGGGATTAAAAGAAAAGTAAAAACCAAAAACGACAAGGGCTCCAGGAACCAAGCATGCAGGACCGGCTGGAGGGGCAGCTCTCAGAGAGGCAGGGGATTTGTTCCAGGCTGCCCAGCGCATCCGTGTCCACCAGCCTTCCAAGAGAGACACACACCGTGACAGGACACACCATGACTCTCCCTGCCTCGTCTGCCTGCAGGTGAGAGGAAGGCTGAGGCCGTGGAAGCCGCTAAAGGAATTTGGCCCAGAAAGAGTCAGAGTCCTGCGGGGGAGGGGCCTAGAAGGACCAGGGGTTGGTCCCACCTTGGCTGTGACACAGGCCACGCCAGACTGGTTAGCTGGGCTTCATCCCGGCATCAGGTACACCGAGGGGCAGGGGCTTCTCCTCTGGGCTCTGCAGCAGAGTCTCTGGAGCCTCCGGCTGGGACTGGAAAGGGCATTCCTCCTTGGAGAAGGGGACGTGCTCATCTTTCGGGGAGCCAGAGGGGCTGGTGTCTGTGTCCCTCGTGGAGCTGGCCTGGGAGGGGCATTGAGAGCTGTGGTCAGAGCCGCTGCAAACGTTGACAATGCAGGTGACATTGACCTGGGTCCCGTGGCCACCAGACGATGCTTCTGCTAAACACAAGACAGGAGAAAGTGGTCAGCTGGGGCCTTGGGGTGGGGGGTGTCTTCACAGCCTGCCTCCTGCCCGAGAGGCAGATTAAGACATGCGGGGGAAGAGCACTGTGCCAGGAGGCAAGAGGCCCCTGTTCTAGCTCAGCTTTGCTGTGTCATCTTGGGCAAGTCCCGTAAACCTTTGTGTGCCTCAGTTTCTTCACCTGTCAAATAAGAATACCCCGCCCAAGTCACCCCACAGATGGGAGGAGCCAACTATATAAAGGAAGTGAAGGTGCTCCAAGAACAAAACACACTCCCCACAAGGAGCCGGAGAAGTGCGCCAGGACAGGAAGGATACATTCCAGAGTCTTGGTGAAGCAGTAGAGATGAATTACCTTCCCGAAACTGCAGCAAGGCATCAGCAGCCCTGGCCACACCAGCTATGAAAAGGCGAGACCCCTGCCACTGGCCCATCATCTCTATGCCAAGGAACCAACATCAAAGGGCTTGGAAATTGCTCCTTTACGGAAATTAACCATCGACCCTGAACTTGTCTTCATTCACAGCAAACCTTTTCCTTCCACATAGAGCTGCCTCTAAGATTTCATAAATCTGGGATTCCAGGATGGGGTGTGGTGGGGACGTAGTTTGTCCTCATCACTGAGGCCGGGATGCCCGGAGCTCCGCAGCCTGACCGTGCTGGGTTTGGATCCCTGCTCTGCCTCCATAAACTTGGCCGAGTCACTTAAACTCTTGGAGCTTCCATTTGCTCAGCTGTGAAATGGGTCTAATGACCCTTTCCATCCCCTCGAGGCAAGGATGACTGCCCTGTTCACTGCCGTATCTCTGGAGCCTGCATGGCTCCTAGAGACGGGGTGACAGGCTCAGTGAAGCAGGGGTTCACACTGGGCCCATATATCCAACCACGTCTTCTGTACCTCAGCTTGATTCCACCCCCATATCCCGTCCAACCTGCTTCTCCCCATCTCAGTTCACACGCCTGCCATCCACCCAGATGCTCAGTCCCAAAGCCTTGGACCCATCTTTCTCTCACACCCCCCATCCAAGGCACCAGCGATTCCTACCTGGTCCACCTTCAAGTTCACCACCTCTTGCATACTGCCTGTACCTCCATCCGCTCCCTGGACGAGTGCAGTCTCCTCCTGTCTCCTGGCTTCTACCTGGCCCCTCTGCAGTCTGCTCTCCACCAGCAGCCAGAGCCAGATCATTTCCTTGGCTGCTCCAAACACAGTTCTCACCATGGCCTACGAGGCCCTGCACGACCTGGTGCCTGCCTTCTCCCCACCCCATCTCCTGCTGCTCTGAGATCCTGGCTGGGTTCCCTCCAGCCATACTCACCTCCCTGCAGCTCCCTGAGCCCTCCAAGCCTCAGTGCCTTTGCAACGTGCTGCTCCCTCAGCCTGGAACATTCTTCCCTATTCCCATAGCTCACTCCTTCCTTTACTTGGGCCTCAGCCTGGAGGCCACCTCCTCCAAGAAGCCACCGTGGCTTCCCTCTCTAAAGGAGGTTCACTCCCACCCATCCATCACTCCCTGTGTCCCTCCCTCTGCTATAATCTCCAGAGCCCCTAGCTCCGCCCACTGTGCAATCCATCTCTGGAGTTCTCATTGGGTTCTCCCCGACCAGGCCCTGAGTCCAGAAGGGTGGGGCCTTTCTGACTGTTCCCTGTTGTGGCCCTAGTGCCTATAACAGGGACACGTGTGAATGAATAAAATCCAGCCCACAGGTGTGTTCTGTTCTTGGTGGTGGTAGTATTTTTAAGTGAATTGGCTGCCAACATTCAAAATTCAGGAGTTTACATTTTAAGAATCTGGATTTAGAGCTTCCCTTGGGAGCCAGATGGGGGAGAGCGGGCTATGCAGAACCCACAGACCTGAATGCGACTGGCAGCAAGGGCTTCAGGACACAGGTTCAGCCCCGCCTCCCCTCCCAGCCCTGTGGGCATCTGAGTTTCCTAACCAGTGAGGGACTAAATAGTGGATAAGCTGAGGAGATCAATGTAAGGGCCGGACACAGAATAGCCCCTCAAAAAGGATGGTTGTTGCTGCTGTTACTATGGCGACCTGAGTGTCCAGGGCTTGCCAGGAGGACCGGCTGTTTGTTTTCCAGTCTAGTTTGTTTCCGGGAGGAGGATGGAGCTGGCGAGCTGCTCTGCTCAGAACAGCCCCAAACAAGCAGGGTGGAGGTGGGGTGCTAAAATCATGGGGCCGGAAGGAACTTTCCATCCTGGGCCTCCACAGCACCAAATGTCACTCAGAGTCACCAAGGTCGTGCACACTGTGAACGAGACATTGCGGGGGCAGACGGGGGACCAGGAGGGGCCACAGACCTGAGGTTTACCCATTCGCACGGCGGGGAGAGGTGCTCGGGTGGGACGGAGAGGAGGGGAGAGCAGAGGCCAGAGAGGCGCAGAAGGAACAGAAAAGAGACAGCGGGTGGGAGGGCGGAGCAGACACGGTCAGGGCTCCCCAAGGAGGAAACCACACCAGGATGCGTGTGGAAGAGGTGTCGCAAAGAAAGCGGAAAGATGAATCTAAGAGGTAGAAGAAGACCAAGAGCTTTATATTCTGATCTCATTTATTCATTCGACAAACATTTAGGGCCACCTGCTATGTTCCAGGCACTGACCCAGTCCCTTCCTTGGGGAGCTCTCAGGCTGGGGTGAGGGCACTGACGAGACATCACACTGATGAGGGTGGGTGATGATGGGAAACTAGAAGTGGGACGCCGCAGCCCACCGCCTGAGTCAGGAGGCAGGTAGTGAATGCTATCGCAGCCCTGCCAAGGAGCTGCCATGCTCATCTCTAGGACAGGAAGCTGAGGCTTGGCAGGGTTAAGGAGCCTGTTCAGAGTCTCACGGCACCAGAGCGGCCGGGAGGGCATCTGGGAATGAACCAAGGCCACGGTCATTCCTCAACCCGCCAGCCAGCGCTGCCAGGTGAGGGGGGAGATGCAGGCCAGCGGGCTTGGCCTCTCACTACAAAACATGCCCGAGGAAGCCCCAGGCTTTCTGGGGGACCCCCGCAGGGGCCTCCTACAATGTGGGCACTGCAGATGCCCACCAGGGGTGACACTGGTCACAGACCAGGTCCAGGGCTAAATGCAGACTGTGTAAACAGGGCACGGGCTTCTCCAGACCCCACGTGGGATCCGCAGTCCTGATGCCTCAGGCCCAAAGGGACCGGACTACAGGCACAGTGAGTAGAGTCCCAGGGACATCATTTACTCATTCAGCTTTCCAGGCTGACCCTGGACCCTGAGAGCCCAGGGGTGATTCCTGGCTCTTCTGTTTACCAGCTGTGTCTTTGAATAAGCAGTTTAACCTCTCTGAGACTCAGTTTCCTCATCTGATGAGAGGAGGAAATATAATAGGTATTAATATTGTAAAAATAATATAATTATAATATATACTCTAATAATATATTAATAATAAAATAATATATTATCTAATACAATATATAACAATATAATATATAACAACATACATAATATACAATAAATATGTAATTATGACGTATTACAATATTAACATATAGCATGTTATATGCTATATTATATATAACATCAATGTATAAGTTAACATATTAATATAACATTTATATATATAAAATGTTAATATATAATATATTACATACTACATATATATAGCATCAATATCAATGTATTATTCATATATTGATATATAATATTTACATAGTATAACACTGTTATATGCTATTTTACATATTATATATTATATGTATTATAACATATAGGAAAACTCCCTGCCTGAATACTGGGGACACAGAGGATAAGCTGAGATGGTCTAGAAGGAAGGGTGTTCCTGGTGCGAGAACCCGCAGGGCAAAGGTGGGAGGGATGTGGGGGTTCCGAGAACAGAAAGAAGCTTGTGGCTCAGTTTCACCTGAGGAGGCAGAGGGAAGGAAGCTGGAGGGGGGCCCAGACTGGTGGTGCAGGGCTTCCAGTGTCCTGCTAGGAGCTCAGGCCTCATCCTGCAGGGGAGGCCCAGGAAGAGACAGCTCAGCCAGAAATGAGGAAGAAACACACTGGGGAGGGGGGTGGGGGAGGAAGCCAGGGGGGCTCCCGCCTCTTACCTGAGCTGCCGCAGCTGTCTGGGTCCTTCCCCACGCCCGGCGCCTGCAGCTGGGGCCTGGTGGGCGCCCTCCTGTCCGCGGCGCCAGCCGAGCTCTCCAGGGAACTGCTGCTGGAGCTTGGCGCCGTGGTCAGCAGATGCTGCTGCTCGGGGCCTGGGGCACTTCGGGCCTTATCAGCTGGCAGATGCGGCTGGATGGGGAGATGAGGGGGGAGGGAGGACGGTCAGCCCATCAGCCGGCTCCTTGCCCCTTCTTCCTTCTCACCACCATCAGCACTTCACAGTTTACACAGCACTTCTGCACATGCTCTCCACACACAGCACTTTTAGGACGTGTGATTCTCTGTGGCTTCTGTGATTAGCACCGCTGCCCTGCTGGAGTGTGAGCCCTAAGAGGGCAGGGGCCACGTGGCCCTGTTCACCAAACAGTCTTAGAGGTGAGGCAGGATTTTCACCCTCATTTTGCATAAGGAAGCAGAGGCCCAGAGAAGGAGAGTGACTTTCCTGAGGTCACCCCATCAGCACGGGGCGATGCGGCTCAGCCTAGCAGCCAAGGGCATGGACTCTGGAACCAGACCACATGCATGCAAATCATGACTCCATCACTCACGAGCTCTGCAACCTTGGACAAGTTACTTAAGCTCTCTGTGCCTCTGTTTTTCCATCTATAAAGGAAAGAATAACAACCTACCTCCTAGGGTTATTGAGAAGATTAAATGGCTGAGTTTTTGTAAAGCACTCAGAACAGTGCCTGTTCTATCGTAAGCGCTGGTCGAGGGTTTGTTAAATCAGGGCTCAGCAAACTACTGCCACGGACCAAGTCCAGCCTGCCACTGTTTCCGTATAGGCTGCGAGCTAAGGATAATTTTCACATTTTTAAATGTTTGAAAAAAATATTTAAAGACTAATATCTTGTGACACGAAGTTATGTGAAGTTCAAATGTCAGTGTCCATAAATACAGTTTTATCAGCACACAGCCACGCCCATTTGTTTATGTTGTGTCTGTGGCTGCCTTCCCACTGCAGTGGCAGGATTGAGGAGATATGACAGAAACCAGATGATCCCAAAAGCCTACAATATTCACTGTCTGGACCTTTACAGAAAACGCCTGCTCGCCCTTGGGTTCAATCAGTCAATCCAGTGTGGACAGTCCTCTCATTTAGGACCCTCAGCCCTGCCGTCTCAGCAACACTTTCCAGATTCCATTCCCCAAGCTGCTCTGTGACTCTCCATCTTTTCCTCATAAAACACAAATCCCAGCAACAGTAATAATAAAATATTAGCTGATGCTTGAATGCATCCAATGCCAAGCACTGTGCTGAAGCCTCTCCAGACACTATCTATACTGATCCTTCCAACAGCCAAGTGTTATCCTCGCTTTGCAGATGCGGAAACCGAGATCCAGAGAGGTTGAGTTACTTGCCCAAGGTCACAGAGTTAGGACGTGGTGCATCTGGGCTAAAACCTATACACCTTTCCTGGGTGTTTGGGGTTTCAGCCCCAGAGGCTCAAGACAAGGTGCCACATTTCCAGACACCCGTGCTGGGAAGCCCTGGAAATTTCACTCCAAGGCGGCTGCCTGTCCGCACCAACTGAACAGGTGCACAAGCCCTTGCCTTGGGGTTCTGGGCGATCACTGGATTCCAGAAACAAGACAGAGGGGCCACATTCTCACCCACTGCCCTGGCCTGCCCAGGATGAGAGGGTCCAGGGTAGAATGAGAACTGAGGCGAGTAAGTGCTGGAGGGATGCAGTCTAGTAGGGCCAGGGAGGTAAGGTCAGAGGTGGAGGACACAGGAAGGACACAGGTGCCAATCCCCGCAGCCCCCAGCCCTGCCTGAGCCCTGCATATCCCGAGGTCAGCTCATAGACTCTCACTCCAGGCCAGGAAGGATCCTTTGTAAGCAGTCCCCATGAGGCCACGGAGGCCCAGAGAGGGTGATTCCCCTGCTCAGTATCACACAGCGGCGCCGTGGCTCAGTGTACACTCTGGCTCAGTGTACCAGAGCTGCGTGCTTCCCACTCAGTCCCGCCCCTGGCTTTGGAGGAATGGAGAGCATTTCAAGTTCATGCTGAACCTTCGCTCAGATGGTCTGACCTTGGTATTTGACCCCACCCCCAGCCCTGCTGGGAGCCTGGACAGGCAGGGGAGAGAGAGGGGGAGGAGGCACATCCAAATGTCATTCTTCACACCCCCCAGAGAAGGGGCTTTTCAGCCTGCGTCCCACTTTTCTGCTGGTGGCTAGGGCCAGGCAGAACAGAAACCCCAAAGGTCACAGCTTGCCTCCCTCCCCCAAAAGCCACGAGTCGCAAAGTTCAGGCAGGCTCTGAGTGGGGCAGATGTACTGAGTCCTGTTCCTTGGGCTGGGACCCCAGGAAGGGGAAGCCCTGAGGGGGCTCACTGAACAAACAGGATCCCAGCCGGCCCTCCTCACCTCCCAGCCTGGCCCCACCACGGGCAGAAGCAGAGACCCCAGCAAAGCCGCTGCCTGAGCCTGTGTCTGGCTACATATGTGCGCGTGTGTTCCTGAGATTCATACACCTGTATGTATAGGTGTTAGGGTGTCTGAAGTGTGCACACACGTGTGTCTCTGTGTGAGGGAGCACGTGTGCATGTCTGTGAGTGGTGCAATTAGCTTGTGTGCTGGAGGTGGTGAAGAGAGGCACTCCTAAGTCTGTGTCTCAGGCCACCCATTCGCTGTGTGACCGTGGGAAAGGTACTTAACTTCTCTGAGCCCAAGATTCCTGGGCTGTAAAACTGGGGCAATAATCATACTGCCTGTGTCACAGCATGGCTGTGAGACTGAACAACGCTCAGTACTGTGCCTGGCCCACATTCAGCACCGCATGAACATTCTCCCTCTTTATGAAACGAGAGCCTGTGTGAGTGTATCTGTGGCAGTGATTGTGGGTGAGCTCACATGTGTGGTTACGCTGGCCTTTTCTGAACAAAGGGAAGCCACCGTCCTGCCATGCCTTGGCGTTACAAGGAGGAACAGGGAAGTGCTGAGTCGCCATGCTTCCAACCCCAGGGGCCTGGGCCAGGAGCATTAGACTAGGCCGCCGTCAGCAGGACCACTGCCAGCCGGCTGAGGAACGGAGTGGGGCGCAGGCTGAGCATGGGGGTGACGGCAGGGCTGGGAGCCCGGGGACGGAAGGGTACCTGGGAAGGGGACCAACCTCTGAGGGCAGTCCCTGCTGGGGATGGGGGGTGCCTGGAACAATTCTGAACATCTGCCCTGGGCGAACAGGACGGTGGGTAAAGACAAGTCCTGCAGATTCAGACTGAGTTTCAAAGCTGGGCTCTGCCCCTCGCCAAGTGGCCTAACCTTACACGGGTACCTGAACCTCCCTGAGTCTCAGTTTCTTCATCTGTGAAATAGGGATGATGACACTGTGTACCTCACAGGGGGCGTGTGAGGATGCAGGCCCTGGCCCGGGGCTCAGCCAGTGGGACGCTAGAACCAGCTCAGACTCATGCGTGTTTCTTCCCAGCTCCACATTCAGTAAGTAGCTTGAAATTGGCCATGGTGGGAGCCGTTTATAACACAGAAATGAGCGAACTCCACGAATCAGGGTTTTGGGGTTTTTTTCCCCCACCTGGAGGGCCAGTTACCAGCACATCCCTGGGCTCTACATGCAATAGCACTCAACAAACAGCAGTGGAGTCGCTCACATTCAGTGAACACAAAACTCAGTGAAAGAAAAGGGGAAGCGGGGGCTCCAGGCCACACCTGAGACAGCTTTACTGCACCCAGTATTGGGAGACACTTGGTCAGCAAAGAGCAAGTGGCAGCCGGGTGCCGGGGTGGAGCTTAGAGAGCGCACTTGCTCTATGGACCACCAGCGGCAACTGTCAGTGTCACTGAACTGCAGCCCGAAAAAGGAAGGAGTGGCATTCACACACCGGGGAAATGGGAAATAGTTTGAACTCCCAAACCAGTGTTTCTGTCTGCTGAAATACCGTAGGGCAGGTCAAAGAGCACTGGGCCAGGAGTCCAGAGACATATTGCTGTGTGACCTTGGGCAAGTCATTTTCCCTCTCTGTGCCTCTTTTCTTGTCAGGACAATCAGAGGATGAAATCAGTCTGGTCCCTACCAAGGCCAAAACCCTGTGTAAACCTCAGGCACTGGGCCACCAGGACTGAGCTTTACCCTAGCACAGTGGTTCCCAACCGGGGGTGATCCTGCCCTCCAGGGGCCCTTTGGCAATGTCTGGAGACATTTTGCTTCTCACTCCTGGGAGGCAGTGTTACTGGCATCTAGTGGGGAGAGGCCAGTGATATTGCTGAATAGACTACAACGCACAGGACAGCCCCTCATGACAAAGAATTAGCAGGCAGAGTTGAGAAACCCTGCCCCAGCAGGACGGGGGACATGGAGGGAACTCTTTGGACTCTTGTTTCCTCATCTGTAAAACTGGATATAAAAACCTGCCCTGCCTACCTGGTGCAGAGCGGCAGCAGACACCATGTACTGGCTCACTCCACACCCATTTCCAAGCCCTCTCCCTGGTTCTCCTCTACCATAAAGGCTAGGAAAGCAAAGCACCCCCTTTTGCAGCCTCCCTTGCAGCTAGGGGTGGTCACATGATACCATCTGGCCAATGAGACAAAAGGAGAAGTCTACCCAGGGCTTCTAGGAAAGTGTCTGATTTCCTGTAAAAGGCACCATGGCTGTCCTGGCCAGTTCCCCTCTTTTTCCTGCCTCAAATCTGAAGGTCACATACGCAGTGGTGATTATCATCTTTCTTATGACACAGGCCACAAGCAAGAGAACAAAAGCCAACACACCAAAGATGGCAGAGCCTGGGGTCCTGCTGGCTTCACAGAAGGAGGCAACCAAACTGCTCCAGCAGCCATTGACCCCTCAACTTTGTGGTGTGACAGGATATAAAGCCCTTTTAAGTCACCCTAATGGTTTTGGTTACTTGCAGCCAAATGCCCTCCTGATGGAGAACTGATGAAATACTATGTTGGTGTTCTGCTTCTAGCAAAAATCCTGCACAGACTCTACTTCATAAAAATGATCAGAGGGTGAAGTTGGGGGAGGACCCAGGCCCAGACCACTAGTCTTAACCTCAACCCCAGAGATGACCCCCCAGGAAGGACCCTCTGTGGAACACTTGAGTACCCTAGCACACAGCTTGAGAACCACTGCTCCATGAGGAAGTGCTTTGTAAACATGATGGAGATGCTGAGAACTGTTGCCAGCTGGGTGAAAGGCACAGCCCTGCAAGCTGGCTGAGACACTGTCCCCATTTAACGGTGAGGAAACAGCCATGAGCAATTTCATGTCAGTCCAAGGTCACACCATGGGTCCATGACTACACGCTTGCCACTGACACCACTGACCCCTCTGCTCCCTGATATGGCCTTTCACACTCAAGTCACCTTTACTAGTCCCAGCAACAGACCCTGGCTGGCCTTTTCTCAGCCTCCCAGGGCTCTGCACGCTGCCTGACGCTGGACAGACCAACCTAGAGAATTCACTGCTTCCCATGGGACAACCCAGCCCAGCAGGAAGAAGACAAGGGAAGGAGGAGGGGGAAGGCAGAGGGGCACTCACCACCTTGGCGTCTCCGTGCAGGCAGAAGGGCTTCTCTGCAAAGAGGAGAGAGGGGACAAGTCAGAGACACTGACTTCCTCAGGTCACATCTGTTCTAACTAGGAGGGATCACGGGGCCCAAGCAGAAGCAGTCGGAGTAGGCCCAGCCCCGGGGGGAGCAATTACCTATCAGACAAGGTACACAGAAGCCCCCATACCCAACTCTCCAGCCAGCCCTCAACACCCGCCCCAAACCATTCTTCAGCCTGCCCCCCTTTGCTCATACCATGCCCCCTGCTTTGCATGCCCTTTCTTTCCTGCACTCATGTCTCCATCAAAATCTTGCCCAGCTCAGATGCCACCTGCTCCAGAAGGCCTGAACCCCCAGGATTCCCAGACAAGAATCCTGGACTTCTGCCCTCTTGGATAGCCCTGAGGGCATCTTGCCTTTTAGTAGATAAGTTAGTGGAGGTGCCTTCCGCCCCAGGCTCTAAGCTCCTAAGAACAGGGGCTGCCATACCCAGCTCTGTCTGACCCATAAGGCTGTGCCCAGTGCTGGACTCAGAGGGGTGCCCCAGAAAAGCTTCCTGAACGGATGTGTAAATAGATGGATGAATGAAGGAAGGATGGAATCTTACTTTTTTTCTGGGTCATGATGACACAGTTCACCAGGACTATTATTAGCAGACCCAACGCTGTCACACCCACAATCAGTCCTAGAAGGAAAAGAGAAGTTCAGAACAGCTGCAAAAAGCAAACTCAAATGTACCAGGGACCAGGCAGGTCAGCTGACAACCAAAGATGACTGGGGTCATCGCAGGTGAGGGGCAAGCCCAGTGCAGAGGCTCTCAAATTTGATTACAAAACAACCCAAAATCCGTGCACCAAACGAAACGTGTCTGTAGGCCACACTCAGCCCAAGGGCCACGAGTTTGAGCCCTCTGGCCTGATGTAGTCCTAACCCCAGAATGGAAGCCCATGAGGTGACCTGGCCCAGCCCACTGCAAAGCCTAACAGGTTCGTTGGAAACGGCAACCAGGAGACCATCTCCACTTTCACATAAAACGCTGACCCTACCTCTCCCCACCCAGTAATTCCTAGTGGCATTAGTAAGTCTTGGAAGAAGGCAAGTCTCAACGCTACCTACATCCCAGGATGGCGTACAGGGTCTAGTTCATAACAAGCTCTTGGTAAGACTCTAAGACGGGAGGGAGGGAGGGAGGGAGGAAGGAGGAATGGGCCCCCTTGTGACTTACCGATGGGAAGAGACATGTTTGCTGTGTTGCGCCCTTCAACCGGGTAACTTGGAGGACCTGGGGCCATCGGGAGCCTCACGGAGGTGCTTGGAGTTGTGCTGGACCCTGGAGTCGGCTCCACGTGTTGGGATCTTGTGAGGGCTGGGCCCGGGGTCACTTTCAGGGTGGGGAGCACAGATGTGCAGACCGCATCCATCTCTGAGGTGCCACGGATGGCCACCGAGCTACAGCTGGGGGAGGAGGGGGCTTGGTCAGGGACAACAGGGGATTGAATGGCTCAGGGTAGCTGGGCTCACTCGTGGGACCTAGGCCAGTGTGCAAGGGGCCCAGCAACTGGGTTAGGGGAGTGGGTTCGTGTGCCACGCCCTCTTTCAAGACCTATGACCCCACCCAGTCTTGACTTCCAGAGCAAAACTCTTGCTCACCATGCTGTCTGTTAAGGGACCCACCCACTGTCAGATAAACCAGTCCTGGCATTGAACAGGGCTCGGCAATGCCTCAACCCGAGGGAGTAACTGGGGGGATTCTGGCCACCACGGCACGCTGTTCTGTGCTCTAGGCCTCATGATCACCCAGGGACAGCCCCTCCTTGTTCCTTCAGAAGCAGAGGATTCAGCCACTCACATCCGGTGGGGCCTGCAAGTATCCGTGGATGACGTTGTGTCGGAGAACGTCCCTGGGGCACAGGGAGCGCACGCCACATTTGATGTTGCAGTTCCTTCAAGAAAAATCAGAAACTGTCACCAACTCAGATATTCCATGGAGAGGTGCGCCTCGGTCCTAGGGGAACTGGAGCCCTCGGGGAAGAATGAGGGGCCTGAGGAATTCGGTCTGCACCTCTCCCCTCTAACACGGACACACACACACCTGGGCGGTTTGTCCTTAACTAATTCTAGTGACTGTGTCTTCCTGGGACACCACCTGATTTTCCAGTAGCCTGGGGCTTAATTTGATCCACCTCTGGATCCCCAAGGCCTAGCACACAGGAGATGCCTGATCAGGAGTGCTGGAGGAAAGAATGAATCGGGATGGTTGGACGGATGGGTACCAGGCGCCTGGCCGCCACTGACGACGCTCCAAGGAAGGAGAGGCCCAAGGGGGTCCCCAAGGACCTCTGGCCCTGGCCCCATACCCGGTTTGGCCACGCCGAAGCCAGGGCCACATTTGCGCAGTGGCACGCACAGCCGGCACCCCTCCTGCCTTCCCAGGGTGCAGTACCAGCCCGGCTTGCAGGTGCAGATGCGGTTCTGTTTTGCTGTGCAGGCTTGAGTTTCCAACTGGTCTAGAGGAGCGAGAAGACAGCCGAGGGTCACTCCTGCCTCCACCAGCCCCACCCACTGCCATGCCCACTCTGTCTTCCCACCCAGCCCCACCACCCCCAGACAGCTCTGATCTCCAGCAGACCGCTGAACCGCCCTCAGGACGGGGCCAAGAGACTGCTGGACACAGAGTCTCCAACGCAGCATGAACGAGCATGACTGCTTCCCCAAGCATAATGCCCTCAACTCTAAAACCAGGCACCGTTTTCCCACTGCTGCCCTTGGCCTGTCTGCCCCGAGGGGCTATCAAAGGGGACTCGGTGAGACAGAGGATGACAGTGCCGCTGATCAAAAGTAAAGAGCTGTACCTGTGCCCCGGGGCATGAAAACAGAGGTCTGGGATAATCCCAGCCAGCTCCCAGGCAAAGGGGCCGGAGTGCACGGTGGCCAGGGGAGGATGCCCAGGACTACCCCTCACTCTGGGCCAACTCACCAGAGCTGCAGCGGGAGTTACAGCTGAAGCACGCAGGGACCAAGTTCCAGAGCTGGGTGTATGTGCTGCTCTCGCAGGAGTCACACACGGTGTCTGAGGTCTTGTTGCATAAGGATTGTACGTGGTAGCCTGAGAAAGCAAGGCCAGGAGTCTCAGCGGAGGAGGGGAGGGCTGGGGGGGTTCTGCCGGGACCCTGGGCTCATCCCTTGTCCTCCAGAGCCCCAGAGTTGCGAGGCCTGGCTGGGAAGGCTCTTTGATGAAGTTTCGACTCTGCATCCTTTCCCATCTAACATGTACCAGCTGTCATGCCATCTTTGAACCCCGCAGTGCTCATAAAATATCTTCCTCTCTGCTCTTTTCAGGTGCCTGGAATTCCACCATTGGAATTGCCTATTATTAGTCAATAACACTTTGGTTAGAACTGGTTTGCCGGTTCCTTTCTTCTTTATAGTTGGCTGAAATTCTCCAGCTGGGAAAGGTAAAAAAGGCAGTAGTAGTCATCCCTGGTATCCCATCAAGGATGAGGCCATGGGACTCCTGAAGGCCTCCAGAGAAGGCATGCCAGGGGATGGGAGAACACCCAGGCAAACCTTTAAGAAGTTTCTCTTCTGAGTGCCTGTCCCCATTCTTATCCTGCCACCTCCACTGCTGTGCTAATCTAGTAACTTCTTACAGAGACCCTACCGGTTAACAGGAGAAAGAAGAGTCACTTCCCCTGGGGTCTCTTAAAATGGCCATTGGAGGTGACAGGTACATATGTGCCTGCCCACATCTCAGGCTCAAAGCTCTTCAATGCCTTTCTGGATCCTGCAGAAGAAAATCGAAACTCCTTACCATGGTCCCTGCTTACTCACTCTAGGACACACGCTGTTCTCCACGTTCACCAAAGAAGCTAACACCTCAGGGCCTTTGCACATGCTGTTCCCCCCACCCCGTATGTTTGCATAACTCACTCCCTCACCTCCTGCATGTCTCTGCCCACGTGTCAGCTCCTCAGAAAGGCCTTCCATGACCACCCCATATAGAACAGCATGTCCTACTCTGTCTCTGTCTGCCTTCCCCTGCCTTGTTTCCTTCATAGACCATACGTCTATTTCTTCTACTGTTAGAATGCAAAATCCACCAGGGCGAGGATTTTGTCTGCCCTGCTCTCTGTTGTATTCCCAGCACTCAGAACAGTGCCTAACACTCAGAAAATGCTTTATAAACATCACAGGAATAAATTATAAACAAACGAATGGATGGACAGCACCAGGTGTTGGGCCACCTGCCTCTCCCAACTGGGATCAGGCCTCAGGTCCCCCATCTGTGAAATGGGTAGCAGTCACTGATTCAGTCAAATATGCTCTGAGCACCTGCTATCTGCCAGGTATCGTGCCGAGTGCTGGGGATTCAGCAGAGAACAAGCCACAGTCCCTGTTCTGAGGAGCACACAGTGGGGGCAACAAAAGAGATCCAGGGCAGGATCTCACAATGTCAAAAGAGCTGCTGCCACGGGGGATGCCAAGGGCCAGTGGGAGCGGAAAGGAGGAGTCAGATCTGGCCAGGCAGTGCTGGCAGGCTTCCTGGAGGAGGGAGACATCAGAGGCCTAAGGGATAAGCAGGAGTAGACCAGGGGAAAGGAGTTGGGAAGTGCACCAAGCAGAGAGAACAGCATGTGCAAAGGCCCAGAAGCAAGAGGGAGCAGGGGGTCGATTCATGGAACCAGTGGGAGCTCAGTAAGAGTCCAGGGCCATGACCCTGACCCCCTAACCCCCATAGCACACCCACTCCCTTCAAGGCACCGGCCCACAGGGACCCAGCCAGGCTGAGGGCAAGGGCCCCAGTGGCTGCCCTCACCTGGTGGACACTTGCTGCAGCACATCTGGACCTTTGTGTTGTAGTATTCTTGCAGCCGGCACGAGCTTCCGGGCTCCGGGACATAGGGGGTAAACACAGCCTGGAATGGGGAAGGGGAGGACAGCCATTAGCTTGGCCACCCGTGGATCCTGCTACGCTGTACGCCCAGATCCCCGTCTTGCGTCCTGCAAGTGTTTGGCCTTCTCCCTGCTGGGGCTCTACTGACATGGGGACTTCTCCCTTTGGTGGGGGGTGGGTAGAGGTAGAAGAAGGGTAGTCCCTACCTTCTTTCACCTCCCCCCCCTCCTCCCTCAGTGTAGCACACACATGTCTGCAGGCGGAGATGTGGAACCAGCTGGCCAGAGTGGGGGGCCAGCTCCTCACACCACATGGGGCAGAGGCGAGGCCTTCAAGCCTCCCAGAAGGCGGTGGCCTCGGTCACAGCGAACGGCAGAGTTCAGCACAGATAAGCCGTGCCTAGGTTGCCTCGCCTTCCCTCCTGCACCTGGTAATCACCCCTTTGTCCTTCCAGCTGAGTGCTGCCTCCTCTGGACTCCGCCAGGGACTCCGGACTCCTCCGGAGTGCTGCCTCCTCCGGACTCCGCCTCCTCCCGGACTCCGCCAGGCTGATTCAGGTTCCTCCCACTCTGAGCTCTCTCTAAACATTGAATATGCCCTCCTGAGGATCATCTCACTGTGCTGAAATGGGGCACCTTCTCGTCCTGCCACCCTCGCGGGTACATTTCCATGCACACGTGCGTATACCTGTACACAGAACACACACAGACACACACACATGCACACGTCTGCCATGCAAAGGGCAGAAACGACGAACTCATCACCTCTAGACCCTCAGCTTCCAACATGGGGCCCACAGCAGTTTGGGCTCAGGAAAAGAATATTTGTTGATGATGATAGTTACATTTCTGGAGCACTTATGGGGTGGCCAGGAGCTGGTCAATGTGCTCCAGGTGCCCTACTTAGTGGATGTAGTTGCACCCCACACAGATCCCCTATACCAGCAGGGCACCCATCTCCAGCTGTCTTGGGTGTTGCCCCATAATGGCTCCCAGCCGTCAGGTGGGACCAATGCCGTGACATTGTTCATGCTCCAGAGCATCGCGCCCCAACCCGTGGGGTCAGAGGGCATGAACTGTAGGGAGGCAGGCTGTCACTTGGCCTTCCCCTCCCCCTCCACAGCACCACCGGGGAGGCATGACTGCCGGAGCCAGGGGCAGGTGGGCCCCTGGCTGGTTCCTGCATCCAGGACGAGTGGGCCTGGAAACCCAGCTGCCTGCCGCGCTCGGCCTGGCAGACCTACCCTGGCTGCACACAGCCCGGCGCCAACAGCTGGAAGCATCGGGGGATGACCCCCAGGGGCTGCGCAGCGATCTGTGGCTCTTGTGGCCCCCATGGCCTTGGCCGAGCTGCCTCCTCTGCCTGGTGACCTTCGCTGTCACCACAGAGCCTGGCGTGTACTGATAGTTAGGTGCTCAGGGCGCACTAATCTCAGCAGTGGGCTTCATGACAGTATCATTTCCTGGAGGGGTCCACCCTTGGCACCAGGGACACCAAGCCCTAACACGGGTGCACCCTCCATGCTGATCGGCCCCTGAGGCCCATCCCTCCCCCACACCCTCACCCCAGGCCTGGTGCCAAACCCCAGGAAGGCAGCTCTAAGGAGGCTGGGAGAGATGCAGGCTGGCAAGGGAAGTGGGATTCATTCTGCATGACCCAGAGCCTAAAAAGTAACTTCCACCCCATCTGGACTGTAAGCTGACATGCCCATGGCTGCGCCCGCATGCGCACACACACACGTTCTCTCTCTCTCTCTCTCTCACACTCACACACACACACACACACACACACACACTCACACACACTCAGTCCTGATACTTCCTCCCTCCCTGTTTGCTCCTGGAGTAAAGCCCCTTCTCGGGGCTCCTCCCACTTACTGGGGGTGGGGGTCACTGCCTGCTTCCAAAGCCCCTGGCGGGGGTCTATTATAATGCCCACTCCCACCGCAAAGAAGGGGCAGGAACCCCGGGGGCGGGGGGGGGGGGGGGGGGGGGGGGGCGCAGGGGCGTAGGTGCAAAAAAAAAAAAAAAGAAGAAAAGAGAAAAGAAGAGAAGAGAAGAGAAAAGAAAATAAAGAAAAGAAAAAAGAAAACCTGCCAAGCGATTCCCATGCTCCAGTGCTGAGCAAATCTGAGCGGCACGCAGGCCAGAACAAGATGCGCTGGGGCAGCACGTGCAGGAGACCTAGCCATCAAAGGCTGGGGGAGCACCGACCGGAGGATCGTGCTTCCTGCAGCCCCCTTCGCACCACCATTCGCTGCACGTTAGCTGCAACACAGCGCCTAAGTGCCCCCCCAGCCCCCCTGCAGCCCGCTGTGCCTCGCACTCTGACGGAGCAGCCCGGGCCGCAGCCTCCCCCCAACCCCACCGCAGACAGCACCCTGAGGGCAGGGCGGGGTCACACCTCCTTCCCTCGAGCCCCCTGCCCCCCAGGGTGGCGGGCACAGGTCTCAAGGACCCTGCACACGGTGGGCTTCCTCCCCCCAAGTACCCTAGGGGTAACTAGGGGAGCCCCTCACTCCTGTGGGCCCTGAGAGCCACAGGCCTGGCAGCTCCCGGCGGGGAGAGGACTCCTCCTTCCCCCGCCCCCCCTCGCCGGGGCAGCCCTCTGTGGTGCAGCCCAGGGCGCCTGCCCTGCCTGGGGGAGGATTTCCTGTCAGGGCCCGAAGGACCTGACGGGAAAGGGCCCTGCCTTGGCCAAGTCTGGGTTGTCTCTCCACCCATGGGGCAAGGGTTCCGGGACAAAGGCGGGCAGCTGGACCCCCAGGGCCCCCAGGCCACTGCCCGGTGGCCTCCCCTCCAGGGTCTTTTCCTGTCTGAATCCCGCTCTGAATCCCCTTCCCTACACTTCCTCCTGCCGCTCTGACTCCAGCCCTCCTTTAAGCAATCTTGAGGCCTGTTTATCCTCTTGGACAGGAAAAAAAAAAAAAAAAACCAAACCACTGCCCTGTCATGGCTAAACAATGAGGAACAGAAAGCCCCTTGCAGAGTGGGACAAAAGGTCACTCCCTCCACTGCCCTGCTCACCAGAGCAGAAGCTAAGCTGGGGCACAGCCCTAGGAGCTGGGCCTCAGGTCAGCAAAGGAGCCATAAGAGCGGAGGGTCCTTGGAGGTGCCCAGAACATGGTGAGCAGCCTCTGGGAAACTCGGGGCTATGGAAGCTTCTGTTCTGTCTGGTGTCAGGGAGGCTCAGAGCCACACTCCACCCACCCACAGGGGAGCTCTGACCGACATTTTAAAATGAGGAAATGAACTGGGTAGTACTGAATTCACTCAGCATGCTTAGCAGAGCCAATCTTTCAAAATACAGCATCCCCAAGTAAACACTTGGAAACCACTGGTGAGCACTAACCACTCATCTAACAGGTGGGAAATCTGTGACCCAGCGTGTGTGTGTGTGTGTGTGTGTGTGTGTGTGTGTGTGTTGGGGGAGACTGGAGAAGATAGACGGATGGGTGAACGAATGGATGGATGACGGATGGATGGACAGATAGATAAAGAGAGGGAGAGAGGATGATAGATGAAAGGAAGGAGGGAGGGAGAGGGAAGGAAGGAAGGAGAGAATGAAGGACCCATCTAACATCCAATTTGTGAGGCACATCTGATTGTGCCCATTTCACAGATGGAGAAATAGAGATGGAAAGAAGCCAACCCACCTCCTGGGGTTTCCCAAAGGCCATGCCAGGGCCCGGCTGGCGGCAGGCTGAGTGATGCCGGTGCACAAGGGGCCAACAGGGCCCATTGCTCATCCACCACAGGCCTCAGAGCTGCTTCACATCGGAGTCTGCAGCTCCATTTCCTCTACATCCCAGGAGTGACGGTACGTGTTGGACCCCCCATCAGATAGACTCCTCACCAACATTTCACAGATGGTTGAGAGGTGAAGCGATGCACCCAAGGCTACACCAGAAGAGCCACACCCCCGACACCGCTATCCTGCCTCCCTTCTCTTGTGGGCCCAAGCTTCCCTTGCCCTCGACACAGACCCAGGACCCCAAGCGCCTGCCAAACTCAGCACCCTCTCCCACCATGTGGCCTCCAGCACTCTTCCAGGTTCGCACCAACTATCCGCCAGGCCAGGCTGCAAGCACTTTATAATATCCCACTCCTACCCCCCAGAAGCAGGCGGGCACGTGCCCACTTCACAGCTCAGGGAGATCAAGTCATTTGTCTGAGGTCTGGGAGGGAAGAGGTGGAGTTGGGATGTGACTCTTGCTCTGGTCCCACTGGAGAAGTCTTTGCTCCCCTCCTCAGGACAGCTAAAGGGGCCAGCCCCTGGGATCCACCCTCTGCCCTGAGTCACCACCGTGCCACCAGCACCCATTCATCCACCTCCACGCTGAGCGGAGCCTGGGGAGCTGGTTCACACGGGCACACGCACCCTCTCCCTCCCTCCCTCCCTCTCTCCCTCTCTCTCTCTCTCTTTCACACACACACACACCAGTGCAAGGGACCTCTCTCAGCCTCAGGCCAACACCCTCTGACCTCAGCTCTGACCTGGTTTCCCAGGTAACCATGCAGGAATCTCAGAAGAGCCCGTCTCCTGCAGCGGGCAGGGACATCCAGCACCTGAGACCCTGCCCTTCCCAGAACTGCTTGTTTCACGGGGATCCTTGACCTGTCAGGAGCTGGCAGCTCCTCAGCAAGCAGGAGTAGGGTCAGCAAAGGCTCAAAGGTAGGAGCCTGTGAACAGGGAGGGTTGGCCCAGCTGATCTACAGCTGTGTCAAGTGCTGGAGGGACACGTGGGAGCCGATGACCGGGAAACACGGCCCAGAAGTGGGGATGGGACTGAGGCGCAGCAGCTCAGGGCTGGCAGGAACCTTAGAGATGATCTCAGATGACCTCTCATTTAGTGGTGGAGAAAGACAGGGGCAAAGGTGGAAACGTTCGTTCATTCATTCAACAAACATGAAGGTGCCGGGCACTCGGCATCAAACATAAGCAAGTCCCTGCCCAGGAAGCTGGGCTCTAGCTGGGGAGACGCAGACACGCAGTGGAAAATGGGAGGTGGCAGCAGGAGCTAAGGAAAAGGGAAAAGCAAGGTGGGGCGAGAAGCCCCAGGGAGGACGTGCTCCGCGTGTTCCAGGCACAGCCAGGGGGCAGGGCAGCTAGGCCAGGGTGGGCGAAGGTGAGGGAGAGGGTGAGGGCGCTAGGAGACAGGAACGGCAGCACCTTGTCCTGGAAGTTTGCATCGTGCGGAGCTGTTCACACGCGTTACCGTCTCTGATTCCTCATTCCAGTGCTGTGACGTTGGTAATCTTGGTATTCCCAAGTCACAGATGAGAAAACCGAGCCTCAGAGGTCTCCTCACCTCCAGCTCTGTGTTCCTTCCCTGCCCCAGGAAGACTGGCTCTCGACCCTCCCTGCCCTGGGCCCACCCCAAAGGTCCTCCCTCCCGCACTCAGGCACGTCTACTGCGGGCGGTAACTAGCGTCTCTGTGCCTCAGCTTCCTCATCTGTAAAATGGTGGCGTGGCCTGGTTGAGGTTCTAAGCCCTTTCCAGCTCTGGCTTCTCCAGGATGGGCATCAAAAAGCTCAGCCCCCTCCCAAGACCTCAGGAGGATGGGGTGGGTGGGTGGCCCACCCACATGAGAGGTGAATAAACCCAACGACCTAGGAGGTAGGGGCTGGGGTGTGAGGCGAGGCTGAGGGTGGGTGTGGGGAGGGGCTTCCCTGCCCCAGCTCTGCCCCTCAAACGCTCTCCGAGGGTGAGGACGGCCTGAGCAGGTGTCCCCTGGGAGGAGGGGGGCTGGAGATGCCCATCCCCCCAGGTATACGGACACCTGGCCTCACAGAGGAGCTTTGGCCCCAGTTCAGAAGATCTGGATAGATGTGCTGGTCCTAGGGGACTTGGGAACATCACTTACTCTCTGAGCCTCAACACCGTCATCAGTAAAATAGTGACATAACACCTTGCCCGGCCTCCTCCTTCCTCCTCAGGTTATTGTAGGCGCAAAGGCGGGGGGCAGGGGGTGTTAACTTGGGTCCGTCATCTTCTCCCAGACTCCCAGGGGACCCGGGGGCGGCGCTCTAAGGGTCCGCAAAGGCCCTGACACACATGTGGCCTTGTGTCGGATGGAATATTAGAACCGGGCTCTCTCTGCCTTGGTTTCAGCTAAGAACAGGCACGGCAAGGACAAGTCGCTGGGGGCAGGCGGCCCCGTTTTGGTGAGGCGCTCGGTGGCCCACGCAGGCCTTGCAGTGGAGGGCGTTTCCCTCCCTCCTCAAGAGCAGGTCTGGGAAAGCTGACCCATGACCCTTGGAGTTATGGAGTCACCCTCAGGCTGACCCCAGGCCCAGTCCTCAAGAAGCCCAAGGTCAGGAGACGGCAGTAGGCCAGCTGCAGGGACAGCGGAGTGGGCCTCGTTAAGGCAGAGGGAGGAGGGGATGCCTGCAGGTCAGATGTGGGCTTTCTAGGGTAGTGGCCTTGGGTGGTCTGCAAGGGACTTTACTCAAGCGGAACACCTGGAGGGGTGAGGGGACCCCAAAATAAAGAGTCTGGGTGAGTGACCGAAACCCAGCAGCCAGGGGTCCATTAAGTGGCCAGAGGACACAGTGTCCAGGATAAGGGACAGGGATGTGGCTGTGAGTCCCTGAAAGAAGGTGAGCCTCAGAGGCCGGCAGAGGGCAAAGCCAGAGCAGGACCAGACTTACCTGGTGGGTGTGGCATGAATTTTCCCCGCCCTCTACTCCCTCTCTTTCCCACTGCTCCCAACTCTCACCCTGGAGGACCAGAAACCACACAGCTAGCAGCCAGGGCTGGAGGAGGGAGACTAGGGCAAGGTGGGCAATGCACTGGGGTCCGCCCAGTGAGCAGCAGGGCCATGGCGCCAGGCAAGACCCTCTGATTGTGGAGTCAGCGCACTTTCTCAGGGAATTGGGCAACCCCGCGCCAGCTGACTTCCTGCCTCTCTGCTCCCCGACCAAGACCCTGCATGCACCCCAAGGTGGGGGCCCTCAGTCCCTTCTCCTATTTATAAATAGACTGCGAGAGGGGAAGGCAAAGAAAGACAGGCCTGGGGTGGGAGGAGGAAGTGGCCGCCACCAAGACAGCGTCATCTGAAAGCACTGAAGCCGTAGCGCCCTTTGCCCTTCCTGCCAGCACTGACGAAGCACTGCGGGGGTCTCCAAGGCTTTTTGATTTTCTGGAGACCCCCCACCGCCCCCCACTTAGAAGCCAGTACCCTTGGGAAGGGGTCCCACTCCCAGCCTTCCCCAGGAGCACCCCTGGGCAGGGTGAGAGCAGGAAGGGGACGTGGTGGGAAGAAGGCCACGGGGGGAAGCTTCAGGCTTGAGGAGTAAACATGCCCCACAAAACTTCTCTTTTCACAAAGTGGGAGAGACAGGGACTGTTCAGACCCAGGAGTAGCACCTATGGTGTGCAGACAGTGCTGAGTGAGCACGCTCACATGCATTCTCTTGTTTTATCTCTGCACCAACACAACGAGGTCAGCATCACCCCATTTTAGAGATGCAGAAACAGAGGCTTCCGGAGATACGATACCATGTCCGGGGCCACGTAGCCAGCAAGCGGCAGAACTAGTCCCAGCTGCATCTCCCTCAGTGTGCCCAGACAGGCTTATACCCCGTGGTCTTCTCTTGCTCCCTCATTTCACAGAGGAGAGGCCCAGAGAGGGAGAGTGACTCCCCGGAGAACACACAGTGAGCAAGGTGTGGGCGGGTTCAATGACTCTCCCAGGCAAAAGGGTCTCCAGGATGCCAGGGACAGACACTGCAGCCATGGAGCAGAGCAGAGGCGTCTGCCCAAGGACCCAGGGAGGGAAACTGGCTTCAACCAATAGAGAAACCACATCATTTCCATGGCAGGTCCCTGGGGCCCTGGCATATGCTGAGAGACAGCAGAACCATTTTGGCTTCAATCTTAGGGGGTTCTCAGGAGTCCCGCAGACTTCGGGGTGCAGCTGACACGGCGATGACGCCAGAGCCAGGCAGTGGAGGCTCGTCTGTCATCACGGAGAGGAACGGCATCTACGTCAGGAGGACCGACCACATCACAGGCGGCGGCCGAGGGTGACACATCCCACTCCCGGCCTGCTGCCTGTGATGTCGCTTTAGAAGTGAGCTGGGGGAGGACAGGAAGCCCGGGCTGGCATCCGGTTCTTGGGGTCAGGCTTTGTGCTAAGCACCGGGGTACAAAGATACCGGGGTGTGGTCCTTGCCCTCAAGGAACCCTCGGTCTAGTTGCAGAAAACACCCTAACCCTTTCCATCCCCTCCCAACACACACACCCCAGGCCCAGCCACCACCTATAACCTCCTCACTTTTGGTCCCCAGGCTTCCCAGACAGACCTGAAGCCACCTTCCTACACCAAGTCTGTCCTGAGCTCAACGTCCTCAGCTTGGGGCCCGGGGGCCGCTGCCTGGGCCCTGCCAGCATCTCCCACTCAGTCTTCACCTCACCCTGCATCATCCCTCTGGCTCTGGTACCTTCCTTCACGTGTCCTCCTGCTGCTACCTCTGCCCAAACATCCTGCCCTCCCCTCTTGCAGGGCTAACTCTTTGGCTTCCTTCAAGAGTCCTCTCCACTATCATCTCAAGGAAACCTTCTCCGGACCCGCAGATGGGGTCAGCGGTCCCCCTTGAGGGCTCCAGCGACAACCCAGGTATATCTCTCTAATTCATGGACCACCTTTCGGTTAATCATTTGCTTCCCTGTGTCTCCCCGTCTGCACCCTCGAGCGTGAGCTCTGAACCAGACACCTGGGTTTCGGTCCCAGCTCTGCCACTCACCAGCCTCAGTTGCCATCTCTGAAACGGGGACAAAAGCAGTGCCCACCTCATGGGGCTGTTATGATTCACTGGGCCAAGGCGTGTGGAGTGCGCCATGCCCAGCGGCAGCAAGAGCTGAGCGTTAGTCGTTGGGTTTTTATTACTCATGGCTCTACACCCAGCCCAGCGCACAGCCCACAGCGGGTACCTAACAGATGCTGAATTGTTTAACAGAAGCAAAAGGTTTCATTTCCAATTAGTTGAAATGAGCTGGGGCTAGCAGGAGAACTGGGCAGGAAACGGGCTTATATAGAGAGAGGGTGGCGTCCCCAGAATGGCAGAGCCCCTCGTGGCCACCGCAACCACCCTGACTTCTGGGTGGCAGTTTAAGCACAGAGCTCGGAAGGGGCTGTCTGGGGTGGGATCTTGGCTCTGCCTCTGGTGAGCTGAGAGCCTGAGCCCAAAGCTTAACCTCTGTGCCTCGACTGCTTCTCCTATCAAATGGGGATGATAATGGTACACCCTTCCCAGGTGGCCTTGAGGACAGAAGGCACTCGGGGCATGTAATGCATTAGACCCATGCCTGGCACCCACGAAGCACCCCCGGACGTCAGTCCTCGCTCAGGGTTTGCTGCACTCTCCCAGACCTCAAAGGGAAGTGACAGAGGGGGGCCCTTTTATCCCCACCTCACCACTGAGAGGAAAACCAAAGCCCAGGGAGAAGGTCCCAAGGTCCTGGCAACAGAGGCAGGCAGGCCCCCAGGAATCCTGACCCTCTGCCCATGGGGGACTCATCACATTTCATGCCTGAGATGCAAAGGCCAGCCCTGCCCAGCCTCATGTCCACCCCAGCAGCGGCCAGGGTGAGCGAAGCCGGGTTCACCCTGGGGCTGAGCACGAGAACTCCAGGAATACACGAGGGTGACACTGTCCACGGTCAGGTCGCAGGGACAGGGCTGACGCCATAGGCGCCTCATGTTGCAGGATGGGGTGGAGAGGGACGGCTCCCCTTTCTCCCGAGTGTCTCTGTCTCCACCCTAGGTCATTGGTCCAGCCCAAAGCCCAACTCCACCTCCCTGAAGCCTTTGATCCTTCCTTCCCGTTCTGCTACTAACCTCTCAGCCAGAGCTCTCGCCTAAACTATTGCAACAGTCTCTCCACCTCATCTGTCCTTCCCACTGAGGCCTGGGTGATCTTCCTAATACACCCTCTGCTCTGGTCACTCCCTCACTCAAAAACTATCAGTGGCTCCCCGTTGCCTCAACTCCTGATACGAAGTGAGTGTGGTAGCCGAAAGCATAGTCACTGGAAAAAAGATGTCTGGCTTTGAATCCAGACTCCCCTCTATTGGAGGGCAGCATCAAAGGAGTTTTGCTTTTTTTTTTTTTTTTAAATAAATGAGGCTAAAAAACCTCAGTCTTCTCATCTGCAGAATGGAACTGATAACAGTATATACCTCATGGGACTGTTGTGAGGATTAGATGAGATAACACATGTAAAGTGCTTAGTAAACGCTCCACAAATTACAGTGGTGGGCTTCCCTGGTGGCACAGTCGTTGAGAATCTGCCTGCCAATGCAGGGGACATGGGTTCGAGCCCTGGTCTGGGAAGATCCCACATGCCGCAGAGCAGCTGGGCCCGTGAGCCACAACTACTGAGCCTGCGCGTCTGGAGCCTGCGCTCCGCAACAAGAGAGGCCGCGACAGTGAGAGGCCCGCGTACCGCGATGAAGAGTGGTCCCCGCTCGCCGCAACTAGAGAAAGCCCTCGCACAGAAACGAAGACCCAACACAGCCAAAAATAAATAAATAAAATACTGAATACATAACTACTTAAAAAAAAAAAAGTTACAGTTGCTACAATGTTTTAATTTAATTTTAAAATTTTTTACTACTTCCAGAAACTGGTCCTAAACAGCCTACAGCCTCAAGTGCCATCGCCACCCCTAACAGGCCTGTTGCTCCAGCCAGCATGGCCCAGCTGCTATCCATCCCCTGCTATCCCCACTCCTGGCATCCACTCAGCTGCTATCCCCTGCTATCCCCACTCCTGGCATCCACTCAGCTGCTATCCCCTGCTATCCCCACTCCTGGCATCCACTCAGCCCGATCCTGACCACCCTCCAGGGCTCAGCTTTTAAAAAGATCCTTGTGTGGTCACTGCGGGAAGAGGCATGTGGGGGACAGAGTCAGAAAGGTGTCAAAAGATGAGGGGGGTGACCAAGGGGCCAGGCCAGGAAGCGAGTGAAGCCATGGGGTGGGGGGGGGGGGCTTGAGAGAGCTAGGAGGACAGGACAGGAAGGAGCAGAACTGGGGGCTTGTGAACGCGGAGCAGGAGGTGACAGGCTCACCAGGAACAAGCTGAACCTCTGCGCGTGGCAGACAGAAGCGGGGCTCTGGGTCAGCAGGAGGGAGGACACGGAGGGGTGCCCAGGATGCTGGCGGCCATCCCGGTAACTAAAGCCAAGTGCTGGGAGCCCTTCCCTAAGAGTCACTGTCAAGTCCAGACCTGGGCCTTGAGCTGGAGACCCACAGAGGCCGGAGCTGCAGGCCACCTCCTGCCCAAAGTCACTCACCCTCTCTATCCCCTTCCCCCTCCCCTTTGTCTAACACCCAGGCTGGGCCAGGTCTCTGCTGATCTCCACTTCCAGCTGGGCCAGCTGGGGGTCAGAGAGGAGAAGGGAACTGGCCAAGCCCTCCCGAGCTGGAGGCTGAGCCAGGGCTGGGCCCTGGACCCCCACTCCCAGCCCCACGCTCCGGTCCCTTCCGCAGCCTCCGGCATCTCTCCTGAATGGCACTGGAGAAGGCTCTCCACGGACAGTCCGGCAGACGCCCATCCAGAGCCCCCTGCCCCAAATCCCTCCCCGTGCTGCTCTCACCCTCAGGCCCTCTCGGTTCCCCGAATATGTGGCCAAGTCAGCCACACCCACTGCAGGGCCAGGCTCAGGTGGAAACAGACAGGTGGGCCCCTGTCTGGACAGCAGAGGAAAACAAAAGCCCCTGGGGATTTCCTCCAGCCAAAGCACTGAATCAACCCGGGGTCCCAGCTCTGAAGCTGGGGGCAGAGTAGTGGTTTGCTGGCCAAAGGGATCCAGCCGTGTCCCTCGACGTCACCCCGCACTGCCAGTTGTCCCCACATGTGCCCACTCAGTATCTGCTACCAAGAACGGGAGGACGGCTGGCCGGCCCGGGACCTGGGAGATGGGCTCTGCAGCCGTGTGAACCGGCTAACAGGTCTTGTTCTAGTAACAAAATGGATAGTCTTGCGATCCTCAACCTCCGCAGGTGACACCTGAGATGAAGCCTGTTCCAACCTCTCCTCTTCTGCAAAGAGGAAGTGGAGGCTGAGATCTAGGGCGGTGTGTCACGGTCAACAGGCCACCAGGGCAGAGACAGACCACAGCCGGAGTCTGGACTCTCCTGCACAGCTGCCCCGCCCCCCAACTCCCCCCGGCATTGCTCACACCTGGGGCAGATGGAAATCGACTCCTTCAAACCCCCATCGGTGAACAGACACTTTCTCTTCCTGGGCTCGCACCTCGAGTGCCCCAAACCACAGTGATGTCACCATCACCTGTGACCTCATGACATGACACAATGGAAAATGACCGTCGGCCCCAGAGTCCCAGCCCCACAGTCAACATCTCAGCGGAGGGGCACAGACACCCAAAGCCCTGGGACTCAGAACCAGGGGGACAGCTGTGAGTCCATCACAGGTGACAAAGCCTTCTTCAAGGAACCCCACCCCCCACCCCGCACTCAAGGCTTCCCCGAACCTGTGGGATCCCAGGCGGCGGGCCCCGCAGTGATGCCCACAGCACGGACTTTCCCGTGGTGCCCCAAAGGGTCTGGCTTCTGAACTTTAAGAGGGGCTAATTAGGTAGTAAGGGGCAGGGAGGTGGGAAACGCGTGAAGCCTGTTCTGCATCTTGTCTCGGATGCCAGCTAACCAGCAGCCAGGAATTCTTGATGCTACTGCGGCCTGAGTCAAGGAAATCGTTCCAGCTAAAACAAGTGGGACTGAGGTCAGCAAGAAGAGAGACTGGGAATCAAAGATATTAATGGTGGGGAGTGGTGGACTCTCCTTCCTGGTAAAACTCTTAGACCCCCCTCGCCCCCAGTCTGTGGCCTCCATCAAGCACAGGCAACACTGATACTTCCCCAACATTCCAAGGGAGTGTTAGGATCAGTGCTGTTAGGTTTTATAGATAGGGGTGCTTAGGCCCAGAGAGGTTAAGTAACCCGAGCGAGGTCACACAGTGAGCTGGTGACCACAGTGTACGGATGGGAACTCTGGTCTCTAGGGCCCCAGGCCAGTGCTCCTTCCTCAGGGTCCTGCTGTCTCGGAAATCACTTGGAGGTTGGGGGATGGACAGCATGACCTCAGAAGAGCCTTCATAAAGCTTCCCCTTTTCAGGGTTACAGGTAAATACAACCTTCTGGATCACGGAGGTCAGAGATGGAAGAGATTTTAAAGACAGTCTGGAATCAGCCCATGCCCATCTTGCAGGTGGGAAAGTCGAGGCCTTCTGCATCCCCTTCACAGAGAGGTCATGAGACTCCTCTATTCTATGCCACATGTGCCCCTTGCTCACCCTCAAATGAGATCCAGCACCTGTCACTCACTGAAAGGAGTTGGGAGGGGGAGGGGAGGATTTCCTGACCCCGCAGCCTGTGCCACATGCCAGGCTCCTAAGGCCATGCAGTTGGGTAGGTGGTGTGAGAGGCCCTAGGACGCGGGCTCTGGATCAGGAAGCATAGCCAGGAGAAGGTGGGCAGGAGGGAAACTGTCCTCAGGGATGCTGGGCAGGAGCTCTGGGCAAGTGGAGGTCTGCCCCCCCTACCTCAGAGCCCTGTGGCTCAGAGACAGGGAATCCGCCTCCACGGTGACTCCCAGGCCCTGCGAAGCCACAGATGCTCAAATAGCCACCAATGGGCTGCACAGCATATAAAGCACTTTCAATCCTGACAACCAGCCAGTGAGGTGAGGGATCATTTCTATTTTACAGATGGGAACACAGAGGCAGGCTCCCAGAGATGGAAAGACTTGTCAAGGCCACACAGTCTATAAACAGCAAAGTAAGAAGTGAGCCAAGGTCTGTCCAGTTCTGAGGCCAGAGTGTTTCTTCTAAGTCATCAATATTGCTTCCCTGGGGCCTGGCGGGACGTCCAGAAGCGGGAGCCACAGCAACTCCACTTTGTTTCTGTTTCCCTTTGTAGCACCCTTCTCTCCACCGTAACCCCTGGCTTCCCTCGCTGCCTGCTTCTGGGCAAGTCACATGCTTCCTGGGCTCTTGAGTCACTGCCAGTGGGTGGCCCTGTCACGAGCCAGGAGGGGGATGTGGGCGGGTGAGCACTTTGGGGAGAGCACCGCTAGCCTCAGCAGACTCAACACAGCAGAGGAAGAACCCAGAGAAATATCCCAGAGAGAGTGAGACGACCTGGAGCCCAGCCCTGCCACCACTGGGCTTTCCAAACTCTTCTGTCTCATCCATAAAGCAGGGTCATTATGAAGGTCAGATGAATATTTTTGGACATTAATTCAATATTTTTTAGCACCCACTACGTGCCAGGCACCGTTCTAAGCCAATGGTTCTCAACTGAGGCAACTCCCCCAGGGGACATTTTGCAGCATCTGGAAACGCTTTTAACTGTCCCAAATGAAGGATGAGTGCTGCTGGCATCTAGTGGGTTGAGGCCAGGGATGCTGCTAAACATCTTATAACTCGCAGGACGACTCCCACAGCAACCACATGGCCCGAATGCCAAGAGAACTGAGAACAAGAAATCCTCTTCTAGGCTATGAACAAGTGAACAAGTCCCTGCCCTCACCATGCTTAACACTCCAGTAGAAAGACACAATGCAAGTGAAAGAAATATAATAGGCCATGAGTGTTACAGAGGAAAACAAAGCAGGTCAGGGGAGTGAGAGTACCTGGTGGGGAGCTTTTATAGGTAGGATGGCCAGAGAAGGCATTCCTGAGAAGAATTCATTTCAGCAAAAGAAAGTGCAGGAAGGAGACCAGAGGATATCAGCGGGAGGAGCATTCAAGGTAAAGGAGAAGCAAGTGCAAAGGCCCTGAGGCAGGGGTGTGTGTGGCATGTCTGAGCAACGGAAAAGCAGCCCACATGGCATAAACCTGAGAACTAAGTTGATGTGTAGAGCTGAATGAAACACACACACAAACACCCCACGGATGGCATCAAAACTCTCCCCCTGCAACCTTCTTGGCTACTCCTCCAGGAGCCACTGGGCCAAACCCAGGACCACAGTGAGGGTCACATCCTCAGTCAGCAAACAGGTTCCCCTCTGGCATATTAGACAGGGGACAAAGAGACATCCCAGGACTGCAGGTACCCTGAATCACCCATCTCCACCAAAGGCTAATGTCCCCAGGCCAAGCTAGGAGTCCCCAACCTCTCCCCTAACTCGAGCTGGCCCCAGGCCCCTAGGTATTGAGGCCCCTCAGCCTCAGGCCAACCCAGCAGGTAGAGATCCCCTCAGCCCCCTCCCAGCAACAACAGAAAGCCAGGCAGCTAGAGCCCTGCCCATCCCCGTTAGATGACACCAGATGCTCACCCATCCTGCCAGCTGTACTGGCGTTTGTCTGCTGAATGAATGGATGAGGAGATGAATGAATGACGCATTCCACACCAGCCAGCAAATACAGCTTTTAAAGGAGGCAAAAACCCTGCAGGCAAAGTGATTCCGCCACGCCTGCAGCAGCTCAGCTCTCCCTGGGGCTCTTTCTACAACTTGATTTATTACATCTGACACAACTGGGTATCCACTGTGTGCCAGGGACCCGGGTGGGGGCAGACGGGGGCTACAGGCGTGGGGGGGGTAGAGTAAGAAGAGCTTTGGAATCAGGCAGACCTGCATTCGAACCTCCCCACCCCCTACCCTCCAGTTCTATAACCCTGGGAAATACCATAACCTCTCTGAGCCTCAAGCTTCCACATCTCTAAATGGGAACGCCACCTTTCAAGAGTTGCTATAAGGAAGGTTTCAGCAAGATTCTGTAGTTAGAGCCTAAGCATGCTGCCTGGTACTTAGTAGGCATTCAAACAACAGGTGCTATTGCGGTGCTAATAATAAGGAGGAAGACCCCCCAGTACCTGCCCTCAAGGAACTTTCCATCGATTGAGGTGGATAAAACACAACCAGATTAAAAAGCAGAATGTAGTCTGTCCTAGAGAGGGATGAAGGGCTGGGAGTTCAAAGAGCAGAGGATCAAATCCAACTGGGAAGGACTCTCCTGGTGGCACAGTGGTTAAGAATCCACCTGCCAATGCAGGGGACACGGGTTCGAGCCCTGGCCCGGGAAGATCCCACATGCCTCGGAGGAACTAAGCCCGTGCGCCACAACTACTAAGCCTGTGCCCTAGGGCCCAAGAGCCACAACTACCGAGCCTGTGTGCCACAACTACTGAAGCGCACGCGCCTAGAGCCCGTGCTCTGCAACAAGAGAAGCCGCCACAATGAGAAGCCCGCGCACCGCAGTGAAGAGCAGTCCCAGCTCGCCACAACTAGAGAAAGCTCACACACAGCAACGAAGACCCAATGCAGCCAAAAAAATAAATAAAATAGAAAATAAATAAATTTTTTTAAAAATCCAACTGGGAGAGTGAGGAAAGGCTTTGGCGTGGGGGGTGGGGGGAAACGTGCAAAAGACCCTTAAGGATGGGGGAAAGGGTGCACCACGGAGAGAGACAGCATGGAGTACGAAGATACACAATGGCCGTGTTTCGTAGGGTATAGGGTACGATGCAGAGGGGTGGCAGGAAACACCCGGAGACCTCACTCGCTCTGGCCTGAGACACCTGGGGGTTTCTGCCTTGGCCACTGGGAGCCTTTTGCTTCCCAGGCAGGGAGAGAGGCACTCCAATTTGAGGAGGGCCACCCCAGCGATGCCACCAAGGAGGATCAGTGGGAGAGGGGGCAGGGGCCAGGGGACCAGCTAAAAGGCTGTGAAGACAGTCCCGGAGGAGGGAACCTGAGCTGATACAGGAGCTGGGCACACGGGAGGGAAGTGAGAGACTCAGGAGAACCCCTCAAGCAACTCCAAGACTAGGAGCTGCTGTCCTGCAGAGAAGCCCTGTGCCTCCTCCCCCCAGGGGCTCATATGTCCCCAGGTTCGCTGAGGCACGGTGATGCCCCTAGTCTTGGCACACTGCAGTCAGGCTGGGGACCAGAGCCATCAGCATCCACACTCGAGTCTCAGACCTGGGACTCTCCTGACCTCCTCTGTTTACAGAGCAACCTCTGGGGCAGCGCCCCCAGGTCCCACCCTGGCACCAACTGTGAATGAGTCAATTCTGGTCTGACCACCTCCATCCTCTGCCCTTGAGAACTGAACTCTAAAGGTGTCTTTAGCCTTAGCCAGTGAGTCACCTCACATGAGTCAATGCCACCTCCCACCTTCCTCCCTGGTCAAGATATCCAGATGGGTCAGCACACACCCATCCATCAGGGTAAGATCGTGAGGAAAGGATGAGGCACACCTCCTCCCAGCCAAGAGGGGAAAGGAAGAGGCGTCCCTTTGGAAGAAAGAGAGCCCCCCATGCCCTTCCATGAAACACAAGGAGTTTGCTGAGCCTCAGTTTTCCTTCTCTGCAAAATGGGGCTATTCTTTTTTTAAAATTAATCAATTAATTAATTTTTTTGTTTGTTTGTTTTTGGCTGCGTTGGGTCTTTGTTGCTGCACGCAGTCTTTCTCTAGTTGTGATGAGCGGGGACTACTCTTTGTTGCGGGCTTCTCATTGCGGTGGCTTCCCTGGTTGTGGAGCACAGACTCTAGGCGCGCAGGCTTAGTAGTTGTGGCGCACGGGCTTAGTTGCTCCGCGGCATGTGGGATCTTCCCGGACCAGGGCTCGAACCCGTGTCCCCTGCATTGGCAGGCAGATTCTTAACCACTGCGCCACCAGGGAAGTCCAAAATGGGGCTATTCTGTCTTACCAGACCATGGAGACAGCCACAAGAGGCAAAGGTGGAACAATCCTCTGTACACTCTCTCTCCCTTGCTATTGTGGTGGGTGCAGTTAGCGCTGAATAACAGCTCTGGGGTCTCTGCTCTCTCCATTTTCCTGGAGCCCCTTAGACATCATGTTTGTCTTGATAACCAGCCCAGAAGTCCTCCCTCACCCCTGTCGCCCAGAGCTCAGGCACAGATCCTTGGGGAGGTCAGCCCAGGGGAACCTGAGGGCACTGTCTCTCTCCCTATCACCCCAGAGTCCACAGACGGCAGGCTCTGAAGTGGCCACTGGACACTCCAGGTGGGTCCTGGGGAAGGCGTCTGGGCAAAGGGCATGGAAGACAGTCCACAGTCTGACTGTGCCCTTATTAGATGCTACCGCACGCCTGGCCCTGTTCTTTCACACACGCAGCCCCAGTATTTCTAAGAAAGAGGAAAACCGTAGCTCAGAAGGGAGGAAGTCTTCTGAAGAAGGTGCCGGGCATCTGTAGTGGGGACAGAGCCCCAGTACAGATCACTGCCTACCCCCACCCCCAAGTCACCCCGGAGAGGCCAGGGGTCGCAGGGATAACGGGAGTTGGGTTTCACAGTCTGGCTGGGATCTGCCCAGGGCCCGCTGGCCGGCCACCGACGGCGGAGGGACCAAGGTGAGACTCCGGGTCGCGGTGGCCAGAGTTCCGGCCCCGGGCGCACGTGTGCCAAACCCGGGGTCCCCAGAGGGTCCCCAGCGGCGTGCATCTGATCCGGTGTGGCGGGTGCGGCGCCTCCGTCGCTCGGAGCCCCGCACCCCTGTCACGGCGCCCCGGACGCCCCGGGGCGGGGGACGCGCGCCAGCCTGGGGTGGATGGCATGGCGCCCCCCCCGCCCCAGACAGGGTCGCGCGAGTCACCTACCTGGGTGGGCACGGCGCGCCCTGCGGCCCAGAGCTGCAGTCCGACGGCCAGCGCGGCCCAGAAGGCGGTGGGCACCATGGGTGCGGGCGGCTCGGCGGGCCCCTTGCGCCCTCGCGCCTCCGCTCCCGCTCCGCTGCCTCTGGCGCCTCCGACTGAAAGCGAAAGCCGGCGCGCGGCCAAAGAGAGGCCGGGGGGCGGGGCGGGGCGTGGACACACCTCCTCCCCGCCCCACACAGCCGGCCGCCCCGCCCCCAACCCCCACCCCCCACCCCAGCTCTGCCAACCTAGCGCTGGGTCCATACCTCCAGCGCCAGCCACTCCCAGCCCTCTGAGACCCTCCAGCCTCCTTCTAACGTCCCCTCCCCTTCGAGTCACCCTTCCCAGCGGGGCTGGTGGGATGGGAGAGGGGGCAGGAGATCCGCATTGGGGTTGGGCTCCCACCAGGCTTGCGGCTGCCCCGAAGTTTTGTCTCTCGACCTGCCCTGCGTCCACCTACCCCTCCCACCTCTTGCAGGCTCCCCACTCCCTTGGCGGTGGGGCACGAATTTGGTGAAACATCCCACACAACTGACATTAGTTCACGGGCATTCTAAATTATTCCCTCATTAGACGTTATCTGACTTTAGAGCCAGACCACCTGGGTCTGCATCTCTGCATTAACCTCACAGAGGTAGACCGAAGATTGAAAGTTATATAACACACATACTATAGTATATATTATATATGTATGTAAACTTACAAAGTAAGTATATAAGTAACTTAATAAGTTCTGTATACATCTTAGCTGTAATTACTGTTATTCATTTGCTCATTTATCCTTAAGCATTCCTCATGCCCTCCTCAGAGTGAGCCGGAGCCTGCCCTGACCTCCTTCTTGAGTCCCCTGTCCAGGTGGCTGACCAGTAAACAGAGGCTAGGACAGAAAGCTGTGGGAGCCCAGAGTGGGCTGGCCCAGGCCAAGGGCCGTGAGGGCTGGTTCCCCTGGAGTTGACATCTGAGCACCCACTCCAGCTTCCAGCTGCACCCCCTGTGCTTTGAGTGCCAATCCTAATACCAGGGCCAGCCCTGCGGGACCAGAACATATTCCCCCAGCCCTGGGAGTCCTTGCCCCCAGCACATAGGGCGTTTCTGAGGGGCAGGGTGGCAGGAGGGGAGGCTATTCTGTTCCCTCACTGCAGGCTGCCCAAAGCGAGGTTCCGGGACCCCTGCTCTGGGCCACCAACCCCTGTGATGGAGACAGCAAGGATGATGCTTCTAGGTGCTGAGTGAGAAACTGGGAAGTGACACTTGGCGGATGGAAAATCCCACCTCCTGATCAGGAGGCTGGGAAATTACCTGGTTTCCACACGTTTCTAAGACATGGGCCATGCTAAGGGCGAGGCTAGCACAGCCCACAACCTTAACTCTGCAGAGAGGGTCAGACTCTAAAGCTAGCATGAAGCTTTCTTCTGGCCCTTACAAGTCTTGTCTGGGAGCAGTTTGGAGGAGTCCCTGATCCATAAGAGAGAGCCAAAGGCCAGGAGTGGGGTGTCACCTGGTGAAAACAGGAGCAAACGGTTCTCCATGGATGCCCCCTACACACCTCAAACCCAGTGGGCCCCACTGACTCATTGCCTCCAATGGCTCCCCATCCCAGGGGGTGGCAACACCACCACCCAAACGTGGGGATCCTCCTGGGATCCCACCTTCCATCCCAGCTCCACCAACTGGACTCCAAGAGGTGAGTGACAGCCAAGCCACCAGGAAAGCAAACCCTCTCTCTAGTGATTCTGTACAAGGTACTTAATACAGAGGAATTGGCTGTAAAGATGTTAGAGAAATTAAAAGAACAATTAGAGGAAAGGGAGACTAGTCTGAGATTAACAACTGCAAGAAGCCACCACCATCTCTGGGGCCGGAAGTGGCGTTACCAAAGCCAGGAGCTGAGGCATCTGGGGGCATCTGGAACCGTGGAGGAGACAGAGCCACTGTTAGAGACGCGCGTGAAGCAGAGAGGAAGAAAATATCCGGCTTCTCCCTTCCTCCCACCCTACAATCTCCTACCAGTGACTCCCATTGACCAAACCGAAGACAAGAGCCACTTAGCAAAGGAACCTGGGAAATGTAGTTTGTTCGGGTCAGCCCACTGCAGTGGAGCGGGTGGTGGGTGGGGGGACAAGATGGCAGGGCCTGGAGCTGAGCGCAGGCAGATAACAGGCGAGGGTCTAAGGAGAAAGTCTCACTCCTTGTTACACTTGCTTGGGGGACCTATCTTTTCCCAGACTCTGCATGAAATCCTGCACAGGTCCTGGAGCTTTTCCAGGCACTCTCAGGCAGGAAGAACCTTCTGGTCTACCAGATGAGAGTCCAGTGCTGCCCTGGGAGCTCAATAGAGCTACAGTCTTTTCTCCAGGGGAGTTTCTTCCCTTCTCCAGCTGAACCCAGGCTGGATCCTGCCTGGGTGTGGGAGGACCCGGCGACTCCTCTCTTGACTGCCGAGTGTGGTTGGGGAGAGGGTTTTGGAAGCAAAGGGCACAGTGTTTCATAGCAGCTAGAGCTGTCACCCCACACACATACACTGGGGCCTCTGGGAGGCAGTTTCTGGCTCATTCTCTCTCGGGGCACTTTTGCAGGTGTCTAGGAGACCTTCTTGCTTATTCCTCTGACCATGGCTCCCCAGCACCAGGGATACCTGAGCCTCCTGCTGGCCATGGCTTACCATATCCCCCTTGAACCCTACATGAGTGGTGGTCCTCCAGGCTCCTCCTGCCCAGGGCTCCTCCCCATAGGAGCTGTAATTACTGTTATTCATTTGCTCATTTATCCTTAAACATTCCTCATGCCCTTAAACATTCCTCATGCCCTCCTCAGAGTGAGCCGGAGCCTGCCCTGACCTCCTTCTTGAGTCCCCCCCGTGGACTCCTCCAAACTCCTCCAAAGGCATAGGAAGCACTATGGGTCAGAGATGACCCAAAGCCGGCTTCCTCCCCAGAGCCCACGGTTGCCCTTCAACCTACACCTGGAGCAGCCCGGCTCACACCCATGCACCCTGTCTCGCTCCAGCTCTGCCGCCTCAGTCCCATCCAGCCACAGGCTCCAACTCACATCACGACCTTTCTGGAGCACCTGCTGGGTGCCATCCCTGGGGTGCTGGGTGCTTAGTAGTGCACAGGCGCTTGAGAGTCTCCCATCAGTCTTCTGGTCCCTAAACGCCTGCGATGTCAAGCCAGGGGATTCAAGCACATAGTCAAGGAGCTCTGCTCATCTGTCTGCCTCTCACTGCTGGACTGTGTGGGCCTCAAGGGCAGTGGGACTTGGTCGTGGTCCCCTCTATTTCCCTGCTGACAAGGTGATATCCAGAGTCGGGGCTCAGTAGGTTTGAAGTGGATAAGGGCTGCATACAGGACGAGTGTACACAGGAGGCAAGAAAGGGGAGAGGAAGTGAGTGAGCGAATGAAAGTCTGAGTGAATGTCAGGGTCCAGGCCCCAGAATCCAGTCCAGCTCCATCACTCCCAGACCCTATGCACTCTGCCAGGTCTCCCAGGCCATGCATCTCTTAGACCCCTAGTCCCATGACGCAGAAAAATCCCACTTGCTCCTCGGTAATGGGTAGCAGGCAGGCTTCCAGCACACAGGACCATGGCCCTCTGGTCCCCAACTCAGGGGCTGCGTGTACAGTTATCTGAACCCTGGGGCTCCCTGGAGGCTTTCCTCACTTCCCAGTGCAGCCCATAGCCCCCAGCCATCTCGCACACACCACCCCAGCAAGCTGATGCCCGTGCTTTACAAACTGGTGTCGAGGAAAGCTTAGCCACGGCAGGCATCGTGCACGAGAACAGCCAGCCTGTCCACCAATATTTACTGAACACCTACTATGTGCTGGGTGTTCTAGTGAACCGTTTGGAGGAATGGCTCTCCAGCATCAGCCAGCATCAGAACCATCTGCAAGTCTTGTTCCACAGGCAGATTCCTGAGCCCCACTCCCACGTCTGTTGAGGGCCTGACAATTTGGCTTTTTAATGAGCCCCCTGGTGACTGACAGACACCTTTTGGGAAACAGGGTTTAGCTGCAACAGGTGCCGTGGTTGAGAGTGGTTCGGAAGGCATTGCTGTGGTCGCTCTGGGAAGGGGAGTTTACACTGTGGGGGAGGTCTCAGAACCCGCCATCAAATCTTGTGGCCTGGTCTCCAGGAGTTCCAGTGGGATCCTGTCTTGGGCAGCAGGACCCCCTCCCCAGCCCCACCCAGCTTGGCCCACAGCCTGGGCAAGCAACCTTCTCTCATCCTGCTGTCCTGCTTGTCTCAGCGCCCGGGATGCTCTGGGTCAGCCCCTTGATGACTCATGTCCCAAAATCTCGAAAAGGAAGTAGCGCTGGGGTGAGCCACATCTCTGCACCCATCTCCTTCATCTGTCGAGGCCTCCCACCTGCCCTCCTGCCTACCCCAGGGCCATGTCTTGGGCTGAGCTGGCCATACCAAGCTTGGGGCAGGGGGTGCCGGACCAGGAAATACTCCCCCAGCTCCTGTCCCCATTTCCTTCCAAAGAAGGGGAGGGCAGCTCTCCCTCCCCACAACCCTCAAAGAGGACCCCAGGCAATTTGGGGAAGGTTGCCAAGAGAGCCTCCAGGCGTCCTCCTCCCTCCACTCGACTGAAACCTCCCTGTTCTGGGTTGTCTCTTCCCAGGAACCAATCCCCAAACCTGCCCCAAAGCTTCTGGAGACCCTTAGTTTCTAAGCCCAGCAAGTGGGCCCAGCTCAGACTCAGGGGAGTTCCCATCCTAGCCCCCTCCCTGTGTGAGGGCCTAGAACATCTAGAACATGAGGGCACTGGATTAGATCAGGGGAGGCAGGCTGCTTTCAGCCTAAATGCTAACTCTGCTTGGTGGTAGCTGCCTAGGGCTTCATGTTGAAAAGGATTCTGAGCCTGTGTGTGGCCTCTGCAAGAAAGGATGCTTAACCAAGTAGCCAGGTGTGTGCTGGGTGGGGAAGGAGGCAGCCACAGCAGATCACCCGGCCTCTGCCGTCTCTGGACTAGGTCCAAGTGCCCCTCCTGTCCTGCCGTTCAAGGACTCTGAGGTCCATGAGATGTGGGGGCATGGGGATGGAGCTGGGCTGGGCTTGATTCTAAACCACTGCCTTTAACAGTACAGAGGGGGGACGTCCCTAGTGGTCCAGTTTAAGAATCCGCCTTCCAATCCAGGAGACGCAAGTTCCATCCCTGGTTGGGGAACTAAGATCCCACATGCCGCGGGGCAACTAAAGCCTGTGTGCCGCAACTACTGAGCCCTTGTGCCGCAACTAGAGAGCCCGCATGCCGCAACTACAGAGCCCACATGCTCTGGAGCCCGCACGTCGCAACGAAGAGCCCATGCACCGCAACTAAGACCCAACTAAGCCAAAACAAACCCCAAAAACATAACAGTACAGAGGGGACATATCTGTCCTGCAGGAATGACCACCTTTGATCCCACTCAGGGCCTTCCACAATGGGTAGTTCTCCCTTTCATCCTACTGCAAACCAGGCTGCTGCATTTTACACCCATCTGTTTTTTAACCTGACATTGTCTTTGTCTCAGTTTTTTTTTTAATTAAAAAAAAATCCAAAGCATAATATAAGAAACACCCATATTCCCACTACCCAGAATTGACCAACGTTAACAACTGGGGCTGCCCTCCTTCCTCTCTGACTTTCTATCCTATCACTTGACACCTCTGTTCTGGCTGGTCCTGCACAGGCAAAGCACCTGGATCACCCGTCCTCCAGACACCTGTGTGACTCCCCCCCTCACTTTGGTCCAGTCTGCTCAAATGCCGCCTCCTCAGAGATGCTTCTCTGAACTCTCCTAACTAAAGTTACTTTTCTTCATAGAAGCTAGTATAAGTTCTCTATTTGTTTATTGTCTCTCTCTCCTATGATGGCAGGAACCTTGTCTGTTCTGTTCTCTGCTGTGTCCCCAACACCTAGAAAGCAGTACCGGCACTGATTCGATTTTTTTTTTTAATAGTAGGCTCTCAGTAAATTTTTGTTGAATTATTTTTTTGCTTCAGATTCTTCTCTAATTAAAATCAAAGTCCTTCTTGACCCCCAGCCCCTGGTCTAGTCCCTTGTCTTTCCCCCCAAAGGTAACTATTCCTCTGAGTCTGCCATGTTTCTCTCAAATCTGTCTTCTGCCTTTACATGGAAAGGAACGACAGGGAGTATTATTATACACGTGCTTCTGTGTTTATATCAACATACCAGGCACGCTCTCCTGCCCCCTGGTTTTTCCCCCCACCACCCCTCGGCTGTGTTTCTGAGAACTTTCCGTGTTGTTGAGTTCAGACCTGGTCCTGCCCTGCACGCCTGACCGCCACTCCCCCCACCCCCTCCCCCACCTCCGTTTCTGTTTACCTGCTGCCCTGCGAATTGACTGTCAGGTGTTTGCACTTCTGGCCCCAATGCACATTCTGGTACCTGTCTCCTGAAGCAGGGGATTGAGATTTTCTCTAGGTCGTAAACCTAGAAAGTAGCACTGCCAGGCTGTGGGGTTTACACATTTTCATTTTCGCTAGGTCCTGCCAAATTCCTCTCCCAAGGGGCTGTGCCGTTCACACTCCCAGCAGTATGTGAGGAGTCTCCCTCCCAGGTGCCCACATCTGCAAGGACATTTGATCTTGTCAGCGGGTTTCTTTTGATAGCCCTTTATATTTTCAAAGGGCTTTCAATTCTGCTTCCTCTTTCCAGCCTCACCAAGGTCCTGCCATATTCCTTTCCTCTAAAGGATGAGTCTCCCCTCCCCCAACTCCCAACCCCCAGTCCCTCACCCCTCCACCCCTACGTTCATTCCTTCTGCCCACCTACCCACCCCACCCTCCAAACCCCGCTCTCACTGACTCTCCTTCAGGCCCTGGAAGAGCCAAGAAGCAGCTGGTCCTTACTTTCTAGGTAAAGCCTCAAAGACAAGGAATGCCTGCTAGACACACTCTGGCCTCAGTTTCCCTGCCTCGCCTTGAGTTCTCCACCCCATTACAAACTGGGCCGCTCCCAGCCTGGGCAGGTACCCAACCCCCTCGACTAGTCCCTCCTCCAGCCCCTCCCCCCTTTGGGTAAGTGATTCCTAGCTATTTTATAACCTGGTCACTGGTGTGAACGGAATCTTTTTTTGCATAACTTCTCTCGCTCTCAGGTACATCGGGTTCAGTGAATCATACTCCTCAGATCTTGCCTTACAAGCCTCCTCTCTTGCTTTATTTTCCCCCCAATCCCTGCTCCCCACCCCCACCCCCATAAACTCAATCCATGTGTCCTTGTAAAGCACATGGTGGTGTCTGTGGGCGTTCGCATTTCTCTGAAGTGGGACTGCCAGATCTTGGAGTCATTGTGTATCTATTTCACCAGCATTGCCAGAAACTTCTCCAGGACCGCGACGCCAGCCACACTCCTTCCCATCAGCATGGTCACAGGGTTCCCCTTTCTTCACACTCTCCCCAAAACTCACCATTAGCCAACATTCTGATTTTGGCCAATTTGATGGGTGTGGAGTGGAGCCCACCATTGTCTCATTTGCATTTCTCTGAATATTCGTGGGTTTGAGCACCTCTTCATTACTTAGTCATTTGGGTTTCCCCTTCTGTGAACTGCCTATTCATATCCTTTGACCATATTTCTATTATTTCCTGTCTTTTTCTTGTAGCTTTGCAATAATTCCTTGTATATTCTACATATTAATTCCTTGTCATTTTTAGGTATCACAAACACTTCCCCATTCTGTCATCTGTCTGGTATCTTGGTTTATAGTGTTCTTTGTTGATTCAAAAAAAGAAAAAAAAAACTTTAATTTTAATGTAATTCAAATCCATAAATTTTTTGCCATTTTGTTCTTAGCCAAAAGATCCTTCCTTACAGTGGGATGTAAAAATACTTTCCTATATTTTCTTTCATTAGCTTTATGATTTTACATCTCACATCTAGGTTTTTCATACAACTGAATTATATGTGGTATATGAGATCTAGAGACCCAACTTCGTTTTTCTCCACAGAGTGAGTCAGCCTTTCCTATACCATTGGCAAAATAGTCCATCCTTTAATCGCTGATCATAATTGCATGGGTCTGTCGCTGAACAATTCCTTCTGTTCCATTCATTCTTGTTCCTAGGCTACTTGCACATATTTTTTATTGGTAGAACTTTGTAGAATGTTTAGTATCTGGTAAAGTGAATCTCCTTAGCCCCTTTTTGAAATTCACTTAATTCTATAGGTTCTTTATTCTTCCACACACATTTTTGAATACACTTGTTAAATTCTTCAAATTCCAGCTGAGATTCCACCCCCCCACCCCTCCCCCGGTACGCGGGCCTCTCACTGTTGCGGCCTCTCCCGTTGCGGAGCACAGGCTCTGGAGGCGCAGGCTCAGCGGCCATGGCTGACAGGCCCAGCCGCTCCGCGGCATGTGGGATTTTCCCGGACTGGGGCACGAACCCGTGTCCCCTGCATTGGCAGGCGGACTCTCAACCACTGTGCCACCAGGGAAGCCCTCCAGCTGAGATTTTAATTGAGATTGCACTGAATTGACAAGAAAATTTGGGGGAGAACTGACATCATTGCAGTATTAATTTAGCTCATCGGCAACGTGGTATATATACCCTTCACCAATAAATGAAGGAAGAAGAGCTTCTTCTGTGGCTTTTAATAGTTTCCCCCGCCCCCGACCGGGCATTCGGGTGTGGCAGGGTTAAAGTCGTCAGCGCTCCTCCCTAACTCACCAGCTTCTACACCTGGGCTCCCATTTGATGTTTGCAATAACTCCAGGCGAGCTGAATGGCAGGACCTAATAGTCCTTTGTGTAGATGATTTTAAGGAGTTTATCCAAGTCCACACAGCCAGCACGATGTGGACACATGACCTCTCCGCATTAAATCTTGATACCAATGCAGGTGTTGAAGAGTAAACACTATGATACGTGGAAAGTACCTGGCTCATAGCAAGCACTCAATAATGATGTCCATTAGGATGGAAACCCAGTTTATATTACAAGACAGATCCAAGGGTTGCTGCTTCAGCTCAAGGGGGCTGGGGAAGGTTTTCTCCCCTCTAGCCTGGCTTTCTCCTGAGGTACTTCCCCAGAGCCCTAAAATCCCACGGTCGGGATCGGTGATCGCAGACTCTGTAGAATAATGGGAATAATTAAAAATCTGAAGTAGGCAAAAGTGATTCCCTAAGGTAGCACAGATGCTGAGAAGGAGCAGGTCTTGTAGGTTAAATAAAAGAACAAGAACTAAAAGCAGGAGGCCTCTGGGCATTCCCTTCACGATCAGCAGAAGCAAATCCTCTCAGGGCGGCCTCCATGGCGATGGGGTTCATGCTGACAGTCTCAGTTATGGATTTCTAACAATTTGTAACTGTAGGATGAAAATGACTTTAACAATGTGAGTCGGGCTATGAACAAACACCCATAACAAGTATAACCATAAGTTGGGAGATTTTATTTTATTAATAAGTCACTGAAGATAATTTTTAAAAATTATTTAGAAGAAGGAAAGAAACCAAAATGTTTGAAGTGCTTATAATGGGAGATGGGATCATGTATAATTCTTGTTATTTTCCCTACACTTTTTTCTATTTTTATTAGTTTTTCTTTTTCCCCCAAATTAGTTACTTCTCTATTTATAAAGGTGTGTAGTTTTTGTTTTAAGTTTTAAAGCACCAGCAACCTGGGTGCTAGTCCTAACAGCCACTGATTCCCTATGTGACCTCGGGCACATCTCTCTCCTCTCCAGACCTCAGTTTCCCCATCTGTACTCTGAGAGGGAGGGGCTGCATGGGGCTCTGAGATCTGGGGGGGGTTGCGAATCCCTCTTGCACATCAGCCCTGCCCCACATCGGCACATCCCGCCTGGGCCTACCAGCCCAGATGGCCTACAGGTGACACTAACAAGAACATTTTTTTCTCATTAGCGAAAACTTGGCTCAGAGCAGGAACGGCCAAGGAGCCAGGAGGGGTGACAGGGCCGGGGAGCCATTCCCCACCAGGCTGGACATGAGGTGGCTCTGGGCCCATTTTCCTGACACAGTACCCAGCCCTCCCTTTGGGAGATGCCGCACAGGAGACCCTGCACGTCAGCAGTGCCCAAGTCACCTACCTCATTTCCCCAGCAAGCTTTCCTTTTCCCAAATCAAAAGAAGGAAGAAATAAGTAATTTTTCCTGTGCTACAATTTCCCAATCTTCACTCATTTGGATGTTTACGAAGACACGTCTACCAGCCACAGCCGGGCAGGGCTGGGCAGGGATGACTCAGTTGTGGACACAACTGCTGCAGGAACTCGGCGGGTGGAGGCCAAGCACTTGGAGGAGGACAGAGGGACCCTGGCTGAGGAGCCCGGGGGCTTCTTGAAGTAGGTGGCAGTGACTTGGCCCCCTCTAATTCATCTCCCAGGTGAAGTCTGTCTACAGGACGTCACTCCCAGGGAACCAGAGCCCCACACCCCCCGTCCCAGGCATGTCTTGCCTGACCTGCAGACTCCACGTGTAAGTACTGAGCACCTCCTGTGTTCTAGGCAGAGTTCTACGGCCCCTTCACCTACAGTTCATGGAGATCCTGCTCCAGCCGTGCACCCACATGAGGATCCCAGAACATTTAGTTCCCAGGAATGAATGGTGGCATTTCAAGCACCAAGAAGGCATCAACTTGGCCACCCTCTAGACCTGGGCTCAAGTCCTAGCTCAGACCACTTACTGCCGTGTGACCTTGACCTTGAACAAATCACTTCATCTCCCTGAGCCTCCATTTCCTCACCTATAGAATGTTGGGGGGAGGGGGGAGGTCCCATTCTAAGTTCCCTGCGGGGATGCTGTAATGATCAGAGTTTGGGAGTCCACCGCACCTGGCACATAGTAAGTGCTCAGTAAATGCAGACTCAGAACTTAATGGTGGCCATACACTCTGCTTGCCCACGTTGGAGTCCTGCGTCTCCCCCTGGTGCAGGGGAAGCTTTCCCTGTGAAATTCCCGAAGTTCTCAGCCTCCCTCTTCCCCTTGACACCCAAAGGAAACCCCGGTGGGGCCCCAATTCCACAGCAGTTCCCAAGCTCTCCCAAGGTTGTTGCAACTTCCCACCAACCTCCCAGCCCAGCCCTTCCACTCTCCCTCCCAGCTCCTGCAGAATAATTCCTGCCTCTGAAACCAGCTCCATCACTTCACCCCTTTCTCCCCCAGAGATCTAGAGATCCGAATGCAGGGGTGGGGCAGCCTCCACCCCTGCCTCACAAAACCCCTCATTTCTGACACCCCAATCACAACGGCTCACTTCCCCCTGCATGCCCCAAATTTCTCCAAACTTCCAGATTTTGTCTGACTTGTGTGAAACCCCCAAGCCCTGGCTGCGCACCTGACCCACACCTAGGACCCCCACTGAGCTTTTTGTCTTTGTAGCAGTTACCACTGGCTAAGGTGTCTCATACACTTTTTATTGTCCCTCTCAATGAGGGCAGGGCTGTGTCCCCAGCACCCAGCAGCAGTTTGAGTTCAATAAATATTTATTGAACAAATTAATGAATGAGTTTAATCTTTGCAGCTTCTCTTTGGCATAGGGGCTTATTAGATCCAATTTACAGGGGAGGAAGTGGAGACCCACCACCTGGGCTAGATGCCATGCGGTGGGCACTAGAGCCCCACGCTTACCTCCGTCACAGCAATGACCATGCCCTCAGCCATCACCTGACTTCAGAGCAGTCTCCCCAGTTGGGCTTTGACTCCTTGAGAGCAGTACCATGTATCCCCTCCCTTCCCAGCCCCACTGTGTTCCTCAGCACAGCTCCTGACACGCAGTAGGTGCCCTACACAGATCTGTTGCTTGAGTGACTAAATGAGGGGCTGAGTGAATGAATGCATGAATAAATTCATCTTTTCATACAGAAATTTTTTTTGTGCGGCTTCTGAAACTAGGCCTCCAACCCTCTTCATAGTCAGTGCTGTGGGAACTTAGAGGACACAGAGGTCCTGGTCCTGGATGGTCCTGGAAGGCTTTCTGGAGAAGGAGGAGAAAGTTGAAGATAGAGGTTTGGGAGTTGGGTCACTGAGCGAGATTTCACGGTGGGGATGTGCCCTTCATATTTGGTGACTTGGGAGGAACACAGTTGGGTTTCAGAGGGGTTTCAGATACAGAAGCTATGCAGGCAGCAGGACAGGCCTGGGAGAGCCAGACTGGCAGACTCTGGCCTGTAGGCACTGGGGAATTATCGAAGGTTCTGTGAGAGAATGGCCTGGTCAGAGCTGGGCTTTGGAAAAGAAAGGTGGACAGGAGTCAGAGGACAAACTCCATGCCCTGTACATTTACTGAGCCCTGTACTTGCCCAAACAGTGCTCTATAGGGCCTGGGACTCAGGGTTGGGGCCACAGCACATTGGTGACCCCAGTCTGAGCTACAATGGAATAGCATGGCCAAATGGTTGGAAACTCAGACTCTAGCCAGATAGCCTGGGTTTGTATCCCGGTTACACCACTTAGCAGCTGTGTGCCCTTGGGCAAGTGACTTAACTACTCCGTGCCTCGGTTTCCTCATCTGTAACATAGGGATAATAATAGCCACCACTTCCTAGAGCATTGTGAGGTTTCAATGATATAGCCCCAAAGCCTCAATAATTGAGTTCTTTATTATTTCTCTAACGAGTGTGTGACTTCCTGGATGGCAGGGATGAAGCCTCCTACATCTCTTTTGTCTGAGCCCAGCTCACAGGGGCGCAGGGTGGCTCTCAGGGAACTTTTGATAAACACGCCTGGCCCAGGGGACCTGGTCCACCTTGAGAGTGCCCCAGTGTTCGTTCACAGGGGGTCTTCCGCCTGAAGCGAGGAGCCCTCCCTTGACACCTGCCTAGGCTGTGGGTATTTCCTGAGTGAAGCATCATCTCAGTGAAAAACAGTGTCCCTGCGACAGCCTGTCGTTGCATAATCTGCCCACAGCTCTCTGTGACTTCCTGACCGGGCAGCCCCAGGGGGGCCCCTTCCTGCCCTGGAAGGTGCCAGACCCTGCGCCCCTTCTCAGGGGAGGCCCAGCAAGAACTCTCGCAGCCTCAGTTTCCCCATCTGGGAAACTAGGGCGTTGGAGCTGATAATTTCAAAAGCCTTAAATGTTCTCGAATCAGACAGATTCTGGCCCTGTCCCACTCTGATTGCGTGGATCCCTGGACGCACAGGTCAGGCCCGTGGTCCAGAGCTCACACTCCGGAGACAGACTTGGATTTGGTGATTCAGCTTCCTTGAGGTGACGTAGGGAATAATAAGAGTCGAATTACTGGGAGGAAGAAATAAGGCAATATGTGAAGTGTGGGGCACAATGCCTGGCACCTAGTAAGATCTCATTCCCTGACACTCCTATTGAGGGGTGGGGGCTCCATCCCCTCCCCTTGACTCTGGGCTCTGTGTGGCAAAAGTGATGGCTATGCCCCTTTCTGGGCTCCGATTTTATGAACCTGGCAGTTTCCACTTGTTACGGGGTTGTTTGCTCTAGGAACCCAGCCACCATGATGTAAGGAAGTCCAAGCCGCTCCAGGAGAGGCCCATGAGAGAAACCCACAGCCAACCCCAGCTTGCGGCCGTCTCAGAAGTGCGTTCTCCAGTGCCAGCTAGTACTGTGTGAGCAGAGATGAGCTGTCCCCTGCCAAGCCCAGGTCAAAGTGCAGACCTGTGAGCAAAATAACCACCCATTGGTGATTTTAAGCCACTAAGTTTTGAAGTGGCTCATGACGTAGCAGGAGATAACCAGGACAGTTAAGGTCAGTTACTAGCCGGTCAACACTTTTGAAAAACGGGGACCAGCAAGCTCATCTAGAAATATGGTCACTGTGATGTTAAGCGGTGATGTATGTAAGGTGTCTTGGCACTGAGTAAATTGCTAACAGATAATTTCCCTGCCCCTTATGCAGGATCAGCTACAGAATCTTGGGGACCCAGAGAAAAATGAAAACACAGGGCCCCTTGTTCAAAAATTATCGATTTTTCAGACAGCAACAGCAGAGCATTAAACCAATCACGGGTCCTTCTAAGCTTGGGGCCCTGTGACTGTACAGGCCACAGGCCCGTGAAGCTGCAAAGCCCTTTTCCTACAATATTCTTGTCTGATTATGGGGGCCACTTTGGCTCTTGCAAAGCTGTCTTATAATAAGAACCCAAGTCTCTTACCACAGTTACTATTTTTTTTTTTTTTTTTTTTGCGGTACGCGGGCCTCTCACTGTTGTGGCCTCTCCCGTTGCGGAGCACAGGGCCCCGGATGCGCAGGCTGAGCGGCCGTGGCTCACGGGCCCAGCCACTCCACAGCACGTGGGTTCTTCCCGGACCGGGGCACGAACCCGTGTCCCCTGCATCGGCAGGCGGACTGTCAACCACTGCGCCACCAGGGAAGCCCCACAATTACCTTTATTTTAACAACAGTTAAAAAAAAAAAGAAAGAAAGGAAGAATAAAAATTGGCAAGTAATCTTTACTGTTCCCTTGGACTAAAGAGTGATTCCCCGCATCAGGTCTCAGCGTATGGCTAGAGCTATCTCCACCGCAGAGCACCAAGCTGGGCCTTAGGCAGACTGGGTACCTCTATGGGGCTCAGTTTTCCCATCTGTAAAATGGGGAGGCTTGCTCTTGACATGTCTCCCTTCCTGGAGACAGGTTCTCCAGCACACGTTCTCTGTCCTGCCTGTCCTCCCAGCCTTGTGTCAACCCTGACCTCAGAATCAGACCACTGTTAAGGAAAGCAGCTTCAAGAAACAAGGCTCTGACTAGGTCAGCTCTGTGTCCTTTCTGCCTGGTCAGAGGCATCAGAAAGCCACTTGATCTCAGGAAGGTTTTACCCAGCCTCTTGCAACTGTCCCTGCCTCCCCATAAAAGAGGAATAAAATTGCCCTTCCTAAAGGAAACTGGTCCAGAAGGCATAGTGCCAGTTGGTAACTGCGATGTAGACACAGCCCCAACCACAGAGGCAGCCAGAGTTGAAGTGTTGAATTCCAGCTCTGGCACTTCCAGGCTGTGTGACAGTGGGTTGGTTGCTTAACCTCTCTGAGCCTCAATTCATAAAAGGGGGAACTGATACTCAACCTATTTACCTTTCAGTTATTATCATGAAGCCCAAATATGTAAAGAATGTAGAAAGCCTTGGGTAATCTCTAAAGCTCATAAAATGCTACATATGATGAATATCATTTACTGAACAGGAAATATGCCCGGCACCAGGCCAAGCTCTTTACCTGTCTTACTGCTGAACCTCACAACCATCTTGGAAGATAATTATTACGTCCATTTTGAAGATTAGGAAACTGAAGTTAAAAGCGCTTGAGAGCTTCACCTGAGGCCGTGTACTGGGAACTGCATTGGCCTGGAGGTTGAACTCTAATGGGCCCATTCCTCCCCCTACATCGGAAGCAGGGGTAATGAAATGGGACAGAGGCAGGTGCTGGAGGGCTAAGGAGGAAAGGGCGGGCCTCGATGCTAAAATGACCCACACCCCACACCAAAACACAAACGCCTCCAGCCTCCAGGATCTTTTGGTTTGGTTTTTACTCTCCTGGAAGACACCCAAAGAAAGGGGAAACTGGACAGACTCCTCACTCCGTGTGGTGACATCAGCTGAGGGCCCAGGGCTGCAATGTTAACCAGGAATGTAGTCTCAGCTCTCTGCTCTTTCTGAGAAAACACATCCAACAGCTTCCTGGCTACCAGCAACTGCTGCCTGTTTAGCCCAGCTTCCCTCTGAATTAGGTTAAAACGACCTTCGCGGCCCCTGGTTTGCCTTTCCTGCCCATTGCTGAGATAATACCAGGATGTTTATTGTTCTAATAGGAGGAAAATAGATATAAAGAGACTGATGTTCTTACAATATTTATGATAAAATCTAAGTGCCTTACAACGGCCCATCAGGCCTTCCAGGATCTGGCCCAGCTGGCAGTCCCGCTCACCTCCCTTTCCTCTCTGCCCTGATCACTATGCTTCTACAAGGCGGTGTGCTTCCTGAACCTCAGGACCGGGAGCGCCCCACCTCAAGGCCTTGGCATTTGTGGTCCCCCTGCCTCCTGCTTTCTCGGCATGCTTGCGGGCCCCCACCTCGCCCACCCATCATGTCACTCATGCAGAGTGCAAAGGGCACCTCCTCCAAGAAGCCCTCCCTGACCACCTGGCTAGAGTTGGCCCTGCCCTCCAGACTCTCTGCCACAGTCCCGAGTGGGGCCCTCTGGTAGCACAGAGCACGATCCCACTCAAGAATGACCTTGTTCACTGATCTGGTTATGTGGTCCCGGACGGGTGGGGTGCAGGAGCCCAGGATGGGCTCGGCCGGCTGATCCCTAAGGCCCAAGGAGCTGCCCTTGAAGCTTTTGATATTCTCACTTTGGCTTCCAGTCAAGGGTACTGACACATTAAAGCGTTCTTCTCTGGCCCTACCTGTGAATCCCTCCCCCGACCCATCCTGGCCCCAACACCTCCCACCCCACACTTCCCCCACTGTTACATGGTAGAGGACAGGGAGGGTCAAGGAAGGGCTGGAGGAGAGAAGGCACACAAGGAACTGCGGCCAGAGAGCTGCCTCTCATCTCTGCACAGATTTTCATTTCTGTTCAGCTCAACAAATCAGGTCCCAATGACCGTGGGACAGAGAGGATGCCAGAGACACCTTCTTTAGGCTCTCGTGGCTGGAGGGATGTGCTGCAGATTCAGGCCCTTGTATTGTCTTAGGGATTGGCCCTGGCCTTAGAGATTCTAGGAACCTAGTGCAGTTTACAACCTACAAGACTGTCTTGGGAAACAACAGAGTTTCTTTGAATGCAATAGTTTCTGCAGGACGCTTATTACTTACTTACTGTCACTCCCTGACTACAACTGTTCAGGAAAAGGGGTGTGCCGGTTCCTTAGAGCCTGGGAACTGCTACCCTGGGCAGCAGGGGCCTTGTCTGTTTGCCCACCTGGATGTCAGAACGACCAGAGGTTAAGGAGGGGTCCGTCATCACTGGGCAGGGAAATTCGCTCTGGTTCTCAGATCGACCATGTGACAGGCAGTGGCTGGTACGATGGCCAGGCTGGTTGTGAGGTCTGGGTGTGGACTGGAGTCCTGGGGGTGGGATGGGCGAGGTCTCCTTCCAGCCACCAGGGGAGACATAGAGCGGGGCTTCAGGCTGGCTGCCTGTGGTGGAATGCAGGCCCCAGACTGCCCCTGAGTTGTGACCAGTTGTGAAATAGAATCCATCTTTTATGGCAAGGCAAGAAAAATTTAAACATAGAATTCTTCTCTGCCCTTTGGCCTCCCCTCTCCCCGCACTGTGCATTGTGTGTCTGCATTACGCATTGACCAAACCTCCCCCATCTGCAGGAATACCCGCTCAGCCATAAAGAGCAGCACTCTCCCAGCATCAACAAGACAACTCCTGAAAAGATAGCATTCCTTCCTGATCCTATAAGGGGTCACATGACCCACTGCGCTGGGCTTAGATCTGGATTACATAAACTGTCAATAATACGTCATTGAATGTACAGCCCTGTCTCAAAAAACTTCTATAAACTGTGTCTTGACTTCCAATGGGTAGAACCATTCTCAGAGCCTTCTGAGATGCTCTTCCCGGGTAATAAGCCTCGAATTTGGCTCAAATTAAAAATTTCCAATTCTTTCTTAGATCGACGGATTAAGTTTTCATTGACACCAGGGAGGCAGGCTGGGGCCTCCCAGCTCAGGCTCCAAGCCCACGACTCACATTCACCCCCGGTCCTCTCTGGGCTACCCAAGGCTGGGGCATTCACACTGCTACTTTGTGACTCCCTTTTCCCCAGCTGTGGGGCTGCTGGGCCCAGCCCGGAGGGAAGAAGGCTGTGGGGAGACCAGGGGTGCCTCCTGCCAATAACCCAAGGGAGCCTGAGGACGAGAGTGCTTTATTCTGAGTAGCCCCAAAGGCCGGGCCTTGGACCGACCAGGGAGTGGGAGTTCCACAGGGACAGGGTCTGCCTCCATCCGCAGGGAAGAACCTCCAGCAGTGGGAAGGGCTGTCCCAGCAGGTAGGGGTCTCCCTGTCCCCAGACGCTGCCAACCTAGGTGTCTGGGGCAGAGAGGTAAAGCGGGAGCCGTTGTCTTGTGGGGAGAGAGATGGCTCGGGCCCTTCTGCTCAGAGGTACTCAAATCTCAGGGAGAATTTCCTGAGCCTTATGATTGGTTTTTAAGGGAACTTATGAATTTTTAAAGGACCAAAGTTTTGGCCATTGGGTGAGGGAGCCCTTGGGGGGTGGGGGGTAGTGGCAGGAGGGAGCAGAGTCCTCACACTGTCTGGGCACGGGGGGTTTTGGCCATTGTCCGGCCCACGTAAACTTCAGGTTCTGGTGTAAACGGTCTCTCACAGCATCCAGCCTCTCTCCAACTTTCCCCAAAACAACTGAGCGGTTTCAGAAACTACCCTGGTGAAGCCGGAGCCAGCCTCAACTTCCTCCAGAGACCGAGCAGGCTGGTGAGTAAACAGCAGCCTTCCCGGGGCCGGCTTCCAACGGGTAATTCCAGCAGTCTCCAGGCTGCCTGCGACTCAGTGCCCCGGGCCTCATCTGCCCACACTCCCTTCCCAAGACCACTTGTTTGTTGCCATGAGTCTGAGAGCCCTGGGGAGAGCAGGAAGAAGCCCCAGGTCAGGGCACTTGACTCCTTTGTATGAAACGTAAAAATCCTAAAGTCCAGACTGAACTAAGAAACGCTCTTTCTTTTCCGGCAGAATGTCAGTGAAACCAAGTAGTCTTCTGACACCCACACCCCCATCATGGGTGCTGAGCAGCTAGAGCCAAAGGCAGGGCCTGGTACCGCCAGGATCTGTGCACGTGGCAGATCTGGGGAAGACGCATCTTTGGTGGCCCGGGACAGAGCACAGGTGCCCACAGAGCGGGTAAGGACCCAAGAAGGGTCCACAGTCCCCCTTGTCCACGCAGGGAGGGAGCCCCCCTGGGCGAAGCAGAGCAGGCCCTTCTCCAGGCAGCAGCTGGGTGGGCGGGTCTCCGGCCAGGCAGGGGCACCACGGCTGCAAAGAATCTGCAGGTCTCTGGGTCCCGAGATGCCTCCTGCTGCGGGAACAGTGATGTGCGCTGGGCCCTGGGCCCATCGTGGGGGCTACAGAACAGGGGAGGGCTGGCAGCAGCAGAATGCAGGGTGCCCAGGCCCTGCTGGCTGCCTGTTGCCCCAACACACAGCGCTGTTCAGATCTAGCCCCTTGGTCGTCTCTGCCGCACAGGCCCGGGCTCCCCAGGGTCTGGGTTGGGGGGCAGCTGGGTGGGGAGGCAGGTACAGACGAGCAGAGCCTCCTGCGTTGATAGGCTGGGTCTACTGCTGGATGCTGGAACCTCACCTCAGGCCAGATGGGCCTCTGCCACCAGGTGGGTGCTACCAGCTTGGTGCCACCAGGGTCACCGTGGCCTCCCAGAGGCACCCAGCTGCCCTCTCAGCCCCAGCCCAGGCCAGGCCTCATTTCCCAGAGGCGGTCGTGGGCAAGGGGTCCTCCTTCCCTTCCTCCTCCACCGAAAACATGACGTCCCCACAGCTGCCCGCCAGTGGTTCCGTCTCCTGCTCTGGGTAGTGGGGGGCATGGTCCACCTCCAGATCCTCCTCGAACTCGGACCCTGCCGGCCCCACCAGGCCCTGGCCCTCAGGCACCTTGGCCTTCACGGTCCCCACAATCACAGTGTCGGCCTTCATGATGTAGATGTTCTCTGCAAGGCAAAAGGGTGGGGGAGATGAGACAAGAGCTCCAGCTGGATGGAAGCAAGGAGGCAGAGGAGGGTCCCAGTCCCAGCTCTGCCACTTCTGCTGTGTGGCCTCAGGCAGATGGCACAGCCTCTCTGATACACAGTAGGCCCCGCCGACTTCACAGGTATCCTGAGGCTCAAAGGAGATAAAACAGCTAGGAACTGTGTGCTGAGGGGTTAAGGACTGGCCCACGTATAGGAAGTGCTTGTGATTTTCTCGACACTTCTGCCAAGATGGGGTAGAAGAGAAGACAACAGGGTTAGGAGAGAAAGGAAGCCGTGGGGAGAAATTGGAGAATGACATGGACACCAATAGCACCAGTGAACACTTGCAGAGTTTAGCCGGATGCCGTTCCAGATGCTTTTCACACATTAGCTCCCGAATCCTCGCGTCACTTCCACAAGGTAGATAGTCTATCGTGATCCCCATTTACAGATAAAGAATCTGGAGCCCAGAGATGTTAAATGACCTGCCCAAGGTCACCAGGTCGTTAGTAGAAATCCCCAAAGAAACTCCACCCTGCCCTGCTGCCCTTTCAGTTCATATCCACGTGCCTAACGCAGAAACCTGGGGTGGGGGGCGGGGGGTGGTGGCAAGGGGACAGCAACGTGTCCTGGTTTGCCTGGGATGCTCCTACTGGCTTTAGTATTGAAAGTTCCACATCCCAGGAACCTCTTCAGTCTGGGCAAACCCAGACAGATGGTCACAACCTGCAGAAACCTCAACCCTGTTAATAATCTCCAACAGCCTATGACCTGGACAGCTTTGCAGGGGCTGGTATAGCTTGATGTTTATTGCTTGTTGCCATGTGCCTGCCCAGCACATAGGGCTGCTCGTGTGGCTCGCGTGGATGAAAAAGCAGCCCAGCCTCTTAGAGGCATGACCCCCCGCGGTCTGCTGACCACCTGCTACTAGGGCTTTGGAGTCTCAGGGGAGCTAAGTAAGGTGCCCAAGAAGCTGGGACGTGGGGAGCCTGGCCTTCACCCAGGTCAGCTAACTCCAAACACCAGCAGCCCAGCTTCTGATGGCCTTGAGCCCAGGGCAGGGTACGAGCTCCCAGCCGCTCAGCCCTGGAGCTCTCTCTGGAGTCCGAATGGGGAAGCTCAAGAGGGAACTTGAGTGCTAGGGTGGGGCAGGGAGCTCGGGATCCCTGCCTCTCTGAGGAACCCAGTTACACCCCTCCGATTCAGGAACCCCCCAGAGATTCTGGGGGCCCCCACACGCTCAACCCCATTGCATAATGCCAGTTCTTCTGTTTTGGTCTTTGATACTTCCAGGATAGAGAGAAGTGTTCAAAATAGCAGTGAGAACTAGAGGGAAGGCTACAAGCGTGAAACAAGCTATGGGCTGGGAGCCCCCCCTACACCCCAAAAGAGAGAGCGTGGCCTCAAGCCACATACCCTCCATCAAGACCTGCAGGTCTTTTGCCCTGGGAACCTGACCAAAAGGGCTGGCAAAAGATGGGAGCCAGTGACGGTGAGGGACAGGGGACCCCAGGAGGTGAGAGAGAACACAGAGGAGGCCGCACAGCGCTAGAGGAGATGAGACAGACAGACAGACAGACATAGAGGAGTAGGGGTGTGGAAGAAGAGGGGTGAGTTTGTCCAGGGAGAAGCAGCCAAAGCTGGGGGCCAGGCTGTGATCCCCTCACATTCCTCGGGTCCTGATTCCTCTGGCTCTATCCCCCATCACAGGGCTGCCCACTCCCAAGTTGGGAGAGGAGGGTCTTCCAGAAGTTGCTTGGACTTCCTGCCCCACCCAGGGCTCCAGAATCCAAGGAAGTTGTCCTGGACGGGGAGGGGGATGAAGATGAGGGGAAGGGGCTCCCCCTGCCCGGTGCCCAGGGGTAGAGGGGTAAAGCGCAACCAGAGTTTGGTCCCCTTGGGAACTGTACAAGGGGGTACTCCTCTAGGGAGGTGTCAGGAGAACAAAGGGCTCACCATCTCTTGAATGTCCCAAGAGAATCTCCAACCTGCTTACCAGCCAGGCTTACAGGCCAGGCTGCCCAAGCCCCAGCCCACCTGGGAGCCTGGTGCCTCCCTCCCCCTTCCCCCCCAAACACTCCCAGAGCCCCAGCCCTGTGGTTCCAGGCACTGCACTCAGCTTTGACTCAAATGTTCAAATTAGGACTTCTTAGGAAATTTGCAGGAGATGCTTTCAGTGGTATTTCCCAAAATACATTCTTTTCCAGTAAAACTTGCTGAAAGCTACAATTCCAAAAGTTTCAGTTTAGTGCTGTTTAGGGTTCTGCCCTAAAGCGTTCTATCCACCAATCCCTGCCACACAAATGTGTAGGACGATCACAAATGCCTCTTTGGAATTATCTCAGTGATGGTTAACCCTCCAAAGACAGAGATGGAGCCAATTAAGGCCCTGCCCCCGGGGAGCTAACAGCCAAGTGGATGGGGGTGGGGGTGGGGAAGGAGGCTGCAAACACACACTGCTGGGTGCTTAGGACACTAGGAGGGGAGGCCTGGGCTCTGGGGCCACACAGCACAGGGGCATCTCCTAGATGGGAGAGTGGAGAGGGCAGGGAGGGCTTCCTGGAGAAGGAGGCAAATAAACAGGGTCCTCAGGACATCAAGAATTAACTAGATTCAAGGAGGTGGAGTTGGCTGTTTCAGGTGAGAAAGCAGCCGCCCTCGGAGCTCAGAAGTGAGAAGGGGCTCCGGTGATTAGGAAACTGACATTGAGTGGGAGGAAGGAGCAGACCTGTGGGGTGGGGAGGCTGGCAAGCCTGGTGGGGAGGAGGCAGCTTAAATGCCGGAATAAGAGGCCTGGAATTCACCCTGCAGGTACCAGGGACCCCCTGGAGGGCTTCAGGCAGGGGTGTAATATGGGCAGGTAACCATTTTGGTAGAAACGTTCTGGTTGTAGCAGGGTGGAGAGGAGGGGGAGAGAGGCAAGGAGGACTTCGGGACCGGAAGTTTCACCCTGGCTGGAGGGTGGCTGCAGTTCGGGGCGCGCTGGCCTCCGGGTTCCACTGCAGGGTACTGATGCGGACAGACCGGGGGGTTTCGGAGCCTGCAGCCATGCTGCCACTTGGTAGCTGTGTGACTGGGAAAATCACTTCTCTCCCCTGAACCGCTGTTTCCCCAATTGGAAAAAGGAGGGAAAGACCCCATCCTCGGAAGGCTGTGTGACAAGAGGTGACGAGCGTGCCATGCCCAAATGCGTCAGCCAAGCGGCAGCTCTTACTTCCCTGATGTCTCCCTCCATCCCCCTCAGGGGCCCTTCGTTGGGGGCTGGGCTGGCGGTTACTTTCCCTCTAATCAGAGCAGGCACCAGGCAGGGGGAGCCCCACCCCCCAGGACGACTTCATGCACATCATTTCACGGATTTTCACGATGGGCTCCGTGAAGGCAGAAGTCCTGCTATCCCTACCTTACAGAAATGTACACTGGGATGAAGAGGTGGCGGCAGCTGCTCCACGCCCCCTGAGAAGGGCTTAACTCCACAGAAATTGTCTCCTACTCATGAGGGCCGGGGGAGGAACCCCTGCCTCTTCCCTGCTGGGCCTTCCGTCCTCAGGGTCTCTAGTCCCCGCTGGGGGCTCAGGGCCCATCTCTCCTGCCCCTGAGCACCCCAGGACCCCCCAAACAGGCCGACTCACCAATCCTGTTGTTGGTGTGCTCCGCGGTCCCTCGGGGCTCAGGAAGGTCCATGGAGGTGGAGGGGCTGCTGGCTGGGCTGGCCTCCAGCAGCTGCAGGCTCTCCAGGTTGGGGCAGGTCTCCACAGCTGGGGGGCTCGTTAACCCCTGCTCCTCAAGGCCCGGCTCTGCCACCGATACCCTCCCGATCAGCTGCAGTGGGCACAGAGGAAATGGTGTTGATGCAGGATGCCCCAACCTCCCCCAGTCTCTGAGCTGGGGAACCCCTGTTTCTTCATCTCCATAGACCCCAGTGAGTCTCCCTCTCTGCTTTAAAGCCGTCATGCACTACCCTGGGCTTCTCAGCCTTGATAGCCTGACATACCTGAGTGTGGGACCCTGTGAAGTCACGTTGTTTTTAACTTGTACTAAATAATGATACTGTCAGCATTGCATACAATGCTTACCAGGTGCGTGGCCCTTGACATGTGTTAATCCTTAACAACCACTCTACAAGGTGGCTAATATTAGCAGATATTTTACAGATCAGGAAACTGAGGCACAGAAGAGTCAAGTAGGGGCTTCCCTGGTGGCGCAGTGGTTGAAAATCTGCCTGCTAATGCAGGGGACACAGGTTTGGGCCCTGGTCTGGGAAGATCCCACATGCCGCGGAGCAACTGGGCCCGTGAGCCACAACTACTGAGCCTGCACGTCTGGAGCCTGTGCTCCGCAACAAGAAGGCCCGCGATAGTGAGAGGCCCGTGCACCGCGATGAAGAGTGGCCCCTGCTTGCCACAACTAGAGAAAGCCCTCACACAGAAACGAAGACCCAACGCAGCAAAAATAAATAAAAATTAATAAACTCCTACCCCCAACATCTAAAAAAAAAGACAAGTCAAGTAGCTTGCTCAGGGTTAGTTGGTAAGTGTCCGGCCAGTGCTTGAACCCCACCCAGTATCTCGCTTTGGAATCCATGCACGTTAGCCCAAGTCTACAAGTATCAGCTCCAGGCCCACCCCAATTCCCCTGCTCCTGGGACAGCAGCCTTTTATGATCACACTAATGTATTCTAAAAACAGTTACATCGCAGGAAAATGTCGGTTTCGTTTTTCACTTTTCTGTAAGTGCCAAGGAGAAGTGCTCTTGTAAAATGTTCTAATGTAAATACCATTTACCTTCAGCCTTCAAAAGGGAATGAGTTTGAGTAAGGCAGAAAGTATAGCTACATAATCCTGAGTATTCTTTTTTTTAATTTATTTATTCATTTTATTTTTGGCCGCACTGGGTCTTTGTTGCTGCATGCGGGCTTTCTCTAGTTGCAGTGAGTGGGGGCTACTCTTTGTTGAAGTGCGTGGGCTTCTCATTGTGGTGGCTTCTCTCGTTGCGGAGCACGGGCTCTAGGCACACAGGCTTCAGTAGTTGTGGCACGAGGGCTCAGTAGTTGTGGCTTGCAGGCTCTAGAGCGCAGGCTCAGTAGTTGTGGCGCACGGGCTTAGTTGCTCCGTGGCATGTGGGATCTTCCTGGACCAGGGCTCAAAACCGTGTCCCCTGCATTAGCAGGTGGATTCTTAACCACTGCGCCACCAGGGAAGTCCCCTGAATATTCTTTTAAAATAATTTGAAGTCCAAAAGACGGCATTCTTGAACATGTTACTATTAATGCTTTGGCCCACGTGGCCAAAAGGTATTTGATTATCTTACAAATCGTTAAATACATTTTCATGAAATTTCTTGGCCTCATAACAGCAACCTGTCTGACCCAAGCATGTCTGAATGTGATCTCCCATGATTTGAACCTGAACTTGTATTGTGGTTCCATCTATTATGTTTAAAGATAAAGGATGGAAACCGTTCTCATGTACGAAAATTTGAGTTAAAAGAAAGTAACAGGGCTTCCCTGGTGGCGCAGTGATTGAGAGTCCGCCTGCTGATGCAGGGGACAGGGGTTCATGCCCCGGTCCGGGAGGATCCCACATGCCGCGGAGCGGCCGGGCCCGTGAGCCATGGCCGCTGAGCCTGCGCATCCGGAGCCTGTGCTCCGCAACGGGAGAGGCCACAACGGTGAGAGGCCCGCGTACCGCAAAAAAAAAAAAAAAAAAGAAAGAAAGTAACAGAGAACTGATAAGTGGAAAAGAAGAAAAGCGGGCGAACGATACACACCTGAGACCCAGCCCATATGGTGTGCTTTGTCCTGCTCCCCCCTCAGCTGCGGGGGCAGTGCCCCTGCTCCCCCCCGGCACTGGTCCCCGTGCTGCCCCTGGGAGGCTGGGCACAGAGCAGGGCGCCAGGACAAGCCCAATGAGGGCCTGGTGTATGCGCCGCATCTTGGGTGGTTGCAGGACCAGCAGTAACATGTGCGAAGCCCCCAGCCCAGCGCCTGCACACGGCGAGCGCTTCATAAAAGGCAGGTGAAAATGCTCTTGCTAGGAGGCAGCTCAGGGTAACAGTTCAGAGCACCAGCTTCGGAGTCACACAAACCAGGCCGTAAATCCTAGCTGATCTATTTTCCAACCGTGGAAGCACCTTTCCTGTCTGGGCCCCCGTTTCCTCTTCCATACAGTGGGACAACAGTACCAACCTCTGTGTTTTGTAAGGACTACCCAGAATAACTTCAAGAAAGCACGAAGCCAGGTGCCTGGTGCACCGTAAGTGCTCCGTATGAGAAAAGCTCAAGTTTCAGAAGTTCGTGCTGCTGATTCGACATCCCAGCTTTGAGGACAAGACTCACGGAGGAGTGATGGAGAAAGGGGGGAATGAACACAGCCTTCCCTCTCACCACACCTGGCACCCACATGGCCAAAACCAAACCCACTGTCTGGCAGGCCCTTCTGGAAGTCCCCGGCAGGATGAGCCAGGAACCAAGGCTGCTGTCTGGGGTGGGGCTCTGCATCCTCCGCCAGGGCCTGGCTCAGGCCCCGCTGTGCTCAGCGCTCCCTGCGTGGGGCAGACCCGGCCTGAACTTGCAGGGGAACCTGCACCTGGGCCCTGGGAGGGCTGGGATCCACGCAGCTGCTCTCAGAACCAGCAGATCTGCTAGGGAAGGGGGCAGAGTTAGGGGCACAAAGCTGGGGTGGAGGCAAGGGAGGGGCTACTTACTGTCAGGTTCCTCCCGGGCCTGGAATCTGCAAAGAACAAAAGAGCAGTGAATTCACCAAGGAGGGTCTGGCAGCTGCCTGGCCCTGCACCTCCCCGCCAACCTGTGGGCAAATGCGCCCTCCATTGCCCCCAGGGTGGCAGCTGGTGCCTCGGTCAGACCTGGAGAGCAGTGGACGGGTTTCAGGCCCAGGGCACAGGGGCTCACTTCCCAGCGGCAGCCAGAGAACGGGGGAGTCACCTCTCTTCCAGCCACCAAGCCCCTCAGCACACCGGACCCCTGCACAGCCCTCCCACTCCCACACACGCACAGGACTGGTTCAGGACGAGCGCGCACCCCAGCTGGAGCCGAAGACACTTCTGCTGGGTCAGAAGTTGGTCTGTGGCTGCTGCTACCACCTGGTGGTCTCCAGGGGCTGGAGAGGCCAGAACGGCCCGGAGCACCATGTGAAACTCACACGGAGGACCCCTAGGCGATAGAGAGCGGGTGACAGATCCTGAGGACCTTTTCTTAGACCTGCATCGGACATGCCTAAAGCCAGTGGACCCCGGAGCCCTTTTGGCTCAGGCCAGCGTGAGTTCGGTTTTCTATCACGTGTGCCTGAAATAGCCCACGTGACCGGTCTCAGCGGTCATCCCACCCTCTGGTGGGCTCAGTATGCAATGATCCTTAGGGCACAACCTTTTTCTTCTCATCCCAAACCCCACCCTCCTCTCCAACTTTCCTCTCGTATTAAACTGGGCTCCGGGTCATGGTCAAGTAGATGCTGACATTTAATCACGGCCCAGTGGCCAGCTGGGAAAGCTGGAGATGGTACCAGGCGTCTGTCTAAGCCAGGGCGAGTCGACCCCTAGGAGCTGACCGTCCTCTGGGGGCACAGGGCCTCTTACGACTCCCGAAGAAATCACCTAGAGACTTGGCTTTTGTTGCTCTTCAGTGTGCACACCTAACCAGAGAAACCTCGTGAAGAGGCCAGCATGCCAGCTAAGTCACCTCTGGAAGACCGTCTGACCTCAGCCCCTCTAGGGAATGAGCATCCCCGAATCCTAGCAGAAACCCTCACTGGAGGCCGACTGACCACGAAAATACAAGACGGGCAGTTTGAACCTGCTGTGTGGACACCAGGTCAGTCCGGAGGACACTCTTCCATGTCCCTTTTAAATGACCATCAGCAGGTAAAGTGTCTAAAGGGGAAATGGATCAGAATAATGGTCAAAAGAAGCACATGTGTAAAATGACACAATTCTTGACTCTTGACTTAACAAATCTGGTAACTGCTGTTGCCAGCAGAGTGGTCACCTTGAGAGGCCGTGGCCCCTCCCACGAGGCAGCCACTGTCCATCGGCCGAGCCAGCACTTTGAGAAACACTGTCTGGCCTGAGGCACATTCTTTTAAAGGATGTCAGTGAAGCCAAATCTTCCTCCTTTGAGAGTGATTTTGACTTTTGCAAACAGCCAACTGTCATTCGCAGCAAGTCTTGGGGGGAAGAAAGGGTGTGACAAAGTAACAAGACAAAAGAAATTAAGATGATAAAATGCAGTCTTGGAGAGGACGTGGGCAAACAGGAACACAGCTGCTGATGCCTGTGAACTGGTTTCCTCTTTCTCGAAAGCCATTGGGCAATGAAAACTTCACACACTTTGACCCAGTAATCCCTCTTCGGGAACACACCCTCAGGAAATAACCCGAAGGAAAGCGACCAGCCTGTGCACAGCGGTGCAGTTTCTAAAAACCAAAAAGTGGAAAACAAGACAGGTGCCAAACAGTAACGCAGCTTAGCAGTCCTTCGTCGCAGGCCTTCCTAGCAGTGAAACCCCAGCACGACATCTTTCACCTTTCCCAGCCTTTAGTTCTCTCATTTGGAAAAGGGGACAGGTCATGCCAACTTTGGAGGGTTTTTATGAAGGTTAAATGAGATCTCAAAACTGAAGGTGCCCAGGGATTAATCACGTTGAGAGCAAAACCCTTGATATGTTGTGATGAAAATAACACTGAACCCATATGGTCTTCCTCTCCCACACCCACAACTCCAATCTAATCAGGAGAAAGGCACTAGACAAACTCTAAGCAGAGAGCCACCCTACAACTTAACCGACAAGCAAGTTGTAGGATGCTCCTTAACTCCTCAAAACTGCCAAGGTCAGAAAAACAAGGAAAGCCAGAAACTGTCACAGGCCAGATGGGCCTAAGACATGATGACTAAATGTAATGTGGTGTACTGGGTGGGATCCTGGAGCAATGAAAGGACATTAGGCAAAACTAAGTAGATCTGAACAGAGTATGAACTTTAGTTAATACAATAGTAATGTATCAGTATTGGTTCGTTTGTTGCGACAAACTTACCGCACTAATGTAAGATGCTCATAATAGAGGAAACTGGGTGTGGGCTATACGGAAACTCTCTGTACTAACTTCTCAAGTTTTCTGTAAGTCTAAAACTTCTCTAAAAACTGAAGTCCATTTAGAATTTTTTAATTAAAACGTTTAAAAGAGAAGGTGACCGGGATGCCGCCTAGCACATGGGGGCCCCAGGATACTCCAGTGGCGTGGCAACTCCATCACACCGAAAAGAAAACCAGCATTCGATACTGACTCTCGGAAACAAGCATAAAATAACATCGAGGTGAAAAGGCAGAATCCGGAGGGCACCAACATCGGCCGACAGGCGTGTTACAACCCTCATGTGTACTTTGATAAAGACCTAGAGCAAATCGTGCCAAGTACAGAGGTCAGATTTCATAAGTGCTTTTCCCCTAAAATGTTGCTTCAGTCCACTGTCTTCACTTATTGGTATCCTTGCTCTTTGGAATAAGAACAATTTTCTCATAAAATATGTCCAGCATCCCAGGACACAAGTCCAGGGACACACGCACTGGACGTCAGTGGGCCCCTCCTCCCTCGGGGAGGAGTGCCTGGTTTCCCAGGGCTTTTCTGAGGGCTGCTCAAGCCAAGCACGTGGGTTCTGACACCCAAGTTATCCATCCCTTCCATTCCCATCGCTCTTCCCTTTCAGTCCCATCCCCTCTCTGGCCTGGGGTCCCAGCTTCTGTGGAAAGCAGAACAGACCCAGGGAAGGCGTTTGGCAACAAGCAGCCCTAGATTCAAATCCAGGACAGGGCAGGGAATTACAAGCTAAGCTGGGAATATCGTAGAATAAAGCAGTGCTCCAGTGAATTCCCTGGCGGTCCAGTGGTTAGGACTCGGCCCTCTCAATGCTGAGGGCCAGGGTTCAACCCCTGGTTGGGGAACTAAGATCCCACAACTCTCCCATCTCGGCCAAAAAAGGAAAAAAGAAGAAGAAAGAAAGGAAGGAAGGAAGGAAGGAAGGAAGGAAGGAAGGAAAGAAAGAAAGAAAAAACAAGTGCTCCAAACACAGAAGGATGGGGACAAAAGGACGCAACAGCCAGCTTGAAGGGGCCCCCACTGGCCTAACCTGGGAAAATATGAGCATCAAGTTACGTAATGATGGCAGTACAGTAAGAGAGGAATCCATGAGTCCAGAGAGATATACATACAGAAATGGAGCAAAGTTGATGAGGCATCAGTTATTCATAGAGCCTCAGAGTACTTAGCAATAACCACAGAGGAAAGAGGACTTCGTGGTGGAGAAGCCTGGCAGACACCACCCTAATCAAGGGCTCACGGTGAACACGGCGGGGAAGGGACAAAGGGAAACCTGGCGGGGTGGATGACCCACTCCTGGGATCCTCCCACCAGAGACGCACCACCTGAGTCCAAGCGTGAGGAAACGTCAGGCAAAGCCCAGGTGAGGGCCAGCCACAGAATCACTGTGGAATCTTCCAAAGTGGCAAGGTCATGACCGGGAGGGAAATACAGACTGGAGGGGACACGAGACCCGATCGTCAAATGCAGTACGAGACTCTGAACTGCATTCTTTTGTTCTATATGACATTATTTGGATCAATGAAGAAACTTGAGTGGGGGTCTGAGAATTAGTTGGTGGCGGTGCATCAAAGCGAATTCTCTGATTTTGATGGTTTGACTGCAGTCGTGTGAAATACACACTCAGGTACTCAGGGATGATACGGCATTCTGTTAGTAAGTTACTCTCAAATGGTTCAAAAAAATAAGTTCTCTGCACTGTCCTTGAGACTTTTCTGTACGTTTGAAATTGTTTCAAAACAAACAAAAACTTTTTCCAACTTAAACCTGCCTGAAGTAACAGATAAAGTGATGACTATAGTGTCCTTTAAAATGAAGGGTTAAAAGAATTTCAATCAGTGTTTCTCAGCCAGGAGTGACACTCCCCTCCAGGGGAAATTTGGCCATACCTGGAGACATTTTTGGCTGTCACACATGGGAGGAGCTACTAGTATGAGACCAGGGAACTGCCTGACATCCTGTAACGCACAGGACAACTCGCTTGGCAAAGAATGATCCCATGCAGATGTCAACAGTGCCAAGGGTGAGACCATCTATGCAAAAATCTCACCACCACCACCGACAAAATCCTGGTTGGTCGTACTGCTCATTAATCAAGTGGCCTTAAACAAGTTCCTTCATCTTCCTGTGCCTCAGCTTTCTCATCTGTGAAATGGGGATAACAGTGGGCGCCTCACAAGGAGGAGTAAAATGAGAACACGTGTGTGCCTGTCACCAAGTCAAATCCATTCAGAGATGGGGGTGAGCATCAAAGGGGCATCTGCCCAGATTGCTGACGCACGGCTTACCGCACCAGGGGCTCCCCCAGCCCTGGAGCTCCGGGACCGGGCGGGCTGGGGCAACCATTTCCATCCCGCTCGTCTTTAGTCATTTGAGCAACTGATGCTGGCCTGAAAGCTCAGGAGGGCAGTTTCCGTACCCAGCACAGGGCCAATAGGAAGTGCCCCACGGAGACATGAAGGAACAGACGAGTGAATAAAGGCTCCTGTGCCCTTCCAGCCCCCACTGCACCCACCCCGCTCAGTCCATACGCATCCTGCCCCCGGCGGCACCTCCTTCCCTCTTGGGCCTGGGAACCAGACCTCCAGGGACCCACCGGAAGCCAGCGGGCCAGAAACGGCCCCAAACAGAGTGGCCACCACTGAGCCCCAGGCTTGGTTCCTGGTAGGTCTGGTTTCTTAAGGGAAGGTGCTTTCTGTCTTTCTTGCTCTCTCTCTCTCTTGTGTGTGTGTGTGTGTGTGTGTGTGTGTGACAAAACTGCTATCACGGAGGTTTGAAGAAAAAAAATAAACTGACAGCAATGGAAACTCTAATACTAGAAAATGTCAAGAAAGCAAACGCGGGTTTCAGTGAGACACTGAGCCTGACAGCTCACGGAAAAAGGCTTGAAATTGTCAAAACACAAAAACCCCCCTTGCGAAGGGAACGCAAGCACCTGCTTGTGAAACTCATCAAATCCAAAACATGCCTCACCGGACTGTGTTCAGGGGCCCAAGTTAGAAACCGTGCTACAGCAAGGCTCTCCATGGGGCCTGGGGACCTGGGGGGCAGGGTCTGAGTTGACCACTGGGCTCCAGGGTGGGCACTGGGTGGTAGACAACCTGGTGGGGAGGAAGGAAGGGGGGGCAGGACTGAGCCCTCTACAAACAAGACCGGCCGTTTCCAGGACCAGCGTCTGAGTCTGGTGTGGCCCCTACAGGTGGTGTGGCCGCGGGTCTTGTCTCTTCTTTACGGAATGAAGAGCATCACCTGCCTCCCCTGGGGCTCTCAGTCAGTGAGTCCCTTTGCGGGAGCCTGCCTTGAAACCAGAAAGGGAAGTTCAGACCATTTGTGTCCACTCCTTCCCCTGTGGTCAGGGCCTGTACACAGTAGGTGCTCAATCAATGCTTGTGACATGCTGAGGAAGACGTTGCCCTGCCTTGAAAGAGGCTGCCCAGAGGAGAGGAGACACTTGGCACAAGATGGCTGGGGTCCCCTCCCCCGAGGTGAGAGCTGAAAGAGTCTGCTGCCTGGATGGGTGGAGCATGGAAGGCTGCCTGGAAGAGGTGGCTCGGAGGCTGGCCAGGGATCAGAGAGAGGAGTTCAGAAAAACGTAGAACATAGGAAGGCCTGGGACTCCTGCTGAGGAAAAAGGCCCCAGACACAGGGGCGGGCATCAGCAGACAGCAGCCACTCTGTGCTGAGCTCTGACTACGTGCAGGTGCCCCGCACAGCACTTAACAGGCCTATCGCGACGGATCCACACGCCCGCCCTCTGAATTAGGCCCCACTGTTCCCATTTTACAGATGGAGAAACTGAGACACAGAGGAATTAAGTAACTCACCCAAGGTCATGTAGCTCATAAGGGGCAGAATCAGGATGCTAGCCCTGTCAGCCTACACCCACCCCCACCCGGACCCCTATGCCCTCAGCTGCCAGCAGGAGGGAGGGAGTGAGAGGAGGAAGGGAGGAATGGGGAGGGGAAAATAATAGGGAGGCTGGGAAGGGGCGACAGAGAGAAGAGAGGAAGGGAAGGCCTCTTCTGAGGGCACAATAGAGGCAAGAATGGAGGATAAGGTGGATTTTTGAAACTTCATGCCTGCACTCCATCCGACGCCGAACAGGGCATGTCACAGAGTTTCCACCCACATTATATTCCCATCACAGATGAGGTTGCACAGAAAGGAGGAGCAGCTTGTGGGAACCCCTACAGAGGGAACCCCGAGGGAGATCCAGACCCACGGTCCAGAGCTGCTGTGTAGCTGCACGCAGCCCCTTTGGACCTCTGGACACTCACCCACAGGCTCCAGCTTGGGCTGGAAGGTCTGGACTGGGTAGCACAGGTGGAGCTCTGAAACGACAATGGGAGGAAGGCTAGGGAGGCCAGCCTCAGACAGCCTCAGTGGGCAGGGCGGGAGAGGGACCCAGGCGAGGCTAGGACAGAGCACCCTGCCCTCCCAAGGCCCCAAGGACACATGCACTCACTCTGCCCCATCCACTTCCTGCAGCCCCTCCGGTGGCACAGGAGAAAGGAGCCAAAGCTGACGACCACCACCAGTGTCAAGATCACCCAGAAGAGCACAGGTCCTGGAACACAGAGGCGCCCTGCTCTCTCGCCTGCCCTGGCACTGGTGGCCCCCGAAGTCTGCATCATGGCGGTGAGCCGGGGCCCTATAGCAACCACACAGGACAGCCCTCGCCCCAGACTACTTCCTCCTGGACACAGACTCTACTGTGGCTGACAGGACCTGGTCCTTTGCCAAGCCAGGACAGAAACCCAGATCCTGTCTATAGCTATCTTGTCCAGCGCTTACCCACCTGTCCTTCCTCACCTGGCTCTAGGAAGCACATTAGGCCAGGCCAGGAGGACTCCAGAGCCCACGCTCTTAACCACTATCTGGATATATTTCTTTACCACTTAATACTTAACTTGCTTTGCTACTTTTGAATATCAATATATAGTTATTATTCTTTAAAGTCCATTTTTAGATGTTAAAAAAGTAGCATGTGCCAGATAAGTGCTTCTCAAACATTCCTGTGCGTATGAATCTCCTGGGGACCATGTTAAAATGCAGATTCTGATTCAGTAGTCTGGGGTCGGGCTGGTAATTTGCTTTTCTAACAAGTTGCTGATGGTGCCAAGTCCAGGACCTCTTTGAGCGCCGCTGGCCTGAGAACTACTGCCACCTAGTGTCTAAGAGTAGAACTGCAAGTCCTAAAACGCATGGTACTGAGAGCGACCGTCTAAGGGGAGCGGGTAAGGCTCATGTGTACTGGACACTGCTTACTACCCTGCATGGTATATGCTGTTACAACGTTACAGGTGATGAAGCTCAGAAGAAGTAAGAAACTAGTCAAGGTCATGAATCAGTCACCAAATATTTTCTGAGCAGCAATTATGGGCCATGCGGGTGAAGCTGTGAATAAAATCCCTGCTCAGAAGAATTAAGGAATCCTCTCTAGCGAGTGACAGAGTCACAGCCCCAGATCAGGAAACCGGAGACCTGGGGTCAGGCTTGGTCCCTCCCGCCTCCAACCAAATGGATGCTGTCGCCTAGTAAGAACCCTCCCTCCTGTGGTCCCCAGGGAGGAAGGCCCTGCTTCATGGGGGTGGTCATTACCTGAAACCAGAGTGGGCTTCCCTGTGGAGGAGAAGGATATAGGAGTGCTGGTTGAGAGAGAGGCGCGTCCCCGCACGTGGGTGACGTCCCCTCCACGCTCCTTACCAGTCAGGGAGTCGGCCAGGGAGATCAGGGAGGGGGTGGGGCTGCGGGGAGAGAGGCCAGAAGTAAGAAGGACAGTCAAGATGGAAAAGGAGGCCTGAGACCCCAGGTCCCCTGCCTACAGCCTCTGACAGGCACTTTGAGGGCAGGGCCTGGGTTTCTAGGCTTTCAGGGCTTCCATGGTGGCAACACAGACCTAGGCCCACATTCTCCAAAATGACTTGTGGGCTTGGCCCAGAGATCTATCCCAAGCCCCACTTCCACTCCCAGCCGGCTGCCCCCTGGGCATCCCCTGGGTATGAAGGGCAAATGAAGAGAGGCGGCCAAGGAGTCACCTGGCGGGCACCCCGCTGTCCTCTGCGTTGGTGCTGCAGTTAGAGTGGGTCCCCGGGGGAGGTGGCTCATAGGTGGTGTCCCTCTCAGCCGTACCTGCAGGTTAGAATTGGTACCAAGGATGGTTACCAAAGGGGAAATGGGGGAGGGAGGGGTAAACTGGGAATTTGGGATTAACAGATACACACTACTATATTTAAAATAGATAAACAGCAAGGACCTACTGTATAGCATGGAACTATATTCAATATCTTGTAAATGAACTAGACTTCCATTTTTAAAATTAAATTAGAAAAAAAAAAAGGAATCAGTGCCAAGGATCCCTACCCATCTGGACTAGTGACGTCCAAGGAGGTAGCAACATGGGGCGGGAAGGACACTGCAGCCAGGCAGACCCAGGTCTGTGTCCTGGCTCTGTCTCCTCACTTCCTCTCTCCCTCCCTCCTCGCTTCCCTCCACTGTAACAGCCCTTTATTCAGCACCTACTGTGTCCTGGGGACTGTGCTGGGAGCTGGGACAGAGCAGTGAGCAAAACGGACAAGATCCCCACCCCTGGGGGCCCACCGGCTGGCGAGGCTCACAGACTCAGGCATCACACGAAGGCAGGTGGGGTCCCTGTAATGGGAGACTTGACCTCATCTGACCAGGGAGGCTTCCCTGAGGAAGGGATTGCTGGGATGTGAGTAGGGGTGGAGATTTCTAAGCAGAGGAAATAGAAGGTGGGGGGAGGGAGGAGATGGCTCATAGCAGCATTCTTCATAGAAGTCAAAGAAGTGGAAACCACCCACACGCCCATCCGCTGGAAACAGATGAACAAAATGCAGTAGACGTGTGCACTAGAATATTGTTTGGCAGTAAAAGGAATGAAGTACTAATACAGCTACAGCATGGACGAACCTCGAAAGTGTTATGCTCAGTGAAAGAAGCCAGACACAGGAGGATGCATATGATGGAAATGTCCCCAAAACCCTAATCTAGAGGAACAAGAAAGTAGATTAGTGGTTATCCAGGCTGGGGGTGGGCATGGGATTGACTGACCCATGCCCTACAAGGGTTAGGGTTAGTCAACTAACTAACCTGCAAGGTTTCTTAGAAGGTGGTGATAGTTTCACAACTTTGTAAATTTCTTTAAAATTACTGAACTGTACACTTAAAACTAGTAGATATTATGGTATGTAAATTAGACTGCAATAAGGCTGTTTTAAATGCTGGGTCTTTCTCCCCAAAGTGATGGTTTTATTTAGCAACAGGGTGGGATAGGTGTGGTAGATTGCATGGTGGTCCCACATCTGCATCCTGCCCCACATCCACACCCTTTGCCAGGTGACTCTGCAGCTCCTTCAGGTCAGGGCAGGTGTCTGTGCGTCCCCCACCCCTTTGGTGTCTGAACTCGGCCGTGTGACTTGTCTGGTCGGTGGAACGGGAGAGAAGCGATGGCTGGGCCTCAAGAGGCATCTGACCTCCACCGCCCCCTTTCTGCACTCCCACCGTTGCCATAAGTAGACCACGCCAGGGGCGGGTAGCCAGCCCCCGCTGGTCCCAGAAGTACATGCAGAGCAAACCCAAACCAAACCTTCAAGCCCTGGCAAGACCGCAGAGCGGCCCAGCTGCCTCACAGAGGAGAGAGAGATGAATGCTGCAACGTCGAGGTTTTTGTAACACACTCTTCCTGTGGCTCTGATTGGCTGAGACGATCAGATTTGTGTTTCAAAAGATCAAAGTGCAAAAGCTGTTCCTTGGGGGACTTCCCTGGTTGTCCAGTGGGTAAGACTCTGTGCTCCCCGCGCCGGGGCCCAGGTTTGATCCCTGGTCAGGGAGCTAGATCCTGCATGCCGCAACTAAGAGTTCGCATGCCGCAACTAAAGATACCGCATTTTGCAGCCAAGATCTGGAGCAGCCTAAATAAATAAATATTTCAAAAAAAAAAAAAAAGAAAGCTACTCCTCTTCTCCAGCCAGCTGTGACCATGCGGGAAGGTGGCCTCGTGACTGCAGACTTCCTGGTTTCATTTAAGAGAAATCTCATTAAATAAATGTAAACAAATAAATAAATTTAAACATCTTCTGGTATGTAAATGTCGCCTCAATTCTTAAAGTTCTTTTCTTCTGAAATCAGTTTTATTGAGGCATGATTTACCTAGAAGGAAATGTCCCCTAAGCGCACGGTTTGATGAGTTTTGAGGAATGTATACATTCAGCAGTCAGCCCTCCATATCTGCGGGTCACATCCGAGGATTCCACACCCGAGGATTCAACCAACTGCAGACTGATTGACCGCACGGATGCAGAACACGCAGAGACGGAGGGCCCGCTGTACCTTGCCATTTTACCTAAGGGATTTGAGTATCCTCAGATTCTGGTATCCCAGGCAGACACTGAGGGATGACCGTACCTTCATGTAACTGTAACTCCACTCAAGGTCTAGAACATCCCCGCCTCCCCACTAAGTTCCCTTGTCCTTTTGCAATCAATCCTCCCCCACACCCGGGCAGCCACGAATCTGCTTCATGTCACTACAGAGGAGTTTGCCTCCAGAACTTCATTAGACAGAATGGTGCAGTGTGTACTCTTTGGTGTCTGACTTCTTCCACTCAGCATAATGTTTCTGAGATTCATTCCCGTTGCTTGTCTCAGTAATTCATTCCTTTTTATTGCTGAGTAGTTGTTCCATTGTAGAGATGTATTTAGCCGGTGACCAGTTGATGGACATTTGGGTTGTCTCCAGTTTGAAGCTATTATAAACAAGGCAGCTGTGAGTATTCTTGTACAAGTCTTTGTGAAAACATATAATTTCATTTCACTTGAGTACCTATAGGAGCAGAAAAGCTGTGTCACTGTGCTGACCAGACAGGATGTCTTTGAGGACCAGTTCAAGCATGGTCATCTCTGATCTGACCCAGCCACCTCTTTTTACAAATGGAGAGGACCACAGAGCTGGAGCTAGAGTCAGAAATCAGGGCTCCTGAGTCCCAGCCCAGAGCACCTTCCATTGGACCACACTGCCTCCTGCCTGGGGCCTGAGCACTTTCTTACAACCTTATGATTAACTGCTTTTCTAGGACAGAAAAAAAAATGGCCCACATTTGAAGTAGATCCAGCCCAGCTACTAACCCTCTCTGCCCCCATGTTCCTGGAGGCGGCACACCTTCCCTTATGTCCTACAAAACAAACCTCCCGCCCACACACGCCTCCCTTCTAAAGGCTCTCATGATACCTCTCAGAGTTTTCCTGAAACACTCTGAAGAGAAAGTGAGGCTAGGATTAATTTTCTTCTTGCATTGGTAGGGTCCTGAAGAACCGTCTGATTTTGGGGTGTCTCCAAATACATGCTATGTCTTTCCACGTGGTCACCAGACAATTGCCTAAATTAGTTGAAGCCCGGGAGGCCTTGGGCTATGAGGAAGATAATGCAGTTTGTTATGCTAGTTTCTATTTGTATTTGAGATGTTGTGGGGATTCAGTGAGAGTTGGCTTCCAGAGGATTGGGGGAGCTCTTGGGCTCAAGAACACCAACTGTGGCTACACCCAGTTAGCACCCTCTGGCCTCTCTCTAAGGCAGCCTCCATCTGAGCTGCCACTGGAACACCTGCGACAGGAACCAGCCACAGAACTGCTGCCCTTACTCTAAGCGGAAAAGATGGGCCCAGCGCTCCTGGGTGCCTCTCATCCCTTCTCTGTATGTACCATACCTCACCCTCTTTTCTCCCTGGGTTACTGACCCTCCCTTTTCTTCCTCCTTTGGATCTGAAGGTGAGAAGAAGGCATGGTTTATCCCATACTTAGTCTGCCTGTGTTCTCTGGAGAGGGCCCGTTGGAAGAGGGGGAAGAAGCTGACTGCTTTTAGTCTCAATTTAGAAACTAAAAAAGATACACCACACTTAAATATCTCTTTAAATTGAAACACCTGATCCTTGGGTCATTTGAAGGAGAAGGGTCTTAACATCAAGGTCAAATGGAATCCTTTTTTGGTACAACCAGAAATTGCTTAAAATCAGATGAAATTTTCATCTTCATATTTGAACTCTACATTTCTTGTCAGCTTTTTATTTTCCCTAGAGTTTTCAGTCACCTTTCTTTTCCTTGTTGATAAAAGAATAATGTGCCTTTACCGTATCCTCAAGTTTTTCAACTCTACTACTCATGAAATTGTAATTCTACCTTTTATTCCTACAGACAGTTCCCTGGAGCCCTTCATTTTCTTGCTCTGATGGGGCTCAACCAGATGTTGTAATGTCTTTAGCACAGCTGTCATTCTGGGACTCCCCTTCTTTGCTCTCCTGGGATAGAACCACTGTTTTCTAGAGTTCATGGCTTTTTCTTTTTTCTTTTTTGCCCCTCAGTTAACAGAATTACATCTTCAAGTAACTTTCTAAGAAAGGACACATGGGGGGAAAGCAGAATTTCTCCCCTGTTATGTCTGAAAATGTTTTTATTCTGCTTTCAAACATAATTGTATTTTAGCTAAGTAAAACATTCTCTGTTCAGCTAAGAAGGAGCTGGTGTGGTCCAGTAGAGAGCACTTGGTTATGACTCAGGAGCTCTGTGTTCCAGCTCTAGCTCTGGCACTACGTATGGTTCTCTCCACGTGTGAAATGATGTGGTTGGATCAGATCACAGGTGGCCAGCTTTGATCTGGCCCTCAAAGACATTCTGTGTGGCCAGCACAGTGACCCAGTCATCCGTCTCCTAGGTATTTACCCATGAAATGAAAATATATGTCCATACAAAGACCTGTACAAGAACAGTGGTAGCTGCTATTACTCATAATAGCCCTAAACTGGAAACAAGCCAGATGTCCATCAACTGGTGAATGGATAAATAAACGGTGGTGCATCTATTATGTCTACACGTGGGTAATTTTCATTCATCCTGCTTTGCTCCCGGTAGGTCATTTCAATCTGAAGTCTCACTTTTCAGGTCAGGTACACAGGGAAACCTGGGGCACCACCGTGGGAGCACACAGTAACTGTGTCGAGAAATGGTGTTCAGAAGACCCAAGGCTGGGAGCGGGGCGGGGTGGGAGGGTGGGACCACAGAGGAAATTATGGCATTTTTGCTGACATGAGGCCTGAAGCATGGAAGGTGGTCGCCAGACCTAGCTTGGGTCTGTGGTTGCCGAGCGACTGTCTACTCTGGAAGCATGACTGGGGCAGGACACCACCAGATGTCCCCACCCACAGGCCCTGCAGGCAGACTCTGCAGCAGGAGCAGGAAAAAACAAAGATAGCCAAGAGAAGCCTCCTTTCTCCCGCAGTGGTCCTCTAGCTCCCCCTACTGGCAAAGCATAGCATCACACTCAAGGAGGAGAAATCTTCCAAGAGTCTAATCCTCTAGGGCACAGCAGGTACTCAAGGGTGAATTGGGACCTGAGAGGCAACAGATTGGTAACAAGGGCACTTTCTAAAAGCCATTTCTTGCCCTTTACTCTCTTGCTGTTCCTTCTTCTTTGCCTTCTGTTCTCACTTTGTGGTTGTAACAACTTCTGGAATTTTTCTGTGGACACTAATTTTTTTCTCTTCCATTCCTGGGTTCATCATTGCTTCATCTGTAGTAAGTTTTTCTGTTTGTGTATCTTGTTATTCTCCTTCATACTACTGTTTTTCCTTATAAGTCTGAAAATCTTTACTGCTCATTCATATTTATTTAAAAAGAACGATGTTGACCATTCCAGCGGCAGGTGGGGTTTCTTCTACTGTGTTGTTAGTATGTCATTTTCACAGTGGGTCTCTTCCCTCAGCAGGAGGTCTGCTTGGGAACTCTGGGCTCATGGGTGGGGAGTGTGAGCTGGCAGGCTTCACTTCAGCGTGACTTAGCAGGAACAGCCCATTGACAGGATGTACTCCCAAAGACACAAGCAAAGGGGGCTTTGCACCAGAGTGGCCAACATCTAGCTTTCCCTAGATAGTCCTTCAGTGTCATTAGCCAAAAAGTTGATCATTTTCATCAGGGGATAAAAAATCAGGCACCATCTCTCAGACTGGTCAATGCCCATGGTATACCATTGTTCACATTTTTTTGCTGTTGTTATATTCATTCGTTTGTTTTATTTTTAGATTGTACTTTGGTTGGTGGGCTTTGCATTGTTACAAATTTTTTAATTTTTATTTTCGAGATGAAGTTGCAGCTCACTGAACTTTCTAATTCTCCACTTCACCCCCATCCTTCATTTTGCTCGCCTGCTCTAAGCCCAGAGCCTCTCTGGTGGGTCTTAGGAGCAACTTACCCCTCACTTTTCTGCAGGCCTCGTGGAGTGAATTCTAGTTACGTAAGCTTTCCTCCACTTGGTTTCACTTGTTACCACCCTTCCATCTGTTTTCCACCTTCTAAAAATTTGTTGAAATCTCTCATCTGCTGATGAACTCTTTTTTGTTTGTCTTTTTGTCCACTGTCAAGGGTTTATACTTTTTTACACTCTGGTGAATGTCCATCATTTGAATTGGAAGCTTCTTCATAAACTTTATATTGATCTATCTTGAGTCAATAAAACAGCCTTGCAAACAAGTCAAGATTTTACCAGACCAACAATTTCAAGAAGAAGAATAAAATTTTTTTTTAATAATTTAAAAATTTTAAAATAATCCTCAGAAACTCTTACCAGAATGCAAGTTTGGATTTTATCCCACTCCCTGGATCTAACTACTCAAAGAGAAAACATAGCCCAAACCTGACCTAGTTAACAGCTGGGATTGAAGGTCATTTGTAGTTGGGGGTGGGGAGAGGGGCAGCCCTAGGGACAGAGAACTCAGCCCCTTGGTTGGGGGTGTGAACTGCTTACCCTGGAGCTTGGTGACCATCCCTGGTGGGCAGATGGGGCGGATGACGCAGCGGGCACAGGAGTTGGAGGCCGATGTGGCACAGAACATGCCAGGTCGACACTCGCAGACGCGGGAGGAGTTCCACATGCAAGGTGTCTTCTCCACGAGGTGGTCTGAGGGACAGAGAAGGGTCCTGAGGAAGGACTGGGATGGAGAGGGCAGGGGTCCAGAGAAGCCCCAGGAGGACAGAGACATATTTGCCCAGGAGCACATGCTCATCTGATGATTCCGTTGGGCAGATCTTTTGGTGCACAAAATAATTATGCTGAGCGAAAGAAGGTGGACAAGAAAAGGTGTATATAGGGACTTCCCTGCCAGTCCAGTGGTTAGGACTCTGAGCTTCCACTGCAAGGGACACAGGTTCGATCCCTAGTCGGGGAACTAAGATCCTGCCTGCCACGTGGCACGGCCAAAAAAAAAAAAAAAAAGGAGTATATACTCTATGATTCTGTTTATAGGAAAAGCCAGAAAATGCAAATTATTCCATAGTGACAGAAAGCATAACTGTTTCCTAGGAATGGGAGCAGAGGCAGGGAGCGACGGGAGGGATGGTAAGGAACGTGAGGAAAGTTTTGGTGGGTGACGGACAGTTCATTGTTTTGACTGTGGTGGTGGTTTCACAGCTACACACATATGACAAAACCTATCAAACTGCACACTTTAAACGTGTGCATTTTATTGTATGTCAACTATATCTCAATAAAGCTATTAAAAGAAAATATCCCAAAAAACTAAAATAAAATAATTTTTTTTTTTTTTTTGCGGTACGCGGGCCTCTCACTGTTGTGGCCTCTCCCATTACGGAGCACAGGCTCCGGACGCGCAGGCTCAGCGGCCAGGGCTCACGGGCCTAGCCACTCCGCGGCATGTGGGATCCTCCCGGACCGGGGCACGAACCCGTGTCCCCTGCATCGGCAGGCGGACTCTCAACCACTGCGCCACCAGGGAAGCCCAAAATAAATTTTTAAATAAAGAAAAGAATTCAGAGAACAGGCGTGAGTGGGCATGGGTAGAGATGAACCAAGACTGGCCCTGACTGATAATTCTTTACAACTGGGCGATAGTCCGTAACCATTCCTGATTCTCTCTACTTCTGAATATGTTTGAAATTTTCCATGATGAAAAGTGGGTTTTTTCAAAAAAAAAAAAAAATTGTTAGTGGTTTTGTAAAAGAAGAAGTATAATAATGCATTTATACATGTTTGGGGATATTCTACGTGCTCTGTTTACGGGTGAAAATAGAATTACTGCATCAGTAGTTTAGACAAATGTGATTCGCTCAATAAGGACATTTCTCAATCAGCGGGATACTTACAGGCTTAGAAGCCTTGCATGATAAAGATAAGGGACTGCACAGTGTCTTCCTGAAACCTCTCATTATTACTTATAATATGGTATTAACATAACCGAGTGTGCGCAAGTCAGTGATTTTAGCGCTCTATCCAGATCAACCCGGCTTAACCTTTGTAACTCCCAGAACAGGTCTCTGAGAGAGGTCTATTATTCTGCGCATTTGACGAATGAGGAAACTGAGGCCCAGAGAGGTTAAGAAACTTGCTTGCGCTTATAAGCTCCCGAGCAGTAGAGCCAAGACTTGACCCCAGCCCCTTGGGCTCCACTCCACAGGGTTGCAGGGCTTCAGTTATTCAAGTTGAAGGAATTCTTGGGCCCAGAGCCATCTCTTGTTTCCCCATCTGACACAGCAGCTGTGACAGATGATATTTTTCCAGGAATGGCCGCAGCAATAGCTCTGGGTCTGTCTGCTCTTCCAGAGCTCGGCCACTTACCCATCAAGAAGCATGGTCCCTGGTCGGGGAACTAAGATCCCACATGCCACGCGGCACGGCCAAAAGAAGAGAAAAAAAAGAAGGATTTTTTTTTTCCTTCCATGACTCAAGGGGGCCCTGTGACCACCTCCACAGGCAGAATGTAGTGGAAGTTATACCGTGTGACTTCCGAGGCTGGGTCATAAAAACGGGTATGGTTTCCACACCCCACCCCACCCCAACTCATCTTTGAGTCCAGCACCCAGCACTTGAGGACGCCCGAAGCAGGCCATATAGAGGCCGACATGGAGAGGATCTGAGGGCCCAGCCCGCAGCCGCATCGACCCCAGACCCGAGAATGTAAAAGCTTTCAGATGATTCCAGCTCCAGGCTTCAAGTTTTCCAGCTGAGATCCCAGACATCGTGGAGCAGAGACCAGGTGTCCCCGCGGTGCTGGGTCTGAATTCTGTCCCACAGACTCCACGAGTACAGCGAATAGTTTGCTTTTCACCACTCAGTTTTAAGAAAATTTGCTCTGTGCCCTTAGTAATTGCAACAGTGACCCCAGCAACCACGAACCGAGTGTCCTTTCCCCCACTTGGCCTCCCTGAACTCCAGTCCGTGTTGCTGCAGAGGCAGAATCACGCCTCCCCCTGGTGGTGGTGGCCACTGTGAGTGGGCCAGGGCTACATCCATGGCAGCCCGGGGCCTGGGCAGCTGCTTGGACGTCACAGGGAGGCTGGTGGTGTTGTGAGGCTGCGGGGAGCTGGCCGCAGGGGAAACTCTGGCAGGACATCATCCCACCATGCATATAGCAGTCAGTCTCTAAGTGCTTGTGCAGAGGTGCTCTAAGAGGCAGCACAGTGGAGTGATGAGCTCAGAACCCAGTGGCAGACTCCCTAGGTTCAAATCCTGGCCCTGCCATTTGCGAGGGCTTGTGGCCCTTGGAAGCCCTCTGACTTCCCTGAGCCTCAGTTTCCTCTTCTGTAAAATGGGGGCAATCGCAATCCAGACATCATAGGATACATACAAAAATAATGAGACAAGCTTGAAACAGGTAGGTGATCGACAAATATTTCCTTGCAGGAAAGACTGAATGAATGGAAGCTCTCTGAAAAGGGGTCATGGCCATCAAAACCCACAATCTTGAGTAGGAGTCACTAGAAGCCAACTGCTCAAAAAACGCCAGAAAGGTGAACCAGGCTCCCAAGGGCTGAGCATCCGAGACCAAGCTCAAGGCTCCCACCTTGAGACCAGATTCTTGGCCTCTTGCCTAAGACCCCACCTGCTCCCTGGAAGGAGCCTCTGGAGGAGAAACAAGGCCCTTACCTCCTGAACAGCTCACACAGGCTGTGCAGCGACCGTCCTTGTCCAGGTAGTAGTCAGGGTCACACTGCTTCCTGCAGTCGGCAGACCCCTGAGGGCACGGCTGTTGCAGGGTCAGCCCTGGGAAAAGAAGCAGAGAAGCTTCAGGCCAGGCCACCTTGACAGAGGCCTCGCCCACATCCCACCACCACCCCCATTACTGAAGCCCCCCAGCTCCATGGCCAGCTCCCAAACTCTGCACATGTCCATCAGCCCTTCAGAGGGAGTCCTGAGGCTCAGAGATGGAAGGAATGTGTCTAAGGCCACACAGGAGAAGAGTGCTAACTGCCCCCCACCCCCACTTCCAGTCCCTCCCCTCTGCCAGAGCCCTTTCCCCAGTCTCACTGCTCTGTCACTGCCCTGCTCAAAACTTTGGTAGCCACTTTCCCTTTGAGTTCGGCAATGAGGCAAGGACGCCTACTATCCCAACTTCTATTTAGTTTGGTCCTGGGGATCATAGGCAATGCAATAAGGCAAGAAAAAGAAATAAAAGTGGTAAGGTTTAGAAAGGAAGATACCAGGCAGTTATGGATAGATGATATCATTGAGTGCACAGATAATCCGAAGAGTCTGAAGGTACATTATTAGAAGAAATCAGTGAGTTTCGCAAGGTAGTTGGATATAATGTTATTATATCAAAATCAATTGAACGTCTATGTATTTGCATGGAACCACATGAAATTACCATTTTGATAGTACAGAAACAGTCAAATACTGGCATTGCACATAGTTCAAAATAATACCAACAATAAAAAGTTAGAACATGAAATATTAAAAAAGATACCATTTACATCATCATCAGAAATACCAAATACTTAGAAATCTAACCAAAAGATGTAAATATTTCTACACAGACAATAATAAAACATTATTGGGAGAATTTAAAGAAGGCCTAAATAGGGGTGGGAGGGATAAATTAGGAGTTTGGGATTAACATATATATATGTTGGGATTAACATATATAACATATACATTTGGGATTAACATATAACATATAGTTTATATATATATACACTACTATATATAAAACAGATAATCAACAAGGACCTACTTATAGCACAGGGAACTCTACTCAATACACTGTTATAACCTATATGGGGAAAGAATCTGAAAAAGAATAGATATACGTATATGTAGAACCGAATCACTTTGCTGCACACCTGAAACTAACACAACATTGTAAATCAACTAGACTCCAATATAAAATAAAAAATTTTTAAATAAAAATAAAAAATAAAGAAGACCTAAATAAATGCAGAGTTATACCATATACTCAATACAGCAGAGGTGGATTCTCTTCAAACTGACCTGTAGATTCAATGCAATCCCAATGAAAATCCCAATAGGATATCTTATGAGATTTGAAAAGCTGATTCTAAAATTTATGTGGATATGCAAATTACCAAGAACAGCCAATACACTGTTGAAGACCAAAGTTGGAGTAGTTGCTTAAGCATCCAGACTTACTGGAAAACTGTAGTAATCAGAGAGAATGGTATTCACACGGAATACACAGAGACCAATGAATAGAATAGAGACTCCAGAATCCTGCCCACACATCTATGGACCCTTGATTTACAACGAAGATGGCACGTGAAACGGCGGGGAAAAGACAATTTATTTGATAAATGGTGTGGGTTCAAGTGAATATTCATGGGGGCTCTTTAAACAAAGGCAAAACAGCAATGACCTTAGAAAATAAATGTAGGGCGTCGTTGAGACTTCAGCGGAGGGGAAGCCGTACAAAGCAGGACGTGGAAAGCGCTGGAGTCATAACGGAAAAGATGGATCAATCTGACTACGCTGAAATGAAGAGCGTCGCTTCCTCAAAAGACACCACAAAGAGGAGGAGAAGGCAAGCCACGGGGTGGGAGAAGATGTTTTGGACACAATTATAGGACAAAGAATTATAAGAAGCCCCAACAAATCAATTTTTTAAAAAGAGAGAAATGAAAACATACATTCACACAAATGTTTTTCATTATAGCCCCGAAATGGAAACCACTCAAAAATCCAAAAACTGTTTGGATGAACAAAGTGTGGTGTCCCTATCTATACAATGGAAGGCCATTAGGTAATAAACAGGAGTGAGCTGAGGACCCCAATCTGTCACCATGGGAACCGGGGGTGGGGGGCATCGACACCTGCAGAGGCTGGCCTGCTCTGCTGCACATGCCCCAGCACCTGCCTCAGTGTCTGGCACCCGAAAGGTGACACGAATGAGTCCTTCCATTATCTACTCTGGCCCTCGAAGCCCTCAGCCCCAGAAGACCCGGAGACCCTCTTCTCCCCACGCTGGGAAAGACCACAGCTCGGTGCCTGCCTGCCCTGACTGCCACACACAGTCGCCCAGCCATCGGACACCGTTTCCCTGGAGACAGCGCACAGCTTCTCTGGAGAACTTACCTGGATCTGGACTGAGCCTCCCCATGGAGGAGCTAGAGTGGGCAGTGATTTTAGAAGCATCTTCTGGGGCGAGGGGGGCGCCCCCTCCGAGAAGTGTGGTCCTGGCATCAGAGCTTGCTGGAGAGGTCAGGGTGGGCTTGGCCTGGGGGATGGTGCTGCTGGGAAGGAAGCGGGGGATGGGTCTGGCAATTTTCCTGATGGGACAAGGGGAGTCTGTGCTCAGCGATAACCGTTTCCATAGAGAATAGGTCCCCAGACGCTCTGCCCACAGCCTCTGGCGGGCCCGCTGTCAGCTCCTGGGAGTAAGGGCTGTTTTCTAGGCCTTCTCGGTCTCCTGTGTGCTCAGGGCAGGCTGGGCACACAGTAAGGCCTCAAATGACTTGTGGGTTGGCAGAGAGGCTCCCTGGGCTGAACCCCATCCTCACCCCCAGCCAGCAGTGCCCTGGACCTCCTGTGGGGTGGGACAGCCCCACGCTAAGGTCAGCAGGATAGGAGGGGGCCGGGAGTCACCTGGCAGGGGCTTTGCAGTCCTGCGGGCTGGCGCTGCAGTTGGGGCTGGCCCCTGGGGAAGGCAGCTCACAGACAGTGTTCCTCTGCGCTGTGCCTGCAGGGAGGATGGTGATGCCTTCAGACTTGGTATTACAGAGCCAGAGGCTCCGAAATACGCCTTTTACCACCGCAACCCAGGAAAACACAGTGGCCATCTGCTGTTTGTGCCTGCCCAGCATCCGTTCCCTTTTGGGGTAAAGCCGTCCAATTTTCCCTGGAGAATTACACCTCCCAGTCTCAATGTCTGTGGTAGGGGGCTGGGACCCCACTTCAGGAGTAGCCATGGGACCAGGCTGGACCAATCAATCCATCCCATTCCTCTGGCCATGATGGACTGGTTCAGGGGTGGGCACATGACCCAAGACACGCCTATGAAAGGCAATTTCAAGATTTTATTTTGGTTGTTGAGAATGTGGGAAGGAGAAGCTGTCTTTCCACTAGGGTTGGGTAGGAAGCAAGCCAGGAGCTGCTGGTAGGTATTTTACAGACAAACCAACACATAGGGTAGTAGAGATGAGAGACGGGAAAAGACAGAGCTCCTGGATCCAGCCATGCCTTAAGCTCCACTAAGCTATCCTCAGACACTTCAGTTACATGAGCCAAAAACATTGTAACTTGCAAGCCAAAGAGTACTGGAGAATACTGGGTGGAAGCAAAAGTGGAGAAGAAAACACATAGTGCTTTCAATCAGGTGGACTGGAGTTTGGAAGTTTTGGTAGAGGAGGGTGTGAGCAATGCTGACTTATCTATCTGCACTGTGGTGGGGTGATAAGACCTGGGCATAAGGTTCAAACACTGGATTAGATATTCCCTGCTCTGTGATCTTGAGCAATTAATTACCTGCCATCTCTGAACCTCAATTTCCTCACATAAAATGGGGCTAATACAGTCTTATGACGTCTGGAGAATTTCAGGGGAGAAAGCCTATGCAAGGTCTTAGTGTAAGCCTTAGCCATAAGCTTGATCTGAGACAGAAACTACTTTCCATTCTACAGCGGAAGAGACTGAGGTCCTGCGAGGTGCTCAGTGGGAAGTCCCACAGAGGAATCTAGAAGTTAGCCAGGCTTTCGCGGCCAAAGGTTGGAGCACTTCTAAAGAATGGCTAAAAAAAAAAAAAAAAAAAAAAAAAAGCAGTGCTGTCCAATAAAATATGTCAATCACATGTCATCGTTTTAAATTTTCTAGTAGCCACATTTTAAAAAGTAAAAAAGAAACAAGTGAAACTAAGCAATACGTTTATTTAACCCAATATATCTAAAATATTATGCCAATAGGTAATCAACATAAAAAATAATTAATGAGATGTTTTACATTCTTTTCTTATACTAAGTATTTGAAATCGGGGGCATATTCTATACTGACAGCACACGTCAGCGCAACTGGCCACATTTTAAGCGTGACCCGTGGCACCGCCTCGGGCAGCAGGTCTGGGGGCAGCAAAGAGAGGCCTCTGGCGCCACCGTGTGGCAGGTGCAGGAACACCGTCGAGAGAGCTTCGCCAGCCAGAGCTGGTCCACAGGCTGGAGCAACAGAACTCAAGGCTACTTTTCTTAGAGACACAAGAGTTTCTGAGCTGAAAAGCCCCCATGCAAGGCCTTCTAGTCACACCTCTGCATTTTACAGATGGGAAGACTGAGGCCCAGAGAGGACTGGGAACACGCCCCACGAGGCAAAGCTGTACAAAACCCCAGGTACCTGATGTCCAATCCAGAGCCCTTTCCACGCCACCACCTGCCCCTGCTTGTGGGTGGCGGGCTTCTGAGTGTCCCTCCGCTGAGGGTTCTGTGTGACCAGAGAGAATCCGGTCAGATCTGAACCCCATCACCCCCAGCTCTGATCTCCCTGTCACATCATTCAACACATATCTCTGAAGAGCAGATTCTGTGCCGGGTGTCTAATTAGGCAGCGGGGAGATGACCGTGGCCCTCACGAAGCTACGGCCTAGGGAGGGGTACAAGCACCGACCACACCGAGACAGACACAAGTGTTCGCCTCCATGTCGAGAAGTGACCTGGGAGACGTCGGGAGGAGATGTTTGGACAGAGAGCTGAAAGCAGAGTTGACTGAGTGAACGGGGAAGGAAGGGTGTCCCAGAAAGAGCGAACAGCATGTGCGAATGCGTGGTAGAGTGAGAAGCACGGTGCATCCCTGGACCAAAATGGGAAACCAGCCCTCATCTTCCAGGAAACTCCCAGGACAGAAACTTCAGGTTTCTTTCTTGTTTATCAGGCATCAAAGAATTTCTACCCTGATCCTCAAACCAACCCAAGACCTCTTCCAGCCAGGGCGGTGCCTGGGACTCTCTGAGCCTGGGACCTGAGGTGCAGGGAAGGGGCAGCAGGGAACTCCGTTTGCATCCCTGGCATCATCGTGATAGGAGATGTGATCTGTCCAACAGGAAGGAGGAGGTGGGAGGTGGAGAGTCGTTGGGAGGTCTGCGGGGGGGAATCATTGGCACAGATCGTGGTCCTGGGTGGGGATACTCACCCTGGAACTTGACAACCATCCCTGTTGGGCAGACGGAGTGAGGGAGGCAGCGGGCACAGGAGTTGACGACTGATGTGCCACAGAACATGCCAGTCCGGCACTCGCAGACGCGGGTAGAGTTCCATGAGCATGGCTTCTTCTCCACGAGGTCGTCTAAGGGACACAGAGAAGGGTCACCGGGGACAGAGGGAGGGCAAGGGAAGGGACTCAGAAAAGTCCCAGGGACAGTCCAGCACATGAGGGAGGATGCTGCTATGGCATTCTGTTGGGCACGGCAGCTGGTATGCCCAGCCCTTCCTTCCAGAGTGTTCCTGATGTGAGGACTAGAGGGCAGGCGGGGTCCATGAGGCAGCCTCCACCTCCCAGCCTGCATCCCTGGAGATGACTAAAATGGTATTAAAAAGAAGTGAATGTCCCAATATTAAAATGGGCAAAAAAGACATGGAGAAGCATTAAGTGTAAACTTCTCAGTGAAAGCAGCCAATTGGAAAGGCTACATACTGTGATTCCAACTACATGACCTTCGGGAAAAGACAAAACTACAGAGACGGTAAAAAGATCAGTGGTTGCCAGGGTTTGGTAGGGGGTGCGGGAGGGGAAGATGAATGGGCAGAGCACAGAAGATTTTTAAAGCAGTGAAACTATTCTGTATGATAGTGCAATAGTGGATAAATGACATTACACATTTGTCAAAAATCATAGCATATACAACACAAAGAGTGACCCTTAATGTAAACTACGAACTTTAGTTAATAATGCACCAATATTGGTTCATCAACTGTAACAATGTACCACACTAATGCAAGATGTTAATACTGGGGAAAAGTGTGAGGAGAGCAGCATATGGGAAATCTCTGTACTTTCTGCTCGGTTTTTCTATAAACTGAAAACTGCTCTAAAAAAAAAGTCTATTAAATTTTGGGTTTTTTTTTTAATGGGCAAAGGATTTAAGAAGACTTTTCTCCAGAGAAGATATACAAACGGCCAGTAAGCATATGAAAAGATGCTCAATGTCATTAGTCATCCGATCCATCTATGAGTCCTCAAACCAAAACCACTATGACAGACCACGCCATATCCACTAGGGTGGATGGAATAAAAAAGATAGACAATGACAAGTGTTGGCGAGGATATGGAGAAATTGGAATCCTCATAGAATGCTAGCGGGAATATAAAGTAGGACAGAGCTGTGGGAGGCAGTCTGGCAGTTCCTCAAAAAGTTAAACATAGATTTACTATATGATCCAGCAATTCCACTCTTAGGTACATACCCAAGACAACTGAAAACTTATGTCCACACAAAAACGTGTACATGCATGTTCATTCCAGCATGATTCCTAATAGCCAAAAAGTAGAAACGACACCAATGTCCATCAACTGATAAATGGATAAACAAAATGTGTTATATCCATATAACACAATATTATTCAGCCATAAAAAGGAATGAAGTGCTATACACACTACAACATGAATGAACCTTGAAAGCACTATATAAAGTGAAAGAAGCCAGACACTAAAAGCCACTTACTGCATGAGTCCATTTATATGAAATGTCCAGTGTAGGCAAATCCATAGAGACAGGAAGTAGATTAGTGATTGCCAGGGGCTGGAAGGAGGGGAGAATTGGGAGCTAAGGGGGTTTCTTTTTATTAGATAGTGGTGGTGGTTGCACATTGTGAATATAATAAAACCACAGCACTGTACACTTTATTTATTTTTTAATACATTTATTTATTTATTTTTGGCTGTGTTGGGTCTTCGTTGCTGCGCGTGGGCTTTCTCTAGTTGCAGCGAGCAGGGGCTATGTGGTGCGCGGGCTTCTCATTGTCGTGGCTTCTCTTGTTGTGGAGCACAGGCTCTAGGCACGTGGGCTTCAGTAGTTGTGGCACGTGGGCTTAGCTGCTCCGCGGTATGTGGGATCTTCCCGGACCAGGGCTCGAACCCGTGTCCCCTGCATCGGCAGGTGGATTCTTAACCACTGCGCCACCAGGGAAGTCCCACACAGCACTGTACACTTTAAATGATGAATTTTATCTTTAAAAAAAATCACTGGTAAAAATAATAATTAAAGAATGCAAATATCCCTGGGAAAACAAGAAGGGGCATTTTTGGTCAACCAGAAATGATGAAGACTTCTTAAATATGGAGGGCAGATGGAATTGGATGGAAGGAGACCACAGTCCAAAACGTACCCCATACGACTGATTATGCTAGGAGAGGCTCTGGGTTCTTGTCTCCAAGTGGGTGAATGGTAGGGGCAAGCGGGAGGGAATCCCACAAGGAGTGCAGCAGAAGCACCCAGGTGGGTCCCTCGCCCCACATTCCTCATCCAGTCACACCACAGAGCTAGAAGCCAAGCGTCTCCCCAAGGATACTCGGGTGAGGTGAGCTGGGCGGCGCCCCCGGGCTGATCAGCCGTGGGGGAAGGAAGGGACCCTGCAGACCCAGAGCACCAGCCTCTGACAGATCCTGCCCGGCACCTCCACCCCACCCGCTCATCCTCGCAGTCCCCGGAGGTGGATTTCACAAGCCCCACTCGCAGACCCCCACCCTACCCCAGTCATCAGATCCCACGTGCAGAACTCGAAGTCACCACAGACCAGAAGAAACAAGCACCAAGGAAAAAGAGCCCCAAACTCAAACAGAACTAACGCTCAAGAACACAGATAAAAGAGAAAACAGGACAAGCCTTTGGAATCAGTACAATTAATATCCTCAGACATGCAAAAGGAAATTGCAGCTATGAGAAGGAATCCCCTGGAGCACAGTGACGCGTTCCCCAAATCCTGTTTCAAATGGACTCAGAGGAAGACTACATTTCCCAGCCTCCCTTGCAGATGGATAGGCGGTCATGTGACTTGGTTCTGGCCAATGGGGTGTGGGCAGCAATGATTAAAAGACACACAGACACACACACTCCTACGTCTGGCTCCTAAAACCATCTCGGGACCCTCTCCTCTCTCTTCCTTGTTGTAGTGACCCTGGTACAGCCCCTCACTCTCACCTAAAGCCTAGAAGCTGTACTGAGGAGAGAATAAAATCCTGATAATTTTCAAAAATCTGGAGACCCCACCTAAAGACAGTGGGTAGACATCCACGGAAAACAAAAGAAAAAAACACTCAGAGTAGCTGCCTGCATGTAATATCAAAGGCCTGGGCAGAGGCAGAAAAGACTGCGTGGGGCTTCCCTGGTGGCGCAGTGGTTGAGAGTCCGCCTGCCGATTCAGGGGACACGGGTTCGTGCCCTGGTCCGGGAAGATCCCACATGCCGCGGAGCGGCTGGGCCCGTGAGCCATGGCCGCTGAGCCTGCGCGTCCGGAGCCTGTGCTCCGCAACGGGAGAGGCCACAACAGTGAGAGGCCCGCGTACCGCAAAAAAAAAAAAAAGACTGCGTGGACTTGCCAATTCCCTAGTTGAGGGAATGAGCAGAAGCTCCAGGAGTGGGGGGCACCCCTTTCTAGGCAGCAGGAGCTTGGTAAAGACCATCTGACAGAAGAGAAGGCAGAGCCCCGCCACCATGACAACACCCATCTCTGGCTGCTCTCTGACCCCCACCCAGGCCGCCCTCAGGCTCCTAAAGGAGCTTCAAAGGTAACAGTCAGGATTCCTCAAGAAATTAAACATAGAATTCCCACATGATCCAGCAGTTCCACTGCTGAGTGGGTAAAGAATTGAGAGCAGGGACTTGAACAGCTATTTGTACAGCTATGTTCATAGCAACAATATTCACAATAGCTAAAAGGGGTAAGCAACCCAAGTGTCCATGGACATCGACGGATAAACAAAATGCGGTAGATCATCCAATGAACCACCATTCAGCCTTCAGAAGGAAGGAAATTCTGACACATGCGACAACACAGATGCACCTTGAAGATATTACGCTAAGTGAAACAAGTCACAAAAGGAGAAATATTGTATGATTTCACTTCTATGAACATCCTAGAGTAGTCAAATTCATAGAGACAGAGAAGAGAATGGTAGTTGCCAAAGGCTTGGGGTGAGGGTGCGGGGAGCGATGAGGAGCTAGTGTTTGATGGGGAGAGAGTTTCCATTGGGGAAGATGAAAAAGTTCTGGAGCTGGATGATGGTGATGGTGACCCAATAATATGAATGTACTTCATGCCGCCGAACAGTACATTTTTAAATGGTTAAAATAATAAATTTTATGTTACGTATATTTTACCACAATTTTTTTTTTTAAGTAATTCTTGGGAATTCCCTGGTGGTCCAGGGATTAGGACTCAGTGCTTTCACTGCCGTGGCCCAGGTTCAATCCCTCGTTGAGGAACTAAGACCTCGCAAGCCCCGCCGCACAGCCAAAAAAAAAGTAACCCTGAGAATCCCCAGTTGATGCTCTGAGCTGGGAAGACGAACTCAAGGCCAGTGAGATGGGGCAAGTGTGAAGGAGAAATCCCTCACACTGTATCAGGGACAGAGTTGCTGCCCCGGCTAAGCTCAAGCAAGAAGGAAAAGTATAAGAAGGCGACAGTGCAAACATGCTATAGCAGGAAAGATGGAAGGGAGGGAGGAGGGAAGACAAGAACAAGAGAAAGATCTAAAACAGATAGGAATATAGTTTGCAAGGACAAAGAACCCAGTCTGCAACTAACAAGCAATCCCAGGAGTGCTTCACGCTATAAATGAACTTAATAAGAATAGCAATTCAATAAAGGAAGAGCTCAAAAAAAAGATGATGTTTTAAAAGGATGAGATAAGAAGGGAGACTGCAGAGCAAAAGAAAACAAATTGAGATGCACAACACCATAATTAGAAATTCAGTAAGTGAACTACCAGTGTCCTGGGGGCTCTGTCTTGCCCTGGGCAGCAAGAAACAAAAAAGATTAGACAGAAAATTGAGTTAACGGCATGAAGAAAAGATTGAGAAAATACCAGTGAATGCAAGGTAAAAAGACAGATATTAATGCAATTAATGAAGATGATAGACAAGGAGGAAAGGCAAAGGCAATCAAACATGAGAATAATTGGTATCCATCAAGCTGACACTGAGATATATCTGTTTAGCAGAGATAAAATCCATGTCAGTTCCCCTGAAATGAAGGAAGAACTAAATCTGCAGATAGAAAAGACATACCAGATACCAGGAAGATTTGTTTCCAAACAATTAATATCAAGGCATATTCTGGTTAAGTTTTTGATCCTTAAGACTAGAGAAAGAATGATTCTTGCAGTCACCTACAAAGAGGGGGAAAGAAGCTGACTGCAGACTCCTCCACAGCAATAACCATCACGAGAAGACAGTGCACCAATGCCTACCAAGTTCTAGAGAAAATGTGTCCCAGGCGTAATATTATACCCGCCCAAGTTGTCATTCCAGTTTAAAAGCAACAGATATTCTCAAACATGAAAAAAGTGAAGGAAGATGCAAAGATGAGTCCTCCCTGAAAAGTCCACATGACAGTGAAACCTAACCAGTCAAGTGACAAATCAAAATGAAAAAATCAGGAATGAGAAGCTGTGATAAATGGACGCATAGGGCACAATGAATGAATTTAAATAGCAAAATAAAACTAACATGCCAAGGGACTTAGGGCTACAGAAAAGATGATAAACATCATAGACTATGACGAAGTAAAAATAATGTAAGCAATAAAAGTCAGGAAGAGGATGGGGAGGCCAGCGAGCCATTCTTTTTTTTTTTTTTTGCGGTACGCGGGCCTCTCCCTGTTGTGGCCTCTCGCGTTGCGGAGCACAGGCTCCGGACGCGCAGGCTCAGCGGCCATGGCTCACGGGCCCAGCCGCTCCGCGGCATGTGGGATCTTCCCAGACCGGGGCACGAACCCGTGTCCCCTGAATCGGCAGGCGGACTCTCAACCACTGCGCCACCAGGGAAGCCCGAGCCGTTCATTTTTCATTACAGGGAGTCAAGCAACTCTCTGCTACCCCAAAATTGAAACAAGTAGAATATGACTGTACCAGAAGAGACAGTCATTCCTTAAATCATTCCTAGCCGCTTATTGATTTTCATCACCTCTTTTGTTAATTTCAGAGGGTTTTTTTTTTAGGAACTACTGTCTCTTGTGATAGTTTAGCTTCTTCACTTTGGCTCCTTCTTCCTCTGATATATTTGAATAAAGTTAACTATAATCATTTTCACGCCATAAATAGTACGATCCCATCCTCTTAAAGATTCCTTCTTTCTATGTGTGTATAGTCTGTCTGGCTACTAACCTACCCATTCTTCTCTCTATAGAGAGGGACAGAGAGGTGTCAGTCACCCACTGGTGGGGGAGGGGCAGAGTTGACTTTCTTCCTTACACTTGTGTATTGCTTGAATTTTTATGATGGACGCATATAACTTTTGTTTAATAAAATGTGGTCGTTAATTTAAAATTTTTTAAAGACACACCAGAGAAATGCTAACATAAACAAGAATGGCAATATTAATATCAAACAAAAATGGAATTAAGGCAAACACATTATAAGAAACAAAGAGGTGTCTTTCATGTTGATAAAACGTCCAGCCCACCAAGATAGCAATGATACTCATCAACATTGTACCTAATAACATAGCTTTGACATGGATAAAGCAAAACTAGAACACAATGAAAATCTGATGAAAAACAAGCATATTGGGAGATAGATTTTAACATGTCTATCTCAGAAACCAACCTCTGTGAAGGTGACAAAATAAATAAGGATGCATATTATTAAAATAACATAATCAACAAGCTTGATCAGATACGTATACATGGAATTTTGTACACAACAAGCAGATTACGCATTTTCCCCCCAAACACACTAAACATACTAAAAAGCATGAAAATGTATTAGGCCACAAGAAATCTCAACAAATTTCCCCACCTCACCCCCCAAAAACCCAACAAACACGAGGTAGCACACAAACCATATTCACTACCCACAATAAGAAATTAACGAAGAAAGCACGCATTGAAGAAGTTCTCCTGGAGGCACTTTGGTCTTAGGGAAAGAACACAGCCCTTCGTGTCAAACCAGCAGCTAAAACTCTAGTGCTGCAAATTACCACAACATTGTAATTTTGGAAAGGCCCTTAACTTCCCTAAACCTCAGTTTCCTCACTGTAAAGCTGGGATAAGAAAAGAATCTTCCCCTAGGGGTTTAGCAAAGATTAAACTTAATACGTGGGACTTCCCTGGGGGCGCAGTGGTTAAGAATCTGCCTGCCAATGCAGGGAACACGGGTGAGATCTCTGGTCCGGGAAGACCCCACATGCCACGGAGCAACGAAGCCCGTGCACCACAACTACTGAGCCTGCGCTCTAGAGCCCACGAGCCACAACTACTGAGACCGCATGCCGCAACTACTGAGCCTGCACGCCTAGAGCCTGTGCTCCGCAACGAGAGGCCGCCACAGTGAGAAGCCCACGCACCGCAACCAAGAGTAGCCCCCGCTCGCCGCAACTAGAGAAAGCCCGTGCGCAGCAGCGAAGACCCAACACAGCCGAAAATTTTTAATTAATTAATTATTTTTTAAAAAGTAAACTTAATACATAAGTATGAGTCCCTCCCTTGAGGAAACTTGGTAACTAAGTCTCTCTAAAAAGTATGGATGCAGGGAATTCCCTGGCGGTCCAGTGGTTAGGACTCAGCACTTTCACTGCCGAGGGCCTGGGTTCAATCCCTGGTCAGGAAACTGGGATCCCACAAGCCGCATGGCGTGCTCAAAAACGAAAAAAAAAAAAAGTATGGATGCAAAAGATCATGGTTGATATCAATTCACAAATCCAGAGGGGGTAAACTGAGGCACCAGGGGGCTGATTCAGAGTACAGGCACCAAATCTTTTTTTTTTTTTTTTTGCGGTACGCAGGCCTCTCACTGTTGTGGCCTCTCCCGTTGCGGAGCACAGGTTCCAGACGCGCAGGCTCAGCGGCCATGGCTCACGGGCCCAGCCGCTCCGCGGCATGCGGGATCCTCCCGGACCGGGACACGAACCTGCGTCCCCTGCATCGGCAGGCGGACTCTCAACCACTGCGCCAGCAGGGAAGCCCCAAGGCACCAAATCTTGATCCGCCCCACCTTTCAGATTCTCCGCCTCTGCTGCCTTCCCACCCCCTCGAGGCTCCCCATCCTCCCTGGAAGGAGCCCCCGGAAGAGAGACACAGCCCTTACCTCCAGAACAGCTCACACAGGCTGTGCAGCGGCCATTTCTGTCCAAGTAGTAGTCGGGATCACACTGCTTCCTGCAGTCATCGGGCCCCTGAGGGCACAGCTCCTTCAGGGAACGCCCTGGGGAAGAGAAGCAGAGAAGCTCCAGGTCAGGCCACCTTGGAGGGTCATTGCTGCTGGGGTGTGGGCAGGGCCTGCCTCAGAAAGAGGTGACTCAGAGGTGACAGAGGTGGAGAGAAATGAGCTCCTGAGGAACATCGTTCAAACCTGAGTTGTGGCACCATGGACTACTCTGTTATTGACTCAATTATTTCCCTTTTGTCTTGTTTAGGCCTGAGTTAGGCTGCTGTTCGTTACAACCAAAGGAATCTAGACCAGCTGATCGCAACATTTCTCGTGTTCCCTGGTCATTCTGGGAGAGCCTGTGGACCCTGCTCAGAATCTCATTTTCAAGTGCACAAAATAAAATACTTAGGATGACGGCGGAACCAGCTATGTTGGCAAACAGTTATCAAAGCGTTAAACAAAGTAATTTAAGATGTAATACATGTGATTCTTTGTAAACTCATTAAATAAGATCTAATAACTACCATAGTTTCAAAGTAGTGATGAAAGTAAACAAGGTCTTATGATATCTGCAGCAGTTGTAACATAATATGAGAACACCTGGTTTCTACTGATGGAAAAACTGTAGGTTCTGCTAGTACCGCTGTGCTTTGTTGCCTTAGTTCATAATGGAAGGAATTCATAAAGGGAATTTTTGTTAGAGGCGAATGAAAATAAGTGAACTCAATCAGGTTCATGGCTTCCCTGAAATCTACTCACGGACCCTTGGGAGTCCATGGGCCACAGGTAAGAGTCCCGGCTCTAGAAGAACATGCAAGAGCCTCTCAAAAGTACTAGCTTGATGGTACGCACCCTCTAGCTCAGGAAACTTCAGTAGCTCCCCAGTGGGCTTTCAGAGAGGTAAATCTGACCCACCACTCCTTGCTGAAAACTTTCAAAGACTTCTCATGGCTCCCAGGAGAGAGGTCTAGGTCCTTACCATGGTCAATGCCCACTCATATACCCCTGGCTCTATTCTCTAGCCACACTGGAGTCTCCCTGTTCCCCAAGGTGGCCATGTTCCCTTCTGCCCCAGGGCCTTTGCACAAGCTGGTCCTCTGCCAGGACTGCTTTTCCACTCTTTCCCCTAGTAAACTCCCACTCAGCCTTCACATCATAGTCAAGGCATCACTTCCTCAGCAACTTGGACAGGACCCCTGTTATAAACCGTCAGAGAGCCACATACCTTGCTCTCTTACACCTAACTCTGTTGTAATTCCATATTTATTTAGAGGATAAACTTAGTGTCTGGATTTCCCACATGAGTGTCAGCTCCTCAAGGATGGATCTTTCTGTGTCTGCTCACCAATGAGGCCCCCGTCACAGGGGCTGGCACGTATTCGATCAATACATGTTCTGACAACCTAAGCAATACAGACTCCTCAGCCCGGCACACCCAGCCCTCACTCTTGTCTGCGGACTCCTGGTCTGGCGTCATTGTACCTCATTTGCTTCATGTACTCTGTACCCCAGCCAGCCTGGGCCTCTCCCATCTTTTCTCTAGCACTCCTCAGATGTCCTGGAATGTTGTTATGGGTTGAATTATGCCCCCCCCACAAAAAGTGAAGTCCTAACCCTCCAGTATCTCAGAATGTGATCTTATCTGAAGACAGGGCCCCTACAGAGGTCATCAAGTTAACATGAAGTCGTTAGGGTGGGCCCTCATTCCGTATGACTGGTGTCCTTAGAAAAAGGGGGAAATTTTAGATACAGAGACAGATATGCACACAGGAAGATGCCCACATGAAGAGTGGAGGTATGCTGCCACAAGCCAGGGAACCACCAGAAGCTGGGAGAGAGGTCAGAGCCTTGCCTGGAGCCTTCAGAGGAAGCACAGCCCTGCCAACACATTGGTCCTGGACTTCTAGCCTCCAGAACCGTGAGAAAATGAATTGCTGGTGTTGAAGCCACTCAGTTTGTGGTACTTGGTTAATGGCAGCCCAGGAAACTGATATGAGAGATACCCCCTCCATCTCCATTTCCACCCCAGGGAACCCTTCGTATCTAGCCAGGTCCGGCTGAAACCACCCCCCCACCATGGACCTTTCCTGATCACCTGATCCTTTCCAGATTCCCCTCCTGGGTCCCTTTAACATCGCCTCTCAGCACCAGGGGCTGTTCTGGCGTGAACTTTAGAAAACCCTCTGTTGCAGGATACACACTCACAGGTTCAGAGTAACTGAGTTGGGGGTCAGTCTGACTCACTAGACTCACACTTACTGACCACCAACTTCGCGCCAGGGACTGATTTATTTTTATTTATTTATTTGGCCATGCTGCAGCATGTGGGATCTTAGTTCCCTGACCAAGGACCGAACCCATGCCCCCTGCAGTGGAAGTGCGGTGTCCTAACCACTGGACCACCAGGGAAGCCCCCAAGCACTGATTTAAGAGATTGAAGGTGGAGGTCCCTGCCCTCATGGAACTGACACTCTAGCCTGGGAAAGAGACAGCACGTAAAGAAAGAAATTAGCGGGACTTCCCTGGTGGTCCAGTGACTAAGAGTCCGTGCTCCCAATGCAGGCGGCCCGGGGTTCGATCCCTGGTCAGGGAACTAGATCCCACATGCTGCAACTAAGAGTTCGCATGCCGCAACTAAAAACAGATCCCGCGTGCGGCAACTAAGATCCAACGCAGACAAATAAATAAATATTAAAAAAAAAGAAATTAGCAAGTGGGTTCAGACTTCAGAGACAGACTCCAAAGAACATACAGCAGGAGCTCAGGGAGAGGAAAGCAGTGGAGAGTGGAGTGACAGAGTGAGACAGCGGGGGATGGGGGGGCCTACTGAGTCCCAAAGGACTGAAGGACGCAGCTGTGCAGGGGCCGGGGCGGGGGTGGGCTGGGAGCATTCCAGGCAGAGGTAATGGCCAGTGCAAAGGCCCTAGGGGAGGAAAAGGCGTGGCTTGTGCAGAGGACATGGGCCCTGGAGTAGAGGGAGCAGAAAAATGATGAGTGTTTATTGACTGCTAGTTTCTTCTTTTCCCATCTTTCACGTAGATCTTCTCCCCTGAGCACCACTTTCAGAATCAGAAACGAAATGGTTAAGAAAGCCTCAGGGGTTGTGCTGGTTCTGAGAACTGGTTCCCAAGTGTCCCTCTGTCCTGATCCTCCCAGTCTCCGCTCAGCGCCTTTCTGACTCCAGATGTTCTCACAGTTTGTCCTCACTTTCCGGTCACCACCTTCACCTCTGTCTCAGCATTAGACAGGCTGGCGCCAGCTGCTTTGGCCCCCGAAACTCTCACGGGCAGAACTGCTCTTCATTGAGTCTGGGCCGCCAGCCCCTCCGCCCTGCCTTTCCCCAACCCCCTTCACCCCTTTTGCTTCCGCCAAATGGAGCCCCTCCCAGGTCTTGAATGCCCATCCTTGCCCACTCCAGGCCTTGGCATATTCTGTGTCCTCTAACCAGAGCACACCTCCTCCCCACCTTGGCCTGGCCAACCCCTGCTTGTCCTCAGGATGCCTTTGGATGCCACCTCCTCAAGGAAGTCCCCCCTGCATTTTCCAACAAGGTCAGGTCCCCCAGGAGTGTGTTCTCATGGTTCCCAGATGCTAACTGCCTGTTGCAGCAGACATATTTTGGAAGGACTTTTCAGCCCACAGGCTGCCCTTCTTGGAGAACTGCCCTCATTCCCCCCGCCCCCGCCCCACTAGCAGTGGTCCAGGGCAGCCCTCGCCTTGGGGAACCAGAGCAGAGGTGGACATCTGGACTTTTCAGAGCCATCAGATGCTTTCTTCTTGTGCTTTGGAATTGGGGCTGAAAGATGTTTGTCGAGTGTCCCCCCTGTTGCCCTGAAGAAGGAGTGCAAATGGGGAGGGAACTGTGGACCAGCCGAGCTCAGCCAGAGCAGGGAGGGCAGGGGAGGCCTCCGCTTCCTCCTTGGAGAAACCCTCAGCTCCCCCAGGACAAGATGGGGTACACCCACCTGGCCCCAAACAAACTGTGCTCTCTGCCTAACACCAGGCCTGGCTTCACATCAACCCCCCACGCCTGCGGGGGAGACCCCTCCTATGGGGGGTGAGTGTGGGCACAAAAGGTAGGGTGATCCAGGAAGGAGGGTGCAGAATAGGAAGGGGGTGTAGCCCGCACACAGACTCTTCACTGGTATGTCCTGCTGCCTCTCCAAATGCAATGCCTCGGGGTCAGCACCAAATAAGAGCGAAGGGCTCAGGACTCTAGTTAGACAGCCATGTTTGAGCCCCGCCTGAGCCACTTGCTAGCATGTGACCATGGGCAAATCCCTGATCCCCGCCGTGTGCAAGTTTCCTCTTTGGGGCTCCTATCAGGGCTCAATGAGCTAAGAGAGTTACAGGGCTCAGCACTGTGGCTGGCGTGGCACATGCTCCACCAATGATAACCATTGCTGTTGTTATGAGTCAGTAAGTGAGCTCCCCGTCACTGGGGGGTGTGTAAGCAGAGGGCTGGGGATCAACTGTTGAGGATGTTAGAAAGGGCATAACAGGTCTGGGTGGGAGGAGGGATCTGATGACATCTTAATTTCTCAATCTCAAAGGTCTCCCCGTTTCCTTCCTCTACCAACCGGCCCCGGTACACAGCTGAGTGCTGATTGCAGACAGCGGGCAAAATGTCAGAAATTTCCCCGAGAGACAAAGGAAGGGGTTTTTGTGGGTTTTTCATTTTTCCTTTCTTGCATTCCCGGAAGCACAGGGTCAATAAAACTCCAGCAAAATGCCCCGCCCACCACACCAGCATGGGGCGCTCAGCCACCCCCGGTCACTGGGCCTTGGAGACGGAACATGTGGGGGAAGGGAGCCCCCTTTTCCCAAGTTACAGCATCTAAGTGGAGGGAGCCTGAGACTGAGATGTCACCCTCTCTCTCCCCACCCACTCCCCATCAAGCCCTGCTAGGCAGGCATCAAGGGGGGCTGGGGGGCATGGGAAGGAAGTGTCTGTCTTTCTCCCTGCGGCTGGGATTGCAGGTCCTATGGAAAGTCACAGAGCCCTGTGGGCCACACCACTCAGGAGCCCTGACCGCTGCTCTCCTGGGGAGATGCGGTGTTGTTTAAGCCCCCAGTCTGCGGTATTGCGGTATTGTGTTATGGCAGCCTGAGCAGACTGAGACAGATGGGTAGATGTATGGGGGATGGGTGGCAGAAAGAAAAGGAAGGGGGATGGGAGGCAGGAGGAGGGAGAGATGGACAGGTTAGTGAGTGAGTGAAAGAACAGCTAGGTAGACAGGCAGGTACGTGGGTGGGTGGGTATGTGGGTGGCCAGCCCTTAAGGCACTAAAGTCCCAAGCACTAAAAAAGCAGGGGAACCCACCTGTTACATACTTCAAGTCCAACACTAAACCAGGAAATAAAAGCGAGACAGTCCAACGAAGTTCTACTTTTTCCCCTACAATGACTTCTTACAATCATTTTTGGAAATAAAAAATATCAAATTCTCTCCCAAAATATTTCTCTTGGTCCTTGGTGGCCTGAGCACGGGCTGGGTCTGCGCTCATGGTGGAGCAAAGAGGCTGCAGGTCTAGGAACAGACTGACCAGGCTTCCTGCCCAGCTCGGGCCACATACCCTTGGCGATCTTGTGCATTGTGGCCTGTCGCCATCCTCCAGACAGCAATGCTGGGCCCTCTACCTGTTCTGAAGACCCTTGCCCACTTCCAGTGGCTTGCTGTCCTCAAAGCGAGAGGCAGTTATGATGAGCACATAGGTGCAGTCCTCCCTCACACTCTCTGCTGGCATAACTAATGTCTTTCCTCCCCCATGAGTCCCTGTTCCCGGAGGTCAGAGACCACAGCTGAGCCCCTTGCAGCTAAGGCCACTGGATGTGCCTTGGGACTTTGATAACAACCACAGGGGATGGGGATGCTTCATGACCTTGTGACCCTGAGCCTCATCTGCAAAGTGGGGAGAACAAGACCCATGCCTGTTCTGGAAGGATTTCCTGTTGGTGCCCTTCATCTACTCATGGGGCCCATCATTGTGCTGGGGGCAGGTGAGCCTTCCAGGAAGTGAGCTCTGGGCACGGAGACTGGTCCCCAAGTGAGCTATAGTCCTGGCAGCCCTGGGACAAACGAGTTCCCAGGGCAGGAAAGATGAGGCTTGCCAACTGCTCGTAGGCCTGGAAATGAGCGGCGGTCAGGGGGTGTCAATAGCCCAGGCTCTGGGGTCATAGAACCCTGGGCTCCAGCCCCAGTTGGCTCCCCCATTTCCCAGCTCTGTGACCTTGGGCAACTTGCTTAACCTTGCAGCACCCCTAAAAGTCTCATCTGCAAAATGGCGATGACCAAGGATGATGGTGAAGATCCTATGGGAGGACGCAATGTGCGGGAGGCCTCAGACTAGTGTATACGCCGGGAGAATTCAACAAGGAGCAGCTGTTCATTAAAACCTATAGCCAATGGCAATGACGATGTTGGCTCGGGTCTTTCCCACTCACCAATCTCCCAGGAGTGTTGTAACCTGAGGACAAAACTCCCCTCTCGTCCCCATTCCCAACACCCCTACTCACACTCGGGGCAGCGGTAGCAGCACTTCCCGGCAGCCTCGTTGTAGTAGCGGCTGGAGTCCCCTCCACAGGCATCCTCGGAGACTCGACCCTGGAGGGTGAAACACACTGGTGAGACCAGGAGGGTCCCAGACACCCACCCTCCATCCTGCCCCTCAGGTCCCAGGAGGCCTGGTCTCTACTTGCTATCAGGCCAGGCCTGAGGTGGAGCCTCACGTTATAGAAGTCAGGACAGAAACTTCCTGGAACCCGCTCCACCTTTGGTCTTCCCAGCGGAGGTGGAGGCAACCCCAGCCTTCCATAACTCAGGCCCTAACCTTGAAATCTCCCTTGACGATCTCCTCCAGTACTCACACCCAGCCCATCAGCAAATTCTCTCAGCCCCTTCGGACCAACATCCCCACCTCCTCCACCTGGTCCCAGCCCCCAGCCTCTCTCCCTGGGAATAATTCAGTTGCTTCCTACTTGGCTTCCAGCATGGGCCCAGCAATAAGAAGCTCTGGTAAACTTGTCTGTTGATGTCTAGCACTCATGCAGAAAAGCACACAGATCTCAAGTATATACACACTGAATTTTTACAGCATAAACACATCCTGCCACCAGCACCCAGATCCAGAAACAAGATACTAGTACCCAGCAGCCACCTCCTGCCCCTTCCCGCCACGAAAGTCCCACCTCCTGCCCCTTCCCGCCACGAAAGTCCCCCCCGCTAACCTGACTTCTACACCAGAGATTTGTTTTGTCCACTTTAGAACTTTACCTAGATAGAAACGTACACCCTGGCAACTGGATTTTTTAACTCAAAATTCTATTGTGAGAATCACACACATTGTTGCAAACAGCAACCATTCATTCAAGTTCACTGCCTTGCAGTATTGCATCCCATGAATATGCACAATTTATCTACTCTACACTTTTTTTTTTTTGAAGATGTTGGGGGTTGGAGTTTATTAATTTATTCACTTATTTTTGCCGTGTTGGGTCTTCATTTCTGTGCGAGGGCTTTCTCTAGTTGCAACGAGCGGGGGCCACTCTTCATCGCGGTGCACGGGCCTCTCACTATCGCGGCCTCTCTTGTTGCGGAGCACAGGCTCCAGATGCGCAGGCTCAGTAGTTGTGGCTCACGGGCCCAGTTGCTCCGCGGCATGTGGGATCCTCCCAGACTAGGGCTTGAACCCATGTCCCCTGCATTAGCAGGCAGATTCTCAACCACTGCGCCACCAGGGAAGCCCCTCTACTCTGCTCTTGATGGACCTTTGGGTTGTTTCCACTTCTTTGATCATTATGAATAATCCCACTAGGAACCTTCTTGTACCTGTGTTTTGGTGCACATATGCACACATTTCCATTGGATGTATACCTAGGAGTGGAATTGTAGGGTCAAAGTATGTGTACGCTTGGCTTTGATTCATTCTCCATACAGTTTTCTAAATTGTACTAATTGACATTTCACTGCTGGGTGTGTGTTCCAGTTGCTCCACATCTTTGCTAACACTTAGTATAGTCAGTTTTTTTTAATTTTAGCCATTTGGGTGAGCATATAGTGGAATTTCATTGCATCTTTTATTTGCATTTCTCTGATGAGTGATGATGTTGGGTACTTTTTCACATGTTTATCAGCTGTTTGGATATTCTCTCTTGTCAGATGCATATTCAGGTCTTTTGTCCATTTTTTAAAAAATTAGATTGTCCGACTTTTCTTCCTGATACGTGGGAATTCTTTATATATTCTGGATACAAGTTCTTTTTGAATATATGCACTGCAAACCTCATCTCCCATCTTATGGTTTGCCTTTCCACTTTCTTACTGGAGTCTTTTGATGAACAGGGTTCTTAGTTCTAATGAAGTGCAATTAATGTATCCATCTTTACTTTTACAGTTAATGTTCTAGTTAATGTCCAATATTTGCCCACCCAATGCATTTAGATATTCTCCTACATTGTCTTCTAGATGGTGTTACTTAACCTTTCCTATTCAGATTTCATTTTGGTGTCTGGTGTGAAATAGAGTCAAGACTCATTTTTTTTAAGGAATAGGCATTTTTAACAAGCTCCCCAGTGTTCCCAGGGCTCCTTGAAAGCTAAGCCCCTCTGTTAGGGGCTGGTTCATGAGAGGAGAGCCTCTGCTGAGTTTGGGGGAAGGAACTTTGTCCTTCCTGCTGAATGAGAGGGGAGCATGAAGCAGGTTTCTGGGAAGACCCATAACAGGGAGCTCCAGGAAGGGAGAGTGGGAGGGAGTGGGGGAGACAGGGGAGGAGGGAGCTGTGTCCCACCTCTGTGTCTTCAGCATCCGAGATGATGCCTGGCAGACAGGAGGTGGCCACTCATGGGATGAATGAGGTAGGGGCTTTCTTGGTTTGGGGAAGGAAAGCAGAAGCCCTTTACCTGCTGGGGAGAGGCCTGGCCGGCCCAAGGGGATTCCCTAGTCTTTTCTCCACCCGAGGAAACTGTGAAAATAATAAACGAATACGTCTGCTATGGGCAGAGAGCAGCAAGGAGGCCAGCGTGGCTGGAAGGTGGACACGTGGAGTGTCAACTACATTCTTCATTTTTCTTTGTCTGCACATCTGAAATGTTGCCACATAAATTCGAAATGATAAACATAACCTACATTTGCAGACACCAGTCACACAGCACTTATGCGTCTCATGTAATCCAGAGCCCGGGGCCTTGAGGACAGTCTGTTTGCCAATGGCGCCCAGCCATCCCCTCCAGAGGAATCTCATTCTTCTCAAGTAAACAGAGCCTGTCTAGGGGCAGAGACCTGCCAGGACAACCCAAGCTTCTCCCTGACCCACAGCGTCTCACCATGCGAGCTCGGAAGCCTATGGCTGGGGTGGGCTGGGGGGCAGGTGGCGTGAGGGTTCAGCCCTGCTAGGCCTGCTGATTGTGTGGGAAATTCTGGGCCCTTGGCCTGGGTTTTCCCCTCCTGGCCTGCCTGCTCCTCTCACTGATAGCTGTGGGCTCTGACGGGGACGTGGCCCTGATCACTCTCCCAGGGCCTGAGGGGACAGCTGAGGGGAGCCCAAATGCTTATCCTTCATCTCCTGCCACCTCACCCTGGGTCAGTGGAGGGCTGGGAGGGGCAGAGAAGAAGAGGGAACCCATGGTATTACCTATCACTCCCCCGCCACCAACCATGAGTCACACATCACCTCCTTTAGGCCACCCCCAGCCCTTTGGGGCCAGATCACCACCCCACATTACAGATGAGGAAACTGCAGCTCAGAGAGGTGCAGTTACCCACCCAAGGTCACACAGCAACTAAGCGCAGACAGGAGATTTTGAGCTTCACTGTGTCCTCAGTTCTCTCTCCCTTTCTGGGCCACAGGCTGCCCATCATGAAAATGAGAAAGGTCCAGTGTGCTGAGAAGGACGCCACATCACATCGGTGGTCTTCCTACCAAAAGTCCACAATCTGAATCAAATCATGAGGAAACATCAGATAAACCCAAACTGAGGGGTGTGCTACAAAACAACTGGCCTGGACTCTAAAAATGCCACTGCATGAAAGATGAGGAAGAGCTGTGGAATGTTCCAGTATAAAGAGGCTAAAAACTGGAGAACTGAACGCAATGTCTGGATTGGATCCTGAATCAGGCTGGGAAGGGGGATATGCTGTAAAGGAGAATATTGAGATAACTGGCGAGATTTGAATATGGGCTTTACATTTGATTATGTTCTATCAAGCTGAATGCCTGAAAACTTGTTTATGTAAGATGTCCTTTTTGTAGAAGAAACATGCTAAAATATGTAGGGGTGAAGGATCAAAATGTCTGCAACTAACTAGCCAAAGGTTCAGTAAAAGACGATAAGAATAAAGTGTATACATAAAGAGAGAGAGCGAAATAAAGCAATTGTACAAAACCGCATGTGTAAATAGTAGCACCCCCTAGGATTCTAAGTGCTCAGGAAGGAGAGGGCAGCTCTTTTCAACAATAAATCTGTGTAAATCCGTAGTTTGCCACCAGGGGGCGCGATCATCTCACCGTCCCCAGGGACAGTGGGATTTCAGCCAGGATGTGCAGCTGAAGCCCACCAGAGCCCCAAGAAGGGAGTAGAGAACTTGGGGGCCTCCGTTCCCGGGTGGGGCTTATGGGAGAAGGGCTGGCCCCCCCGACCCCATGGAGGGGCCGACCCCGGCTTCCCCCAGCCATTCCCAGAGATGTAGGTGGGGTCCAGGCTGGGGCATAGCTCACCCCATCCCCTAGCACTCATCCCAGACATCCCCAGGCCCCTGTGACTGGCCTTCTCTGGAAAAGACACTGGGGACTTTTCTTTGACTATGATGTCATGGCTTTACAAGCGCCCAGAAAATGGGTCAATGCAATGCACACACGTTGCAGAAGAAACAACAGCACTTACTGAGCCCAAGGGCCCTGTGAGACCCTATTAGCACAGAAATCTGTCTGGGAGAGGTGAAGAGTCTGCCCAAGAGCACACACCTTGTGGAGGGTCAGGCTCTGAGTCCAGTCAGCTGACCTGACCACTCCAGGGCTACACCAAACACCTACTGTGTGCTGGAGAGCTGACGGGTCCCAGAACTCCGTCCAGGGCCGGCACTCCAGTCAGGGAGGCAACCCCATCTTCCCAGGGTGTTCCCAGCCCGGAAACTAGAGAGGGGTGGAACCGGGGCCCTGAGCTTTGCCTTAGCAGCGTTGTCCGTGGTCCCCCAAAGCTGGCCCCCACCCGGGCTCAGCCCTCACCCCCGGCCCCATGCATTGCCCTCCCTCTGCCATCTCCCCATCTGCCCCACTGCCTCCACCCGCCTTGGTCTCCTACTACCCACTCACATGGGCCCTTCACCCATACCAGCTCCTGGCAGAGAAAGCAGCAGCCCCGGCGTCTACAGCAGCCTCTGAATTGTGAGGGCCCTGCCAGTTTCCGCTGGCCGTGGGCCCAGACCCTGGACGGCCCATCAACTCCTGCTGCCCCTGGGGAAGGGGGAGAGACAGCTGGGCCACCCTCTGACCCCAGCCTGGGAGGGAAGGGGGGGTCAGAAAGGGGAGAGTGGGAGGGGGAAGTCCGAGGCCTGGGAGGGGGGGCTTTTGGATGGGGTTCCCCGGCAGGTTTGAGGCAGAGCAAGTTGTCCACAGGGTGATGAGCTATGTAACCAGAGGCCTGTGGCCCAAGCTTAGTGGTATCAAGATAAAGACGGAGTGGCCTGAAACCTTCCCATTTCTAGACTTATTTTCAGGTTGATTTGGTTTTCCCTACAAAACCTGGTAAATTTCACTTTCAAAAAGCCCCACCTGGGGCTTCCCTGGTGGCGCAGTGGTTGAGAGTCCGCCTGCCAATGCAGGGGACCCAGGTTCGTGCCCCGGTCCGGAAGGATCCCACGTGCCGCGGAGCGGCTGGGCCCGTGAGCCATGGCTGCTGAGCCTGCGCGTCCGGAGCCTGTGCTCTGCAACGGGAGAGGCCACAACAGTGAGAGGCCCGTGTACCGCAAAAAAAAAAAAAAAAAAAAAAAAAGCCCCACCTGGCCACAGCTGCGGAGACACAGGAGCAAGGCCACACCTGTAGAAGCCGAGAGCCTAGAGCTGAGGGCGAGGCGCTGGGGCGGGAGCTGGAGGAGTCAGGTCAGATGCAAAATACCCACAAGGGCCGGAGGTGGGCAGAGCTGGGAGGCGCACCCCACCCGCACCTCTATTACTCACAGTGAGGTGTCGGAGCCCAGTGGCATTGGTACCACTTGGGAACTTGCTAGAAATGCAGAATCCCAGGCCTCACCTAGACCTACCATCTATCCCATTTTACAGATGGGGAAACTGAGGCACGGCGGTGTTAAGAAACTTGCCTCAAGTCCCACAGCTAGGCAGTGTTAGAGACAGGATTTGGCCTTAGCCATGTGGCTCAGGCTCTTATCCAGCAGGCTCTGCTTCCCTCGTCCCGTCTGTTTAACCTCCAGCTCTACTCTCAAACCCACCAGCTCTTCCTCACCTCCCTGCCTCTGGGCTTGAGAATGGCCAGCCAGGGTCTCCTCACATCCACCCATCCCCCGCATCCCACTTACAGTGCAGACGCCAGAGCGATCTTTTCAAAACACAGATCTGGCCTCCTCCCCTCCGCCCTGTTGAAGATGAGGAGATGGCTTCCAACCGAACTATGGATAAAGGCCAAAGTCCTGACAGTGGCCCAAGAGACCCTGCCGGGCCAGCCCTGGCCCATCTGGCCTGTGCAACCTCAGGCGCCCTCTCCCACCAGCCTTCTTCCCATTCCCACGTGCACCCTCCAGCAGCCTTGTACACACTGTTCCCCTGAGCATCCCATCCACCAGGTCCAGCACATCCCAACTCATCCTTCAGATCTCATTCATGCATTCCTCTTCCCCAGGCACGCCCCCCACTCCCTGATCACCCCCATCCAGGTCAGGTCTCAGCAGGCGAAAATCAAGATGTGGACAAGGCTCTGTCCTTGCTGGAGGCTCTAGGGGAAAATCCATTTCCTTGTGGTTAAGACTGAGGTCCCGTCTCTTTGCTGTCAACTAAAGTCGTTCCAGCTTCTAGAGGCTGCCGCATTCCTTGGCTTGCGGCCCCCTTCCTCCATCTGTAAAGCACACAACAGTGGGGAGAGTCCTTCTCCTATCACATCTCCCTCTTCTTTTGTGTCATCTCTCTTTAATGCAGCCAGGAAAGTTTCTCTGCTTTTAAGGACTCGTGTGAGGACATTGGGCCCACCTGGATAATCCAGGCTAATCTCCCCATCTCAAGGTCTGTACCCTTAATCACAGCTCCAAAATTCTCATTGCCGTATAAGGTGACATGTTCACGGGTTTCTGGCCACAGAAACCTAGTAAGTAACCACTAGGCTATTCTGCCAACAGGCTGGGCTTTGTCATCTCCTAGTCCTGGGGGATCTGAACCCTCCCTCCACCCTGAGGGTTCACCTGAGCTCCAGACCAAGAGACCACATGAAACTGAAGTCATCCTCCTCCCCGACTTTAAACACACCCATGACACACAGCATGTCCCTGCCCTGGCCGTATCCCTCACGGCCATCACACCTATGTTCAGGATCCAGTTCCTACCTCTGGTCTCCAGGAAGCTGAGGGGGACTGTGTATGGCTCCATGCAGCCTGGCCTCATAGCTGGAGATAAAACCCAAAGACAGTAGACACAGAAAGAGCCTGGAAGGAAGAGGAAGGAGCCTGGAGCCCCTGGCAGGAGAAACAGGTAAGCACCTCCTCTGAGATGAAGTTTATGAGAGTTGATGAGTTTATCCTCACTGAGTATCTTCCATGTGGGATGCAGGAAGATGAGAAGAGGTCTGTGTGGGACTTCCCTGGAGGCGCAGTGGTTAAGAATCCACCTGCCGATGCAGGGGACACGGGTTCGAGTCCTGGTCCAGGAAGATCCCACATGCCGCGGAGCAACTAAGCCCGTGCGCCACAACTACTGAGACCATGTGCCACAACTGTTGAAGCCCGCGCGCCTAGAGCCCGTGCTCCGCAACAAGAGGAGCCACCGCAATGAGACACCCACGCACGGTAACAAAGAGTAGCCTCCGCTCGCCACAACTAGAGAAAGCCTGAGTGCAGAAACGAAGACCCAGTGCAGCCAAACATTAATTAATTAATTTTTTAAAAAAAGAATTGTACCAATTCAAAAAAAAAAAAGGAAGGGGTCTGTGGTCAGCGGAATAGTCCCCCTCCAAAGATGTCCACGCCCTAATCCCCAGAACCTGTGTCACCTTAAATGGCAATGGGGAATTAAGGTGGCAGATGGAATTAAAATTGCTAATCGGTGACCTTGAAAAGGGGTGATGATCCTGGATTATAGGGGGCACAATGTAACCACAAGGGTCCTTAAAAGTGCAGAGAGGGAGGCTGAAGAGTCAGAGTCAGAGTGTCAGAGAAGGAGACAGGACGGGTGCAGCGTCAGACGGATGCTATGCAGCTGGAGTGAAGACGGAGGAAGGGACCACGAGCCAAGGAGTGCAGGTGGCCTCTGGCAGCCAGAAAGACAAGGGACTGGATTCTCCCCTGGAGCCTCCAGAGAGGAGCACAGCCCCGCCTACACCTTGATTCCAGCCCAGGGACAACCATTTCAGACTTAAGAACTACAGACCTGAAAGATAATAATCTGTGTTGTTTCAAGCCACTGATTTTGTAGTAATGACAGTCACAATAAGAAAATAAGGGCTTCCCTGGTGGCGCAGTGGTTGAGAATCTGCCTGCTAATGCAGGGGACACAGGTTCGAGCCCTGGTCTGGGAGGACCCCACATGCCGCAGAGCAACTAGGCCCGTGAGCCACAACTACTGAGCCTCTGCATCTAGAGCCTATGCTCCGCAACAAGAGAGGCCGCGATAGTGAGAGGCCCACGCACTATGATGAAGAGTGGCCTCCGCTTGCCACAACTAGAGAAAGCCCTCGCGCAGAAACGAAGACCCAACACAGCCAAAAATAAATAAATAAACCAATGTGGGGTTTAAAAAAGAAAACAGGGCCCCTCCTGAGATGACAAAGAGTAACCCTGAGTCCCCTCTACCACTCATTCACTGAAGGCCCAGCAGGAACCAGGCCCTGTGCTACGTGCTGGGGACAACACAGAGGCCAACTCCAGGCAGTGATGTTTCGTGAAGACAGCTCCCAGGACAGGCACATGGGAGACACTAAATAACAATCCACGGAATGAATGACGCAGGGGACCCTCACAGATGGGATCAGGAAAATACCCGAATCACTAGCACAAAGTGGAATAACATAAGAGTCATGAGATAAACAGAGAAAAAGAACTAACGGGGGATTCATGATGGTTCTTGGAGGAGAATTCCGTTTTGGGGTTTGTTTTGTTTTGCTTTGTTTTGTTGAAGGATTCTTGAGGGGAGGGAATCTCAGACAGAAAGCTCCGCAGAGGCAAAGGTACAGAGGCCGGCAAGAATAGAGCTGTGGGGCATTCAGTGTCTTGATGGGCTGGACAGTGAAAGCAGGACAGGAGGCCCAGGACTCAGGGCCTCAGTCTGCACTGACTGAACTCTCGTTTCCCACCCTGCGTTCCAGCAAACACTGGTGCTGCAGGATGTCAGCAGGTGACAAGCAAAACAAGAAAGGAAACACAAAGAATCCCTGGGTTCCATTTGAGCGGTTTCTCAGAGCGTTTTATCTGCTTACTTGCTGCCTGATTCTCCAAGGAAAGGTTCGGGGTGGGAACAGAGCAGACAAACTCTTTCCCAAACTTAGCTGGCTGTAGAGCCCTTTCCTCGTGGAACTACGATTCCCTGGAAGTGACTTTGGGAAATACTGCCTTTGGCAGTAGGGAGCCACTAAGGGTTGTAGAGCAGCTAATATGTGAGGGTTTGGACAGGATGGAGGTGAGTAACAAAACCAAGGTCTGGCCTCGGAGCCCAAATTCTGCAACTTCTTACTCCTCGCTTCCCACTGACGCCCCTCCTGCCCAGGAGAAACCCCAAGCCAGCCATGTGAGCCTGTTGTTCAGATAATAGCCTTCCTGGAGGTCCTGGGGCCACAGCAAGTGTCTGAAATGCACACTCAGCTATACCTCAGACGTGGTAAAGTCCACCCCCTTCCTGGAATAACAGTCCCCTGTAGAGCCAGCCACCAAGGGACACTAGCAACGCCAATGAAAACTTGATGGTGTCAAAGAGTAAGGATGGGCGGAGAGTCAGCTCCCCAGTGGTACTTCGGCTTTCCAAGCCCTCTTGGAGGTGCCTGGGATGCCTTCCCCAGCGTCAGCCCACCTGCCCAGATGGCGTCGGCAGGGACCATCTCTGTCCTCCCAGCCCCACCCCCGGACTGTCGGGACAGAGAGAGCATGTGTCCTGGGTGGGAAGGTGAAGGTTTGGTTTAGGAGTTTCATGGTCCTGGACGGTTGGAACCATTTCAGGGGACCATGCCCTCCCCGAGCACGGGAATAATGTGGGGCTCACGGCAGGCAATGAAATGAGGCCATGGACGATGCCTCTGGGAGTTCTCAGCCCCCTGGAGGTGCAGAGCCCCTCACGTGAAACCTGCTGACGGAGCTTCCAGAGCAAGCCCCGGCCCCGCCCCAGACGCCCTTGCTGATGGTCCGTGTGACCTGGATGTTGGTGAGGACGTTGGCAGTATCCATGGCACAGAGCCTGTCATCCCAAACTATACAGGCTGGCCACCTCCTCCTCCCCTCCAGGAGCTTTTCCCCTCCAACCCAGGCAGAGGTGAGGACAGGCACTTGTGGGCTCCCGCAGGCCTGGGACAGTTCTCCACACAGTACTGATTACACTGCCTTCCATGTTCCACTTCCCATGCTGCCGCCCTGGAGGGCAGGGACTGTAACTGGTTCACCTGCATCCTGCATCCACGATGCCCAGCATACAACAGGCACTTAATAATGGCTTACCTCCACACAGCCCTCACCACATGCCAGGAGCTGTTCTCAGCACTTTTCATCTATTATCCCATATAATCCTTCCATCAGCCCTACAAGTTAGCTACTATGAGCATCCCCATTCTATGGATGGGGAAACTGAGGCCCAGAGAAGTGACTTAACCTGCCCAAGAGCACCATACGGTAAGTGTCAGAGGCAGGGTGTAAACTTGGCAGGCTGACCCTTAACCATGATGTTCTACTGTCTCCAAAAAAAGATTTGACAGGGTTGCGGAGTGGGGGCAAAATAGATGAAGGGGATTAAAAGGTATAAACTTCCAGTTATAAAATTAATTAAGTCATGTGGATGTAATGTACAGCATAGGGAATATATTGTCACTAACATTGTAATATGTGTGGTGACAGATGGTTACTAGACTTATTGTGATGATCAATTCGTAAAGTACATATCAATAAATGTTGCATCACTATGCTGTATATCTGAAACTAATAAAATATTGTATGTCAACTCTACTTCAATTTTAAGAAAGACTTTTTAAAAAAGATGATATGAAGTATGTGGTAGGTGGAATAATGGTCCTCAAAAATGTCCACAACCGGGCTTCCCTGGTGGCGCAGTGGTTGGGAGTCCGCCTGCCGATGCAGGGGACACGGGTTCGTGCCCCGGTCCGGGAGGATCCCACATGCCGTGGAGCGGCTGGGCCCGTGAGCCATGGCCGCTGAGCCTGCGCGTCCGGAGCCTGTGCTCCGCAACGGGAGAGGCCACAGCAGTGAGAGGCCCGCGTACCGCAAAAAAAAAAAAAAAAAATGTCCACAACCTATGGAAACAACATAAATGTCCATCACCAGATGAATGGCTAAAGAAGATGTGGTACATATATACAATGGAATACTACTCAGCCATAAAAAAGAATGAAATAATGCCATTTGCAGCAACATGGATGGACCTAGAGATTATCATACTAAGTAAAGTAAGTCAGACAGAGACAAATATCATATCACTTATATGTGGAATCTAAAAAAATTATACAAATGAACTTATTTACAAAACAGAAAGAGATTCATAGACATAGAAAACAAACTTACTGTTACCAAAGGGGAAAGGTGGCAGGGAGGGATAAATTAGGAGTTTGGGATTAACATGCACACACTACTATATATAAAATAGATAATCAACAAGAGTTCCCTGTGTGTATAGCACAGGGAACTCTACTCAATATTCTGTAATAACCTATATGGGAAAATAATCTGAAAAAGAATAGATATATGTATATGTTTAAATGAATCACTTTGCTGTACACCTGAAACTAACACAACACTGTAAATCAACTATACTCCAATATAAAATAAAAATTAAAAAAAAAAAGGATACACACTAAGTGAGCTTATAGGTGCTTTTAATTTTCTTCTCTGTATGTTTATTTTCTACTTTTTCTGTAATAAATACAAATGTTTATTTTTAAAAACGTCCACGTCCTAATTCCTGCAATTTGTGAATATGTTAACTTATACAGCAAAAGGGGCTACGCTGACGTGACTAAGTTTAGGGTCTTGAGATGCGGAGATCATTCTGGATCATCCTGGTGGCCCCTATGTAATCACAGGGGTCCTTATAAGAGGGAGGCAGGAGGGGCGGAGTCAGAGAAGGAACTGGAACAATGAAAGCAGAGGCCAGAGTGATTGGGGGCCATGAGCTAAGGAGTACAGGCAGCCTCTGGGAGCTGGAAAAGGCGAGGAAACAGATTTCCCCCTAATGTATCCGGAAGAAATGCAGCCCTGCTGTGACCTGTTTTATTTAGACTTTTGACCTTCAGAGCTATAAGGTAATAAATTTGTGCTGTTGTAAACCACCGAATTTGTGATTGTTACATCAGCAAGAGAAAACGAATATCAAATGTAACCAGGATGAGATGGAATTCCCTGGCGGTCCAGCCGTTAAGACTCCGAGTTTCCACTGGGGGGGGCACAGGTTCGATCCTGGTTGAGGAACTAAGATCCCCATGCCATGCGGCATAGCCAAAAAAAAAAAAAAAAAAAAAATGTAACCAGGATGAATGGAAGATCCTACCGTTGGGTTGGAATGAATCAACAGGAAAACATAGTGTCCCCCAAAAGATGTGGGGTCTTGGCCCACATCAGTAGAAGCAAGGTGGCTCCATTGAGGGAGGGTTGATGCTCCCTCCCCCATCCCCACCCCACCCCACCCCACCCCCACCAGGCAGCACCACATCAGGGGCCCAAGCTCTGCAGAGAGCTCCCCACTCCAACACTCAACCCCACACTGACACTGGACATGTGCAAAACAGAACTTGTGCTTTTCTCCAAAACACCTTTCTGTCCCATACCCAGTTTTCCCACCTTAAACGACACCACCATTCAGCCAGGTACGGAGCCCTCAAATCTGGACAGGATCCCCCATTCCCATCTTGCCCTCTGCACTCACGCCCAATCCATACTCAGGTCCTATCGATTCTAGCTCCAAAGTACTCTCCTGTTTTCACGTCTCCACCCACTCCTCCCCTGGACCACAGCAACAGCGGGGCCTCCGGCTCCCGTCCTGCCCCATCCCCAGCAGACAGACAGATGCCACTCCCCCGGCAAAACCCTCCAACCACAGACAGAAGTCCGTGTTATTCCCTGCTTCCCCGCCACCCTCTCATGCCACTCACCACACTGGCCTCCGTCCTGTTCCTCCAGTTCTCACTCCTGTGTTGTCCCCACCTCCCAGGGAGAGGCTGTCCTGTTTTCCCCACCTAGGGTACCTGAGGCCCTCTCACACTACCTGGTTAGAATCTTCTCCACTGCAAGGAGCACCGTCCATTCACTGTCTGTCAACCTGGAGGAATGTCAGCTCCATGAGGCAGAGACCTGGTGTGCTGGCCTGGAGGCACCTGAAGCCTCCAGAACACTCCCTGGCACACAGTAGGTGCTTGATAAACATTTGTGGAATGGATGAACCGGTAATGTTAGGTAGTTAGTCAGACATTAGCAGCAAGGAGGTGACAATGGAGAGAAAAACAAGAAGAAATCGAGTCACGCACCCAGCCCTCTGGGGACTCTCCCTTGACCCCCACCCAGAACAGGTGAAACTATGGCCGTGTGGTGAGCAGCTTATCCTGATAAAGAGGGGCACCGTAACACAAGAGGAGGTCCCCAGGCTGTGCATGCCCAGACTAGACAGACGTATAACCTATAGTAAACCCAAACTCATTATATCATAATTATAATAAAATCCACACTGTGGTTTTGCCCCCAAGTGGGTGTTTCTTAGCAATTCAGTGGTGAGAGCATGCACAGCAGTAAACTCGTTGCAGAGCTTGGGACTGTCAATCAAATAGTGATTCCCTGTCCCTCACCCCCGCCTCCCTGCAAAGTGCTCCTTAAAAGAGCCCTTAAGCCTGTATAGGAATGCTGCTTTCAATTCGCAGAAACAGCCCGCTCTCAAAAACAGCCCAAGCGCTCTCTCTCTCTCTCTCTCTCTCTCCCTCCCTCTCAGAGAGTGTACCTATGCTTAAATAAACTTTGCTTTGTGCTTAAGCTTAACATGGTAGTTTGCAATTCTTTGCTGACTATCGTTAGCTGAGATTGCTGGTCGGGGCCTTCCGTTGACCTCCTCGGTTGAAGCTATTTTGTTACCACGCACGTCCACCCAGTGACATTGCGAGCAGGCTTGACGCCCATGGCACATGAGGAATAAACGTTGGAGGCCCTGGGTGGTCTGGGAGATGGACTGGGAGACCTCGGGCGGGGGGGCCCTCAGGGTTCTCTGTCTTCACCTCACTGGGAGGCATTTCTGAGGAAGGTGGACACATCTTGCTTACATAGCCGCAGTTTCCAGAACCAGGACCAATGGGTAGATGCTGCGAGGAGATAGATTTCAGCACATCCTAAAGACCTTCTAGATGTCAGAGTAACCCAGGATGGCATGGGCTGCCTGGGCAGGACGGAAGGGAGGCCTGTCCCCAGAGGCCTACAAGAGGCTGAGTAATTACCAGGAACAGCCTGGGATGAAAGCCCTGGAGCCATGTCTGGCACAGAGCAGCTGCTCCTTTAAGATTTTTATGAATGAATGAATGAATACTTGGATGAATGGACCTGAAGAGTTAGGCACTCAATGAGTAACTGATTGGCATATTAAAAGTCCCTCCTGATAAATTGAGTATTTATAAATGGAATGGATTATTTATAAGTGGAATATTTCCTGCCATATCAATAAACAAAGGATGTCGCAGTCACCAATGATTGTAGCCCTCCAATGGGAGCTGGTGAGCCCTGAGGAAACTCAAGATGTGAAAATACAGGCCCCAGATAGCTAAGGTGCATATCAGAGGAATGATTTCAGGAAGCCCAGAATCTTGCACCTTCCCATACATAGAAAAGCGCTAAATTCCTAACTTAAGATATCTGGTTTTCTTTATTTGACAATAATCTTTTGACGTTCCGATTACCTGTCCTTCGTTGCAAAACTCCTATATATCTGGGCAGTTTCTCAGAGTTATCTGAAATGTTGTCTCCCGGGCTGCGGTCCTCATTTTGCCCCAGATAAAACTTAACTTGCAACACTCACGTGTGCATGTGTGTTTGTCTAAGTGACCACTCCCCGCCAGCAAGGCCACCGAGGATGCCCAGTGCTTTTCAGCCCTAGGCAGCAAAGAGTCTGGCATGGAGTCTTCCTACCCTCACCCCAACAGCCTCTGGCAGGAGAGGGAAGAGAGAACGAAGCTGGAGGACCAGCTTTGCCCGGAGCTGCCTTTTTGGACAGTCTGTCCATCGGGTCTGGGGCTCTGGTCCTGCTCTGCCCCTGACCAGTCCTGGGACTGTGGGCAAGACCCCCCTCCACCTCTGAGCCTCCACATCCTTGTTTGGAAAATGAGGACCATGATGCCAGATAAGGCACCCCCACGTGGTGTCAGGGCACCACGGGCCCAACAAGGCCACGCGCGGTCCAGGCTGAACTAAACTAACCACCTGTGCCTAGGACACCGCACCCCCCCAAGCCTTCCAGTGTCCCCAGACCCAGACGTCCCTCAGCTTCATTTTCCTTATAATGATGCTCCTTGAGGTGAAGGGAGGGTTGAGGAAGGTGTGTACGAGCCTAAGGATGAATCACAGCTCAACAAACAAGTCTAGGGCAGATATGAGTGGGAGCAGAGGCAGAAACTTACAGTAAACGCTGCCCTTCTCCCAGCACTGACAGCTCTCAAGCTGAGTAATGCTCCCCCATCGTCTCCTGGCGGCCCTGGCTTCCCTCTAAGGAAGGCGAGGCCTCGCTTCAGACCAGCCCAAATCTCCTTCCACCTCTTCACATTAGGGGCCCCCTCTCCGGGTCCCCTCGTTCTCATGTAGAGTGGGATTCTGCCCGCAGGCAGGATTGGGACCGCCCTTTCCAAGACAAAACCAGAAAGTCTTTCCTGCCCTCCTGCGGGCATATCCGTAGGTCAGCACTCCACTCTATGGGGTCCTGGGAGCTGAGCTCTGGAAACCCCGGTGGGAGGAGCTCCACATGCCTGAGAACCTCCCTCAGCAGGATGGCTAACTCAGGGCAGAGGTCCACATCTGGCGGGAGGAAAATGGAGCTGGAATGGGGCTGTGGATGTGGGAGGGAGGCTGGCCTGGAGGAGGATGATAGGGGAGCTCTGCATCTGCAGAACTCCTGGAAAGGTCTTGGGCCTCCCTGTCCGGCCACCTCCACCCCAGGGAGCCTGGATAAAAGGATGGAGAAGTGAAGGAGGCGCTCGGACAATGAATTTTTCCCTCAGGATTTGCACCAGAGTAATCCTGGATCACATTACAAAAGCGTTCGAGGGGAGACTGTAGGAAGAGGCATCAGAGGCTAAATCTCTTTCTCAGGTGACACACAGTGAGAGAGCATTCTTGCCTCAGAAAGCCCACCACAAACTGATGGCGTCATGTGAAATCGGATGGCGAAGAAGAAAGGATTTAAAATTCAAGCCCTCATTTCGTGGGGCAGGGGGAGGGGTTGTTTTTTCTTTTTAATAATGAAACTTCCAAGTTCTTACTGGAACCATAGAGGTGGAAGAAGGCTTGAAGGGGGCAGCGGAGTACCGAGATGGGCAGACAGCCCCTCCCTCGCCGGCGCCCCAATTCCTGCCCAGAAATGACCCATGTCTGGGCCCACAGGGGACAAGGGAGGATCAGCCTCTCCCGTAGGGAGGAAATGCAAATGAACACAACAAGCATATGGCCCTCTTCACCGGTCACATTGACAAAAATAAAAACTTTGATAAGACCAAAAGCCGGCTGGGATGTGGGGAAGTCACTGCTCTATACTCATGCCCTGCTGGTGGGAGAGAAAAGCCTCTAGTCACCCTGGGAGGCAATTCTGTGGCATCTTTTAATTTGAATGCATGTTCACTTCGATAGACTCTCCTCCGCTTCTTCTCTGAGAAGGAAGCACACACTTTCCCCAAAGCATCCATGTGAGGCTGTATGTTGCAAGAGCCTCATGTTGCAAGCCCGCAAGCAAGCAAAGAAGAATGATAGGAACCTTACCGCCCACCCGTCAGGGACACGAGTTAATAGACGATGGAACCCCCCGTTTGGTAGAATACTAGATAGCATTTTAAAAGGTCAGTGGGACATCTGTACGTATCCATGTGGAAAGCTCCCCAAGACACACTGCAGACATTGGAAAAGCCACATGAAGAAAGAGCTGTATGTTCCATGTAGTATAGGATATGGAAAACCCTATGTATTTTTACAAAACAGATATAAATATGGACGTGCATTTATAAAGGTCTGCAGAGGAAACACCAAAGCGATAATGGTGGCTACATCGTCGTAGGAATAAGGATAAGATACCCAACGATTTAGTTTTATCTGTAGGGTTTCCATTTTCTTCTTTTCTTTTTGCATTGGGGATATATTCATTTTTTCCTTGTGTAATTAAACACCTATTATTTTTTTAATTTAGAAAGCGATTTCACGCTATTGAAAGGAAGCACATGAGCGCCAGCCACCAAATGCTAGCAACTGTCACAGCCCTTCTCACAGTCCTCCCTTCCCTTTATCTCCCCAAGGCTTGGCACCCCAAACTCTCCCCCTCCCCCAGGTTATCAGCAGAGGGCTTGGAGGGCCAGCAGGGGGTTCTCTAGCCAGGGTCTCTGTCGTGTAACGTGCAACGCTGTCAGCTGCCCCCCTTTGCCCTCTGTTGTGTGTGTGGTGGGGGCGGGGGGTGTCTCACATCACCCTGTTGAAGATGGAAGGGGAGCAGGTGCTTGTGCACTTTCCCTCCTTCAGCCTGATGCCCACTCCACTTCCCTCCTCCCACTGCCCTAAGGTTGGATGAATTGGACTGAACTCCATTTTGGGGCCCCCCCCCTCTTCCCGTAGGATTAAAGTGGGGTGGGAGGGCCCTGCCCCTCCCCCAACAGAATGTCATTGTTCCCACCTTTGCCTTCTGTACCCATAGGCAGCAGGCACTCACCAACACCTACTGTGTTCTATGCAGGGGTCCACCAGGACCTCTGTCTCCTCTTCAGACCCTGCGCTCAGTGCTTAGGCAGTAGACCACATCTGATTAACCTGAGTTCTCCCCGCACCCCGTGCCTAGCTCGGTCTGGGCCACTGGTAAGTGCTCAGTTTTCCTAAAGCAGTACCCAGATTCGGTTCTGGGGCTTCCCACAACGTATGTTTGCCCCACCGCTGACCTTTTTCCAGGGGTGGACACCCACCACGTGCTCTAGGGCACGAAATCTACACGTTGGTTGGCTGAACGGGGTGGGGGAAGCTAATCTGTCTGATCTGGCTGGCTCACCCTTGCTTCTCACCCACACCTCACTCCCCCTCCCTCCCTAGACCCTGGGAGAGCCTGAATACCAACCTCTTCTGGCCAAGGGAGACCCCACCTGTCCTGCCCAGACCCCCATGGGCCTCACCTGATCTGCCCAGGACCCCCAGCCACAAACAGCCCATCTGCTGCAGGCAGTCCCCTCTGCTCATTTATATTAAATAAATGAATGAATGAATCATCCCAGCACCCTGAGAGGGCGGGAGAAGGCGCCCCTACTAGTCTGTCAGCCAACCGCCCACCTGTGAATACTTGCGATTCCGGTCCCCCTGCTTGTCACCTGTGCCCCCTCACCCCAGCTGGGCAGGGAACTAGCTGTGGAGCACCCCTGTTCTCCCCTTCGTCCCACCAGCCCTGCACTGTCCCGGGCTCAGGGCAATGACGGCAAGAAGGGGGCTCTGGCTCGTTGGCGCGTCCCTAGGATCCTGTCGTCCCCCTTACCTGCGGTAAGGCTTGGAGCACCCCCAGGAGCAACAGTCCCGACACAGCGCGGAGCGCGCGCATCCCGGCCGAGGGGTCGGGGGGAGGACTGGGCTCGTAGCCCACGCCACCTGCGCAGCCTGGGGAGCACGCTCGCCCACGTGCGGTGCCAGCTGCCAGGAGCCGCGCAAGGGCCCGCAGACCTCCCGCGGCGCACCTCGCAGGCACCCAACCGCACGCTGTGAAGTCACTTCCAAAGTGGACACTCCTTCTCTGAAGGTTCAGCCTTAAGCCTTCCCTTCCACCACCACCCGAGGCGCACTAGGTACCCCAGACTGTTTCCAGGAACGCAGCTACTAGCACTCAAGACAAAAAGGGAGCAAACACGTGCAGAGATGACTCAGGAAAGCTACACTCCCCTTTTGCTGTTTGAATGGCCTGCCCCGGATTTGACAGAACCAGGTTCTGCTGCTTTGGGGTGGGGGGCGGGGTGTTGACCAGCCCCCCTGGGTTGAGGGGCGGGGAGAGCAGCTCCCGCCCCTGGATGGGGGAAGGGGGGCGGGTACTCACAGGAGATTGGGAGGCTCCAGTGGGTCTCAACCATCCCACCCCAACCCAAAAAATGGTGATACCTGAGTACGTTCCTGATCCTGGCACTCTAATCGACCCAGACCTTCTCTCCTGACCTGGAGATTCTTTGCAAAGGACCGCTGGAGTCAGGAGACTGCAGAGAGAGGCACCATCGACAATTCACTCCCATTCATAAATATTTGCTGTAAAATGAATCAGTAGACGGATGATAGGTGGGTGGGTGGGTGGGTGGCTAGGCAGATGGACTGACTGTTGGAGGGGCTGATGGAGAAAAGAATAGACATTGGTTATCAATCCACAGGTGTTTTCCTGCCTCCTGTGAGTTTTCTGCCTAGAGGAGGAGCCTAGCACTCTTCCCTAAAAGAAAGAAAACGTACAAGCCTCATTCGAACTAAGTCCTCACTTGCAGCAGATGATTTTCCCTTCCAGTGTTTCTCCATCCCATGGGTTCTCGGCTCCTTTGATTCTATCTACATTTCATACATGTTGCACATCCGCTGAGTATGCTGCAGGCCAAGGGTTCATTTGCTTGTCTCGTGTTTGTTTTTTTCAGAAGTGGAAACCAAGGCTCAGAGACAGGCAGCTGGTCCTAGGTGCTCTGACTAAAGATGGCCAGAGGACATCCAAGGACCAAGGACCATCCAGATTGGCCCAAGGACCCTCAGGATTCTGCACTTCAGTCTGTCTTGCAAGGCGTAAGGCCCCCATCTTTCAGAAATACCTCCATCTCCTTGGGTCGCTAGCAGTTGTCTCCCATCAGGACCCTCCCAACAAAGTCTCCACAACCCTCCTTGAACTCCTGGATTCCACCTGAAAGGTGCCCATATTGTGCGCCCTCCCTGGAGACCCACTTCTGGGCTCTCCCCGGATGCGCCAGGCCCAGCATCCTGGGATGTTTGAGCTGGGATTGTGGTTAAACAATTAAGAGATTATGGAAGTGACCGCCATGGCGTTCACAGAAGCAGGCAGGGGCAGGAGCAACCCAGGATGCCTGCTTCCCAGTCCAGAGCTTTCTACTGTAGAAGAGCTGGTGCTCTGAATAAATAAATACTTGTTAAACACACACCTGCACACAACCAGATAACAGTATCAAAACAGCTGATGCAAAGGGAGATACAAATTAACATTAATTACAAGCATGAAAATTCCACCTTTCTAGCAATCGAAGAGATGCAAATCAAAACAAATTAAAGCAAATTTTGATACATTTTTAGACTTATTAAGTCATCAGGGTTTTTTTTTCTTTATAAAAACAACTTTGGTAAAATCCAACCCCAAAGTTGTGGTGAAACCAGAATACACATTCATACTCTGCTAGTAAATGTTACAACCCTTTTCAGAAAGCAGTTCTTAACAAACACGCCCCCCCACCAAAAAAAACAAAAAGCTTATAATGTGTGGCTCAGTAATTTCACCCTAGTAAAGAAAAACTAAGAACATAGTTGAACTGGAAAAAGAAAAAAGAAAACTATAAACACAGTCACGTTTCCTGAAACATTATTTATAAATTTCGGAAATACCCTAATAATCACAAAAGCAAGGAATGGTTGAGGAAACTGTGGTATACCCGTTTAATGGAATACTACACATCCATCAAAAATGATTATTATAGTGATGCAGTGGAAATCTGTCTCTCCCTCCTGTCCTTCCCCTCCTTGGGCAGAAAGGAACCCTTTGCCCAGCCTGCTCTGTCGGGGTTCTCATCACCTGACAAATTGCATCCTTTACTTATTGTAATAATAGTAGCTGCCTTTGAGTGCTTATTTTGTGCTAAGAGTTTTCAGGCCTTGGTTCCTTGAGTCCTCAGGGAAGCTCCATGAAGGAGATCCAATTCGTGTGCCCGTTCCGCAGGTGAGCACCTCTGAGGCAAGAGCAGTGAATCCACGAAGCCTGGGGTCCCCAGAGCCAATGGTGCTCAAGGCCCTTCCCCGCCTGGCTTGGTCCCACGTCTCCAGCTTTACCTGTGCCTCTCCTCCTCCCTGCCACCCCCCCAGCGCTCCAGCCTCTCAGGCCACACCCCCCCCGCCCCACGCCTCTGCACACTGGTCCTCCACTCAGAACACGCCTCCGATTCTCGTTTGTCCTCAGAACTGCTCCAGCGCCATCTCCTCTTGGCAGCTTTCCTGGCACTGTTCCCTCCCCTCCCCCAGCCATCCTCCCAGTCAGAAAAGTGGTTTCTCTCGTGTGTTTAGTAGCTCAATTCTAGAACTGATCTCACTGTGTCATGACTGTAATGACTGATTCATGTATCCATCTGGCCCAGGAAACTGTGGGTTCCTGGAGCACCAGGCTGTCCTGGGGAGCCTGATACAGAGCCTAGCCCAGGGCTTCGAGCCAGTGACCAGCCAGCCCAGAGAAGGGCACATTCTGTGGCCAGGGAACAAGCTGGGTCCCAGGAGGGGTTGGGGGCCGGGGTTGGGGGACGTCAGACTCTACCGGAGAAATTGCAGCAGCCAAGAAAAACGGATGCTCGGGGGATTCTGAAGAGCAGGCGTTGGCCAGAGCCGAGTCCCTGTCTTCTGCAGGTTTCAGGTGCTTCGCCACCCCTGAACACATGTGAAAGTGCTTTGAAGAGCCGGAGGGGGAGTCCCGAGGGCCTGAGCGAGGCACGGCAGCGGGTCCTGTTGTGGGACCACGGGGGGGCCCCAGCAGAGCGAGCTGTGGAAGCCAGGCCCCCAGGCCTGCAGGAGGCAGGAAGGTGAACGGCACTGCCCGGACCATCTCATCTCGGAGGAAGGGGGCGGAAAGCAGGTGCAGCGAGAAGCTCTCTGCAGGGGACTGGGAACCTGTGTCACCAAAGGGATGCTGAGCAAGACACAAGGTTCTGACCTGGTTCAGGAAATTCAGGGACTTCCCCAACAGCTGGAACCCCAGCCCCGAATGGCCCCAAAATACCCTCAGCAGATAAAGGGATTCTTTCTGCCGCAGGCAGCAGCAGGCAGGTAGGAGGCTGAGAGCCGGAGGGGGAAAGCCTGGACCTTTCTTCTCTGGTTGGCACAGGTACTTCTCTGAGTCCCTTTCTTGAGAACCTTGATGGAAGTGGGACTTCATGTGGGGGCTTCTCTGGTGGGACCTACATGTCAGGCTGCCTTGCTTGAACCCAAGCCCCCAGAGCTCTCGCCTCCTCAAGGCCCAGGACTAGCTAGACCCTGGTCACTCAGCTCTGGCCCCTTGGAGGGGTGGTAAGAAATGGTGGAGTTCGGGCCTCGGCATTGGGAGAAAATATGAGGGGCTCTCAGGTGACTGGGGGGACCCCAGCAATGCACACCGGCAAGCCGGATACCCAGGCCCTTGGCCAGACATTTAAGCCTGGCAACAAGATTTTATTCAACTCAATATTTCTATCTCCACTTCATAGATGAACAAACTCAGAGTAGTTAAGTAACTTGCCTGAGGTCACACAGCTTGAGAGTGGCAGGGCTGGGATTTGGCTCCAATCCACTCTAAATTTCAAGCCTCAGCTGCCTTCTCTTCCCTCTCGAGGCCCCTGATGCCCTTGCTTTCCCCAGGAGAAACAACACTGGTATGGGAGTCCTAGTCTGGCCGTGCGACTGTGGGCAAGTCATTTCTTTTCTCTGAGTGTATTAGTTATCTATTGCTGTGTACCTCCAACCTTAGCAGCTTAAAATAACAAACATTGTAGCACGCTGTTTCTGTGGGCCAGCAATTTGGGAAAGACTGGACAGGGTGATTTTCTAGTAACGTTACAGTCAAGGGTCAGCTGGGGCTGCAGTCATCTGAAAGGCTTGACTGAGGCTTCCAAAATGAACCACTCACATGGCTGTGGGCAGGAAGCCTCAGCTGCACAGGACTGCTTGAGTGTCCTCACAACATGGCAGTGGGCTTCCTCCAGAGCAAGTGGTCGCAGAGAGCAAGGTGGAAGCCACATTGTCTTTTATGATCTGGGCTCAGAGATCACAATTCCTCATTTCCACGATGTTCCATTGGTTGCACAGGCTGGCTCTCCTCAAGGTAAGTGGGGACTGCACAGGTGTAGGGTACCAGGAGGCAGGTGGGGATCATCTGGGCATGTTTCCTTCTCTGCCAGATGTGGATTTTGGCGCTACCCGGCAACCTTCTGAGGGTTGCAAGGAGCCCTGAATAAAATACTGGACATATAAATCTCTTTGGATTAGAGGAAAGAAATCAATGTAAGGGGCTTCGCTGTCCTTTGTCCTAAGCCCACCAGATACCCAGGCCCCGGTTAAGGCACCAGACCTCTCCATTCAGGACCACAGCTGAAATGCCCATGGCCTGGTGTTCCCCTTCCCAACGGGTGCGTTGACCATGCATTCACCATTCCAGCCAAGAGGTGACTCACGCAGAGGCCCACAGGCAAGGCCCTTGGGGATCAGAGGTCTTTCCCCACCCCTCAGGTGACACCAGGTGGGTGCCTCAGCGCATCGAGCCAGCGGGTCACACAGCCACTGTGGGGACTCTTCCTCGGGCCTCGGGCACCCAGGTCTGGCCTCAGCCATGGCTCCAGCTTGAGAGGCAGCAGTTCTAGTGTGGGAAGACCACACAGAGAGTGAAGAGCCCAGCCTGAGGGCCGGCTTGGCCTCCAGCCCTGTGACTTCTCCCCCCGGGGGCCTCTGCACCGTGGTCTGTGAAATGAGGGGCTGGGATTTGATGATCTGCTCTGAGGCTCCAGGGAGAGTGAGAGAGATAGGAGGCCTGGAACCACATCTGGGCCTGGGGGCTCCTGGAGGATGCTTCCAGCTCTGTTCTGGGCTGGCCTAGACCTTGGAACGAGACAGCCTGGTCAAATCCCATCTCTGCCACTTACTAACCGTGTAGATGTGGCCAAGTTTCTCATCCTCTCCGAGCCTCAATGTCTTCATCGATAATATGGGGATGATGATGTCTACCGTAAGGTGTTGCAGTGAGGATTAAACAGGTTAAGGCGAATGACAACACGGGGAAGCTCTCTCTCCCAGCCCCAGCCCCAGGAAGGGCATCTGTCCTCAGCGACAGCCTAGCCTCCAGGCTCAGGCACCTCTCGCCCCATCCATGAACTCCTGGGACTGGTGGCTGGGGACACCAGTCCAGCCACTGTCCAGGATGTCCCAGTCCTGGGACAACTGCTGTGTCCCATCATTTCTTTCCACCTTCCAGAGAGACACAGGTGGAAGGTAAGACCAGAGAGGGAAAGAGACTTGGCCAAGGCCCACAGCATGGCGGGGATGACTCCCTGGGCCAAGACTCTCCGTCATGGAGTCCCCGTCTCCACCAGACCTTCCTGCTCAGCAGGGCCGTTGTGAATGGGGGTGAGTCATTTAGACTCTCAGGAAACCAACCCCAGTCCAATATTAATCACGGAATCAGAGGCATCGGGTGCACAAAGGAAACAGAAGCAACGGATGGCAGCGACAGCTCAGCCGGAGCTGCAGCCGAGGAGTGTGTCCTCATGGGTGTGTCCCACAGGGAGGTCCCCGGTCCCATGTGCCCTGATGCGAAGGCCTGGGGTTGCACCCCAGGGAGGAGAGGGCCACTCCTCACAGGGCCCTTCTTATCCCAATGAGCCGTTACTCTCTTCAGAAGCACTGTCCCCACCCTATAGAAGGAAAAATTGAGGCCAGGGTCTGCTGGCATCTTGGGAGGAAAAGCATCACCCAGGGCAGGGATTTTGCCCATCATGTTCAGTGCCTGGCATCAGCACAAAAGGCAGAATGAAGCAGAGGTGCTTACAAGATACCCGGCACAATGGCCCTGCAAAGGGACAATTGAAAAAAATTTCATGCGAAAAGAGATGCTTGGAGAAGTCAGTTGCTCAAGCCACACAGTTAGTAAGTTCTAGAGCTATGATGCAGGCCCAAGTCTGTGACTCGAGGGTGGGCCTCTCCCCTCTCTAGGGTGGTGGTTTTCCTTGCTGTAACTGTGCCCCCGCCTCCTGTTGTCCTGAAGGCCGAGGGGCAGCCCGCACCCCCTGGTCGCCCTGGAACCTGCTCGTGGCTCCCAGCGGTGTCTGTGGTAAAGGAATTTGCTATGCAGAAATTGGCCTTGGGTTCCTTGTCACCCCACTCCTTCCCCACATGGGCCAGGTCTCTGGCAGTCAGGCTGAGGAAGACTCCCAAGGGCCAGCTCTGGAGGATTTGAGGGGGCCAAAAGTACCCCATCCTCAAATCAAGACTTACAACACAGAATGTTCCAGAAGCCAGTTTCACTTTCCTGAAGGCTGAGAACTTAGAGACCTAAGGAGGGATCGATCAACGCTCCATCTACTGCCTGCCCCTCAGCCTGAAATTCCACCATTACTCACTCCTTTGGGCCGAGGTCTTGAAGGCCCCAGTTAAAATGTAAATCATTTCTGGAGGAAACCACTTGGTAAGTCATTAGCGGGTGTCACTGCCCCACATGGGCTGGTTTCTCAGAAGAGCCTGGGAGGAGAACGGGGCCAGAGGGTCTGATGGCCAAGTGTAACGTGCTGCTCTCTCACCAATCTGAGGGATGCTCAGATTCAGACCCCAGCTTCTCAGCTCGGCCAAAAAGGGCCCCAGGTAGGGCTCCTGCCCCCCTGACCTTATCCCCTGTCACATTCCCCACTGGCCTCCTTTCTGCTCCTGGGGCCACCAAGTTTGCCCCTGTCACTGGGCCTTTGCACCTGCCCGTCCCTCTGCCTAAAACCCTCTTCTCCCAGCTCTTTGCCCCTCCCAGGAAACTTTCGGGTTGATGGATATGTTCATTATCTTGGTTTGGTGCTGGATGAATACAGATGCCAAAATGTATCAAATTGTACACTTGAAATAGGTGAAGTTTATCATATGTCAATTACACCTCAATAAAGCTGTAATATGTATATATATATATTTAGGCAGCCCCTTCTCATCTTTCAGGTCCTGGCTTAGATGAAACCTCTTCAAAGAAGACTTTCCTGACCACCCAAGCTGATATTACCACTCTGTGTCACCTCGCCCTGTTTATTCCCTTCAAGGGACGACACATCACACCACCATCTGAAACTGTGTATCTGCCAGTAGCCTGATATTCCCCCTAGGATGGGAGCTCACGGGCTCAGGGACTATCTGATGCAAATGGGGGCTTAGCTTAATGCATATTTTCTGGAGGACTGAATGACCAAGGCCAGGGGCCCTGGGAGGATGGCGGACATCAGCCCTGCCTCCCTGGCTTCCCTGCAGCTGTGCGGCCTGGAGGCTGAGAAGGACAGCCTCTGCTCTGAGAGTGAAACCCAAACGGAGCCTCTGCCCGCGCTTCCGAGCCATCATCCACGTGGTCACCGCAGGAGGGCAGCGGGCCACACGCACTCCCGGCAGGAGGGACCCTGTTCCCTCTGGGGTTTTCCTCATCAGTCCCGCCACGCCACTGGGGGAGGGTAGGCCCCGCACCCAGGCCCTTCTCTCTCTCCAGATAGGAGCCATGAGGCCTTGAGGTCTGGGGAGGCCTGGAGCTCACCAGCCGAGAAATCCTGGAGATCTGGGGAAACTAAGGCATGGTCCCACTGTGGCCTCAGTTAGGTCCGGAACTCATGGGGCTCCTGCTGGAGCCTGGGACATGGTCTGGGCTATGGAAAACCAACAGTTGTCATCCACAACCCCAGCTGCTCGTGAGCCACTAGTTTCTGGTTTGCATAAGAAGGTGGTCCAGAGCGTGAGAGCCGAGGGGATCTGGAGAGTAAGAGTCCCTCCCTCACCTCTTCACACTGACCCTGAGGCCGAGGTCATGCAGCAAGTTAGTGCAGGGACAGCCCCCAGATCCAGGCCGCCGACACTCCCACCTTCGCCGCCACCTGCTTCATCGTGTTTCTTTGCTGCTTTGGAGCGTCTGCCTTCTCCAGGCCTGCCGTCAGGGGAGCAAAGGCTTGTGACCCCAGGGTTTCAGACCCTGGCGAGGGAGGCAGGCAGGGAGCCGGATGGCTGCAGAGACCGATGGAATGTCAGGGGTTGCGGGGTGGTCGGCCTGTTTGAACGCTGCAGGCACAAATGCCCCGCGCACCCACCCACGCCATCCCAAACACCCGGGACAGCTGATCCATCCGCCACCTGGAAGTGGTCCTGGTGTCTGTCCAGAGAGATACTGGGGAAATAGGCACCGCACCGAGAGTAAGAAATGGGTGTGTCGTCTGCCCCGTGCCCGCCTCCCGGGGATCTGTGTGCTGGTGGGCTGACACTGCATTGCAAACGCCCACAGTTGGCTGCAGTAACCCAGCGGAAGCAGCCTGTCCTGTGCTCTTCGAGGCCTAAAGGCCACAGCCACTCGCCGGCACCCCACCCTTGTGCTTGACAGCAGTTACAGCAGCTACTGCCCTTGCTGGGAGGGACCCTGCTCGATGGACCAGGGGCCTTTCTGAGCCACGGCCTTTAAGCTCTGTAAGAGCCACTGAACTAAGACACATAAAGAAACTGTCAGTACCTACAGGTAGTGGTGGCCGTCACTGTGTCCCCAGCCCCTGAGGCCCCTTCCCTGTTGTGCTACAGGGGCCAGAGCGTGGCCATCCAGGCCTGTGTGGCATGTCAAGGAGAGCTGGGTGCCCGCCAAGACCTGGAACTCGGCCAGGCCCGCATCCCATGGGACCGACCAATGCCGCGGGTTTAAACCGCCTGCAGGAACAAAAATGTTTGGATGAGAGGAACACATTGCCACTTGTTTGAGGGGGTGAGTGGCGGGAATTGTCATTTATTCATTCAACAAACACTACAGGGGTGTGGGTAGCAGGCCCCTGGGCTAGGTGCTGAGGATACAGTAGTGAACACAGTCAAAACGCCCTGCCTTTGAAGAGTTTCCATTCTAGTGAGGGGAAGACAGACAACACATAAAATAAATGAGTAAAGCACATGGGATTTTTGAAGGGGAGAAGTGCTGTAGGGAAAAATAAGGGGAAAGGATAAAAAGCAGGTATGCTGGGGCGGAGGAGTACACATTTAAATAAAGTGATCAAGAAAGGCCTCACAGAGAAAGTGACTTTTGAGCAAAGACATGAAGAAAGATTGAGAGTGAGGGAGCACAGAGCAGCCAGTGCAAAGGCCCTGAGGTGGGCGTGAGCCAGCACGGGGGGCTGGCAGGGGGTGAGGTCAGAGGAGCGATGCAGGGTTGCGCAGGGCCTGTGGTCGCTGTAAGAACTTTGGCTTTTACCCTCACTCAGATGGGGGCCACTGAGGAGCTTTGAGCAGTGGAGAAGCATGACCTGACTTGGGTTTTTCCGGGGTCACTCCAGCTGCCATGTTGGAAATAGGGCTGGGGGGTGGGGTGGAGGAATTGAAGCAGGAAGGCCAGGTAGGAGGCCGACTAGAGCCTTCAGGGGAGAGGTGATAGAGGCTTGGACCAGGAGGGAGCAATGGGGGAGGTGAAAAGGGGCCAGATTCTCAAGGGAGAATGGACAGGATTGGCTGACAGAGACATTGAGGACGACTCAAGGGAACCCGGGAAACTGGAAGGATGGAGTTGCCTTCGGCTGAGATGGGAGAAGGGGATAATTAATCAGTCACCCACTGGTGACCGTTAGGAGGGAGAGCGAGTGCTGCAGAAGCACATGGCAAGACCACCTTACTAGACTGTGACGTGGTGGGGGTGGTGGTCAGAGAGGGCTTCCCAGAGGAGGTGACATTTAAGCTGCGACCTGAAGGAAGAATGAACGGGCTGGGGAGAAAGGACGAGAACCAGCAGAGTAGGGCTGCTGGGAAGACCTCAATGAGGGCAGTTAGGGGGAACTTCCAGCAGCCCCAAGGGGCCTGAGTGCTTCTGAGGGCTGAGGGCGAGGCCAGAGGTGGGCAGGACTGGCCGGGCTGCTTACTCAGCACCCAGAAGGAAGGAGGCTTGGTCCTTGAGCAACGCAATCAGACCGAGAAATGGAAATGGGTGATAAATAGCCGCAAGTGAGTCATCTCAAGCCCCGTTTTGAGGCTGCTCTGCAGCTCTCCCCAGCCTGCATCCTTCCCGGGTGGGGCCTCTGATTTCAGAATGACCAGGTCAGGCAGAGCTCAGCCCCCAGGGCCCCCCTTGCCGGGAGCTCGCCCCTGCAAAACCCCAGGCGGTAAGGCAGCTCTTCTTGCAGGAGTTGGGTCCACATCACCGTCCTCAGGGCTCAGACTAAATGAAGCGCACACAGAACACCTTTTTCAGACCGTCAGTGCTTCACATTTTTTTGAAAAAGAAAAACTTGTACAAATAAAATGCAATTGGACGTACTCAGATGTTTGTTTGTTTGTTTGTTTTTAAGCATTTGAAAAAGTCAGACAGATCCCACCTCTGTCGCTGCCACAACTGAGCAACTTGGAACAAGTTGGTTAACCTCCAGGGGCCTCTGTTTCACCCACTTCACAGGGTTGTGCAAAGATTAAAGGAGATGATAAATCTTAGCACAGAGCTGGGCACACAGGAAGCTCTCGAATACTCATTGCCCAACTACTACAAAGACAAGGATCTCTTCTAAATATGCGGCCACCTAGTCAGGCCCCAACCACATGAACAGAAAGGGCCGCCATTCTCTCCACAGGCCTCCCGGGTGCCCTGGGCCGGAACACTGGAGCATCTGCCCCTGGCATCTCAGGACCTCTGCTGGAAGACACTATCTCTGTGCAAACGTCCTTGAAAAGACTGTCCAGGCCAAAAGCTGACATAAGATGTGTAGAAACACCAGGGAGAATTATCTCTCAACAATAATATTGACTACCATTTACTGAGCAGTTACTATGTACTTGCCAGAGCTTACCATACTGGCCCTTGGATTAGTTTGCTGCTGCTGCTGCTGCAACAAAATACCACAGACTGGGTGACTTAAACAACAGGAATTTATTGCTAACAGTTCTGAAAGCTGGAAGACCAAGACCAAGGTGTCAGCAGCTTTGGCTTCTCCTGAGGCCTCTCTCCTTGGCTTGCAGTCAGCCACCTTCTTGCCGTGTCCTCACATGGCCTTTTCTCTGTGTGTGCACATCCATGGGGTCCTTTCCTCTTTTTTTTTTTTTTTTTTTTTTGGCCACACCACACAGCTTGCAGCATCTTAGTTCCCCGACCAGGGATTGAACCCAGGCCATGGCAGTGAAAGCCGGGAATCCTAACCACTAGGCCACCAGGGAACTCCCCCCTTTCCTCTTCTTTTAAGGACACCTACTGTCCTACTGAATATGGGCCCCACCCTTATGACCTCATTTAACCTTAATTTACCTCTTTAAAAGGCCTGGCTCCAAATACAGTCACACGGGGAGTTAGAGCTTCAACATGTGAATTTTTGGGGAACATAACTCAGTCATGCTTCCCTGCATGAGCGCATTTATTCTCCCTTGTGTCCCACAAGGTAGGCATTATAATAGTTAATTTATAGATATGAAATTGAGTTGAGAGGTGAATGTCCAACAACACATCAGGAAAAAAGATACAAGCGCAATTTCCAGCTATTCAAGTGAATAGCACACTTCTCCCTGCCCCTCCCCCCCAACTCCAAATAACTCCAAAGGAAAAGGGAGTCATGGGACTTGGGGTCTGAAAATTTCAATTGCCCGTGAGCCACAACTACCGAGCCTGCGCTCTAGAGCCCACGTGCCACAACTACTGAAGCCCGCACGCCTGGAGCCCGTGCACTGCAACGAAGAGTAGCCTTGCTCGCCACACGCAGAGGAAGCCCGTGCGCAGCAACGAAGACCCAACACAGCCAAAAATAAAATAAATTAATTAAAAAAAAAAACCCACGAGAGAGACTGAAAAAGAAAAAAATCCTTCCCAGTCAGAGTGAAAAGTGAGACTGAGAGAAACTGAGTGAGAAGATCTCAGCAAAAGAAAAGCCAAATGTCGGCTTCCATGAAAGGATGCGGCCCAGCGGGTTGTTAAATGACTAAGTGCTGGGGCCACAGTGACAGGGACGGGGCCTCCTGCGGCACGTGTGTGTGTAAGGGTGAGTGTGAGGGTGTGTGCGTGAGGCTGTGTGTCCACAAGGGTGAGAGGGCGTGTACCCTAAAGATTACGTGTGCACAGGTACAGAGAACAAACTAGTGATTACCAGTGGGGTGGAGGGGCGATATGGGGGCGAGAGTGAGAGGTGCAGTCAGGGGGGTCTAAGATAGGCTATAGGGTTGTACTGTACAACACCGGGAATGTAGCCAATATTTTGTAGTGACTGTAAATGGAAAGTAACCTTTAAAAATTAAAAAATTTTTAATTAAAAAAAAAGACAAGAGGTAACAAGTGTCGGGTAGGATGTGGACGAAAGGAAACCCTTGTGCACTGTTGGTGGGAGTGTGAATTGGTGTGGCCACTATGGAAAGCAGTATGGAGACCCTTCAAAAAATTAAAAATAGGAGGATCATATGATCCAGAAAAAGATTATGTGTGCCCATAGTTGCATGAAGTGCGTAGACACAGGGTGCGTGTGTGAGAGGGAGCCCGTGTGCACGCACACGTGTGAGGCCGTGCGGCCAGCAGAGCATCCAGGACCCTCCCCGGCTGCACAGCGGCCCAGGCAGAGACGCCCCCATCACCTGGAGAGGAAGGTGAAGCACAGGGCAGCAAGGTCACCTGCCAGTGTTCCCCGGCCTGGGGACCACACTCATGACCCAGGTTTTGCCACGGCTCCTTGCTGAGCTGCCTCCCAAGGAAAACTGGAGTCCAACCCCAAGCCAGCCCCCCGAGGCAAGACATACCAGGACGGTTGTACCTGCAGGTTAGACACATGAACTCTGGAGTTCATGGTGGTCTGAGTTCAAATCCCGACTTGGTCATGGGCTAGCTGTGTGGCCTTCTGTACATCACTTAACCTCTCTGTGCCTCAACGTCTCCACCTATAAATGGGGATAATAACTTTACCTCGTAGGGTGGTTTTGAGGACTCGAAGGGTTAAGAGATGCAGAGCTCTTAGAGCAGCACCTGGCATGTAACAAGCGCTGCATAAATCTTCCTTGTTAATAGCATAGCAATGAGCTCCCGGGACAGGTGAATCCCGGGTTTATAAAAATCCCCAAATGCATCACACGCTGGAATGACAGGACACCAAGGGCAGCCAGGCTGAGTCCCAGCGTGGTGGTGACTGGGGCAGAGGCAGGTGTGGTGAGGCACCTTGTCCCCAGACCTGTCTGCTGCTCACCCCCCAAACCTCCACCATCTGCCCCAGATCTCCTCTCCTCCACGCATCATCTGAAAGACGCTGGTTTGTCTGGGAAGGTGACTGAATTTCCAGGCAGAGAAAACAAGGCTCAGGCCAGGGCAGCTCTGGGGTGCAGGGCTCACGGGCAGGGGCTGTACGTGTTCCCCCAGCTCCCTTCCACCTCCTTAAGCCCCACGAGGAATCTCCCAGCACGAAGGGTGTCTGGGTCTGCTCGGGCTGCCATGACAAAGCCCTACAAACCAAGCAGCTTAGACCACAGAAATGTGTTGTCTCACAGTGCTGGGGACTGGAAGTCTGAGATCCAGGCTGCACCCTGGGCTGGGTGATGGGTGTCGGGGAGTGTCTGGGTTGGACAGGGAGGCCAAGGACAACTTTGGGCAATAGTCCCCGAAGGAGGGGACAGATGGAGGTTTATGTAACCTCCACGGCCACAGCTGCCATCTTCCAGGCTGTGTCACACACTGTCCCACGCCCCCAGACTTTGAACCCAAGGATTTCTGGAAAGGCCTTAGTGGTTTCCAGGCCTCTGACCCCTCCACCTTAGCCCAACAGAATTATTCTCACCCACCCAACTCTCCCAGACCTGCAGGCCTACGGGGGCCCAGCCCAGCAGGGACACGGAGCCAGAGTCCTTTATCAATCATTTACTGGAGAAACTACCTAGAACTTTTCCCTTCACCCTCTCTCATTCCTGTGTTTCAGGCCAGATGAGGTAGACTGCCCCCAAAACAGGATCCCCATCCTGCAATATGCACATGAGCCCTTGTTTTCAAATAATAACATCTCATATTTATTAAGCATTTATTAAGCACTTACTAAGTGCCAGTTACTGCTCTAAGCATTTCATTACCTGATTGTCTCATTTACTCCTCAAAATACCCATATAATACTGTAGGTAGCATTATAACCTCCATCTTACAGATGAGGAAACCGAGGTTCAGAGAGGTCCACTGGCTTGCCCTCAACCCGAGGCCTCAGCTCCAGATCCAGTGCTCTGTTCACACAGCTGGCACCGGCCCCAGACAGATCCAGGAGGGTGTTCTTTCATGCTCCTGGCTCTTGGGTGAAAGGAACCAGGGGAAGTTTGTCAGAGTTTTTGGGGAGTGGGAAGGATGGGCAGCTGGGCCTCCGTCTGGGCTGGGGTCTTCTGATCCTTTTGGCGCAGGAAGGGTCCCCCGCACCAGATCTGGGACCTGGAAAATTCTCAAAGCCCCCGCCTCGCCTTCCCTCTCTGCTGAGACGCCACGGCTCCTGAGCCCTGGCCATCTGAGAACAGTCTCTTCACTTTGGGAGCTGGAGCCTAGCGCGCCTGGGTCCTTCTGGCGCCCTGCCCAACACGGGGCTTGGGGGTCTCTGTTGAATTTCAGGGGCTGCTGGGAGGGGCTCCTGGGGAGGGAGGGAGAAGCCTCATGGCTTGTGGCCACAGACAAAGAGGGCCTGAGGGAGAACACCGTGTGGTCAGGGCTCAGCCCGGTGCCACGACAGGGGGATGTCCCCAAAGTTCATCTAAGCCACCGTCAGTCACCTAGTCATCACTGGGGCCCAACCTCATGCCACAGCATGGTCCCACAGGGCCCGGGTTTCTCCTGCCAACTACCTACACAGCCCCGGCCGGCCACCCTAACCACCTGGGGCGCTGGCCACAGGCAGGGTGCTGGTCACCACAGCCCCATCGGCTGCCTTAACCTCTCTGCCTCCTGGTGGGCAAAGCCCTAAACCCGGTGAGCTGACCGCTGGCACATCTGCTGCACTTGCTCTTAGCCCAGAAGGAAGGAGGAGCAGGGAGAGCCAGACTTGAAAGCAAATGACTCGATACGTTATTTCTGGTTCCCTTTTATCTCCCCAGGGAAGGTGTGAGCTCAACCGAGTGAATTCAGAGAGGGCAGGCCCCTGTGCCTGTTAGGGTGACATTGGTGTCATGACGGGGTGGGGTGGGGGGACAGGACGAGCTGATGACAATCATGGTGTCTTATCGCCCTCTTCTCGCACCAGCCCATGGGAGCCCTCCGCCTGTCTGATCTCCTGTACCTCTCTCTCCCTGGCACTATCACCCTGCACAGGTGATGTCACTGAGCTAGAGGGGTGAGGTGACGTGCCCAAGGTCACATAGTCAGGAAGCAGGATTTTCTATCCTGCAACTTTAATGAATTGGTTTGTCGTTCTAACAGCATTTTTGTGAGGGCTTTAGGGTTTTCTATACATATCATATAACCTGCAAATAGAGTTTTACTTCTTCCCTTCCAGTTTAGATGCCCCAAACGGGGCAGAGGGTGGGAAGGGGGTCTGAACTCCAGTCTCTTTGAAGCCGTGTTCTGAGCCCCTCTCCCAGGTCAGGCTTTCAGTGTGGCTCCCCAGTTGGACCAGTTGGACTGGCAAGGTTGGGGCAAGCCCAGCAGGAACTTTTGTTGCAACAAAATGTACATCCTCAGAAATCAGGATGCTATGTTCAAAAGGCACCTGGGGAAATGATTCTGGAAAATCCTGTGCTTTGTGTTTCCTGGGCCATGCACGGTCCACCTCCATGAGGTCATAGAAGCAGGAGTTGAATGGTCTCTCACCCCCTCCAGGGAGAACCACCTCCTCGATGGCAATCAGGAGATGATTCTGTTCTGTGGGAAGCTGGAAGGGTCCCTTGGGAAGCCAGCTGGGGTTCGTTTGTCTTCACAGACTCCCCAATCTGCTCAGCAAGGGCCTGGAACCCACGGCTGCTGTTGGGTGAGGGAGTTGTCACAGCTGTCCCCAGTCACTCCCCACCTCCCATCCCAGAAGGCCAGACACCCCAGGGGGTGCTGGTACTGAGCAAGGCCCATGACGATCTGCCCGAGACGTAGGACAACATGATGTCCTGAAAACCAGGAACAGCTGCAGCAGCTACGGTGCACCCCCGGTGTCACATTCCTGGGACGCACTCCCTTCAGGTCCCTGAGCTGTGTGGCCTGTATCTTCCCAAGACCTGGGAGCTCATTCACTTGTTCATCCAACATCTATTTACTGCGCACCCGTCAAATGCCACATGCCATGCTAGAACAGAGCCGAGGACAAGGCAGGCCTGGTTCCTGCCCTCAAGAAACATTACAGTTGAACATAATGGGATAGGATGGGGGTGCAGAGGTGGGACCTCTGACGCAGGTGCCTCAGCCAGTCCTGTGGGATCAGGGAAGGCCTCTGAGAAGCAGACATGGAAGCTGAGGACTGAGTAGGAGTTAAGGGGACAGAGAGAGCTTTGGGCAGAGGGCAGAGGGTGGATGAAGACCCAGGGGGAACCAACAGGAATAAAGACACAGACCTACTAGAGAATGGACTTGAGGACACGGGGAGGGGGAATGGTAAACTGGGACGAAGTGAGAGAGGGGCATGGACATATATACACTACCAAACGTAAAATAGAGAGCTAGTGGGAAGCAGCCGCATAGCACAGGGAGATCAGCTCGGTGCTTTGTGTCCACCTAGAGGGGTGGGATAGGGAGGGTGGGAGGGAAGGAGACGCAAGAGGGAAGAGATATGGGAACATATGTATATGTATAACTGATTCACTTTGTTATAAAGCAGAAACCAACACACCATTGTAAAGCAATGATACTCCAATAAAGATGTAAAAAAAACAAAAAGCCAGAGAAAAGCTTCAGCAGGGCTGGAGCTTCACCTGGGAGGGGTGCAGGAGGTGAGACTGGGAAGACGGAAGCAGAGGTCAGGCCCTGCCCCGGTGTCCTTCCTGGCACTTCCTGCCGCATTTACATGTGCAGGCTCATCTCAGCCCCAGCGCAGGCAGCAGGGGCTTATGGGGACTGTTCCTGTTGCTATTGTGTGGTTTACCACTGTGCCCGCAGAGCCTGGCACAGAGGCTGGCAGAGGAGGAGCCCAATGCATATGCGGTGAATGAATGAATGAGAGAACGAATGAATGAACGACCTGTGTGGGTCTGTGTCTCTGCTGTGAAACAAGTGACAGAGTCAGACCCTCTGTTCCTGTTTCTAAATGACGGGCATATCGATTTTGTCAGATGTAAGCGAATCTTGCTCTTTTTCCTTTGGGACGTCTGCTAACAAACAAAAAACAACACTATTATTAAGCATGTAAGGTATCCAACCACAAGGGTCCTTGGGTTCAGAGAAATTAAAGCATCCTTCCCATCACCTTCCTGATGCAGGTGGGAAATCAGGCTAGAGGGAAAAGCCAGGTCCTGAAATACAGTTTGGTCACTACTTTTGCGAAAACAGGAGGAAAAAAAATAAAATCCAACTAAGAGAAAAATGCCACCTCTGCTTAAATTCTGGCAGGGGACAGGGAGACGCTAAAGCAATGAGCCTCACAGTTAGTAATTTAATAACACACGAGGGCTGGGATGGAGGACTGCAGGGAAGTGCAGTGTGCGAGGGGGTGGGTGCATCTGAGGGGCCCAGGGGTTCAGGGAAGGCCCTCTTGGAAGAAGAGACCCTCCAGCTGAGATGTGCATCTGGAAGGGGTGAAGGTGGGGGACAAGGAGAGATCTGGGCAGCCCCAAGTGAGAGGGGGAAGGCCGGGAAGAATTATGGACGGCTTGCAGGTACCTTGGAGGACAGCGGTGACAATCCTGGAACAGTGGGGAGCGTACAGGTGAGTGAGGCAGGGCTGGAGACTGGAAGCTCTGTGCAGGGGCCTCTCTGCCCATGACCTTCATTCTCGGGGCCCCTCAGGTTTGAAAAAGCCTGTTCCCCAAAGAGCCTATTCGTTCGGAGTGGCCCTGGAGAGGCAGCATGGGCAAGACAGAAGCTGGAAACCTTCTAAATTTTCAAAAGAATGGGTCCTTCTAGAGAAACCACTTGCCCCGATGATTTAAGGGACCCAGCACTGCAGTCTACATTTTTGTGGGAAAGAGACATTTCTATCTCATTCAAGCTGCTGCTCTTCTGGGTCAGCTAAACTTAGAAGGTGATCTCAGCTGTAAATTTCATCATTTTGTTTGACAGAAGCCTTCCAGATTCTCTTCTCCTTCTGGCCAAAGAATTTCTAACGAAACGCTGATTCCCACAGGCTTTCTGACTTAAAATCACATGTGGAACAACAACAGAAAACAAAACAACCCGACTCAAAAATGGGCAAAGGAGTTGAATAGACATTTCTCCAAAGAAGATATACAAATGGGACCTATAAGCATGTGAAAAGATGCGCAATATCACTAACCATCATCAGGGAAATGCAATCAAAACTACAATAAAGGGCATCCCTGGTGGCACAGTGGTTGAGAGTCCACCTGCCGATGCAGGGGACACGGATTCGTGCCCCGGTCCGGGAAGATCCCATATGCCGCGGAGCGGCTGGGCCCGTGAGCCATGGCCGCTGAGCCTGCGCGTCCGGAGCCTGTGCTCCGCAGCGGGAGAGGCCACAACAGTGAGAGGCCCGCGAACTGCAAAAAAAAAAAAAAAAACTACAATAAATAAGATACCACGTCACACCCATTAGGATGGCTATTATCAAAAAAAGCAGGAAATAAATGTTGGTGAGGATGTGGAGAAATTGGAACCTTTGTGCATTGCTGGTAGGAACATAAAATGGTGCAGCAGCTCCTATGGAAAACAGGAGGGTGGGTCTTCAAAAGATTAAACGTAGAATGACCATATGATCCAGCAATTCCTCTTCTAGGTTTATACCCCAAAGAACTGAAAGCAGGGGTTCAAACAGATATTTGTACACCCCTCAGAAAACTTAAGAAAACTGAAATCGTATCAAGCATCTTTTCTGACCAAAACGTTTTGAGATTAGAACTCAATTACAAGAAAAAAAATGGGGGCTTCCCTGGTGGCGCAGTCATGGAGAATCCGCCTGCCAATGCAGGGGACATGGGTTTGATCCCTGGTCTGGGAAGATCCCACATGCCGCAAAGCAGCTAAGCCCATGTGCTACAACTACTGAGCCTGTGCTCTAGAGCCTGTGAGCCACCACTACTGAGCCCACATGCCACAACTACTGAAGCCCGTGCGCCTAGAGCCCGTGCTCCACAATGAGAGAAGCCACCGCAATGAGAAGCCCACGCACTGCAACGAAGCCCCCACTCGCCACAACTAGAGAAAGCCCACACGCAGCAACAAAGACCCAACACAGCCAAAAATAAATTAATTAATTAATTTTTTAAAAAACTGTAAAAAATACAAACACATGAAGGGCTAAATGTTGCTAAATAACCAAAAGATCACTGAAGAAATCAAAGAGGAAATTAAAAAATACCTAGAAACACATGACAACGAAAACACGACGACCCAAAACCGATGGGATGCAGCAAAAGCAGTTCTAAGAGGGAAGTTTATAGCAATTCAATCTCACCTCAAGAAACAAGAAAAATCTCAAATAAACAATCTAACCTTATACCTAAAACAACTAGAGAAAGAAGAACAAAGAAAACCCAAAGTTAGTACAAGGAAATAAACCATAAAGGTCAGAGCAGAAATAAATCTAATAGAAACAAAGAAAACAATAGCAAAAATCAATAAAACTAAAAGTTGGTTCTTTGAGAAGATAAAATTGATAAACCTTTAGCCAGACTCATCAAGAAAAAAAAGGAGAGGACTCAAAATCAATAAAGTTAGAATTGAAAAAGGATAGATTACAACTGACACTGCAGAAATACAAAGGATCTTAAGAGACAACTACAAGCAACTACATGCCAATAAAATGGACAAGCTGGAAGAAATGGACAAATTCTTGGAAAGGTGCAACTTTCCAAGATTGAACCAGGAAGAATTAGAAAATATAAACAGACCAATCACAAGTAATGAAATTGAAACTGTAATTAAAAATCTTCTAACAAAAGTCCAAGACCAGATGGCTTCACAGGTGAATTCCATCAAACATTTAGAGAAGAGCTAACACCTATCTTTCTCAAACTCTTCCAAAAAATTGCTGAGGGAGGAACACTCCCAAACTCATTCTACGAGGCCACCATCACCCTGATACCAAAACCAGACAAAGAAATCACACAAGAAAAGAAAATTACAAACCAATATTACTGACCAACATAGATGCAAAAATCCTCAACAAAATACTAACAAACAGAATCCAACAACACATTAAAAGGATCATACACCATGATCAAGTGGGATTCATCCCAGGGATGCAAGGATTCTTCAATATAGGCAAATCAATCAATGTGATAAACTATATTAACAAATTGAAGAATAAAAACAATATGATAATCTCAACAGATGCAGAAAAAGCTTTTGACAAAATTAAACACCCATTTATGATAAAACCTCTCCAGCAAGTGGGCATAGAGGGAACCTACCTCAACATAATAAAGGCCGTATGTGACAAAACCCACAACAAACATCATTCCCAATGGTGAAAAACTGAAGGCATTTCCTCTAAGATCAGGAACAAGACAAGGATGTCCACTCTTACCACTATTATTCAACATAGTTTTGGAAGTCCTGACCACAGCAATCAGAGAAGAAAAAGAAATAAAAGGAACACAAGTTGGAAAAGAAGAAGTAAAACTGTCACTGTTTGCAGATGACATGACACTATACATAAAGAATCCTAAAGATGCCACCAGAAAACTACTAGAGCTAATCAATGAATTTGGTAGTTTCAGGATACAAAATTAATGCACAGAAATCTCTTGCATTCCCATACACTAACAACGAAAGATCAGAAAGAGAAATTAAGGAAACAATCCCATTTACTATTGCAACAAAAGAATAAAATACCTAGAAATAAACCTACTTAAGGAAGTAAAAGACCTGTACTCAGAAAACTGTAAGAAACTGATGAAAGAAATCAAAGATGACACAAACTGATGGAGAGATATACCATGTTCTTGGATTAGAAAAATCAATATTGTGAAAATGACTATACTTCCCAAAGCAATCTACAGATTCAGTGCAATCCCTATCAAATTACCAATGGCATTTTTCACAGAATTAGAAAAAAATTTTACAGTTTGTATTGAAACACAAAAGACCCCAAATAGCCAAAGCAATCTTGAGAAACCAAAACAGAGCTGGAGGCATCAGGGACCCTGACTTCAGACTATACTATAAAGCTACAGTAATCAAGACAGTATGGTACTGGCACAAAAACAGAAATACAGATCAATGGAACAGGATAGAAAGCCCAGAGATAAACCCACGCACCTATGGTCACCTAATCTATGACAAAGGAGGCAAGAATATACAATGGAGGAAAGACAGCCTCTTCAATAAATGGTGCTGGGAAAAGTGGACAGCTACACGTAAAAGAATGAAAATAGAACACTACCTAAACACCATACACAAAAATAAACTCAAAATGGATTAAAGACCTAAATGTAAGACTGGACACTATAAAACTCTTAGAGGAAAACATAAGAAGAACACACTTTGACATAAATCACAGCAAGATCTTCTTGACCCACCAAGTAGAGTAATGAAAATAAAAACAAACAACTGGGACCTAATGAAACTTAAAAGCTTTTGCACAGCAAAGGAAACCATAAGATGAAAAGACAACCCTCAGAATGGGAGAAAGTACTTGCAAATGAAGCAATGGACAAAGGATTAATCTCCAAAATATACAAATAGCTCATGCAGCTCAATGTCAAAAAAACAAACCCAATCAAAAAATGGGTGGAAAACCTAAATAGACATTTCTCCAAAAAAGACATACAGGTGGCCAAGTGGCACATGAAAAGACGCTCAACATCACTAATTATTAGAGAAATGCAAATCAAAACTGCAGTGAGGGATCACCTCACAACAGTCAGAATGGCCATCATCAAAAAATCTACAAACAATAAATGCTGGAGAGGGTGTGGAAAAAAGGGAACCCTCTTGCACTGTTGGTGGGAATGTAAACTGATACAGCCACTGTGGAGAACAGTATGGAGGTTCCTTAAAAAGCAAAAAATAGAACTACCATATGACCAAGCAATCCCACTATTGGGCAGATACCCTGAGAAAACCATAATTCAAAAAGACAGATGTACCCCAATGTTCATTGCAGCACTACTTACAATAGCCAGGTCACAGAAACAACCTAAATGTCCATCGACAGATGAATGGAAAAAGATGTGGTACATATATGCAATGGAACATTACTCAGTCATAAAAAGGAATGAAATTGGGTCATCTGTAGAGATGTGGATGGACCTAGAGCCTGTCATACAGAGTGAAGTAAGTCAGAAAGAGAAAAACAAATATCATATATTAACACATATATGTGGGATCTAGAAAAATAGTACAGATGAACCTATTTTCAGGGCAGGAATAGAGACACAGATGTAGAGAACGGACGTGTGTGTGGACACAGGGCGGGGTTAGGGGAGGGTGGGAGGAATTGGGAGATTAGACTGACATAAATACACTACCATGTGTAAAATGGATAGCTAGTGGGAACCTGCTGTATAGCACAGGGAGCTCAGCTCAGTGCTCTGTGATGACCTAGCTGCGGGGATGGGGGGAATGGAGGGAGGTCCAAGAGGGAGGGGATATATGTATACATTATGTACAATAACAAAAGGTGGAAGTGACCCAAAGGTCCATCGGCAGATGAATGGATAAACAAGATGCAGTAGATCCATACAAGGAAATTTTTTTTTAAATAAATTATTTATTTTTTTGGCTGCGTTGGGTCTTTGTTGCTGCGCCCGGGCTTTCTCTAGTTGCGGCGAGCAGGGGCTACTCTTCATTGTGGTGTGTGGGCTTCTCACTGTGGTGGCTTCTCTTGCTGGGAGCATGGGCTCTAGGCGCGCGGGCTTCAGTAGTTTTGGCACGCAGGCTCTAGAGCGCAGGCTCAGTAGTTGTGGCACACGGGCTTAGTTGCTCCGCGGCATGTGGGATCTTCCCGGACCAAGACTCGAACCCATGTCCCCTGCATTGGCAGGCGGATTCTTAACCACTGCGCCACCAGGGAAGCCCTGAAATACTTTCCAGTCTTAAAAAGGAAGGAAATTCTGGCACTTTACAACATAAACTCTGAGGGCATTATGCTAAATGAAAGAAGCCAAATAAGAAACAAAAGACATAGTGCATGATTCCAGTGGTACGAGGTCCCTAGAGTAGTCACATTCAGAAAGTAGAATGGTGGTTGCCAGAAGCTAGGAGGGGAAGATAGGGACTCAGTGTTTTATCTGTATTGATTTCCAGTTTTGCAAGAAGAAAAAAATTCTGGGGATGGTTGGTGGTGATGGTTGCACAGCAATGTAAACGGACTTAGGGCCACTGAACCGCACATATAAAAGTGGTAAATTTTGTTATGTTTTAGACTACCGAAAATAAATTTTTAAAAATTAATTTAAAAAATTACATGTGGAAGAGACTTTGTTTCTTCAGGTGCTAGAATCAAGTGGCAAACCATGACCTGCTGCTGAATCTGCCCAGACACGTACTTTGGATCAGAGGCATTTGAACTTGAAAGCCTCTGGAGGGGATGCATGCTTGCCGGGTGGCCCTGAGTCCCCCACTCCCAGTCACCTTACATGCCTGGCTACTGAAGGCGTTGGAGGCTGGAACTCCAGAGCCGGGAAGAGCAAGGGAAGACGTTTAGGCGAGAGCTCGTAGTGTCTGGTTTTTTTGCGAATGGCCTCTGCTGCGCAGGAGGCCTGCCTTGCGGGAACAGAGCTGGTGAAGTCCGGATGTGGAGGACAGTAACACTCACCCAATACCCCATGAGCCCCCTCCATGTCCCAACTCCTTGTGACTAGTTCTGGCCAATGAACCATGAGCAGAAGTGACCTGTGTGTCATTTCTGGGCTCAAGCAACTGGTGATGTCCCCCCACAGTGGAGCCTCCACTGGTCTGGGTCCCCAAAAGATGATGTCAAAACAGAGGCCCCATGTGACCCATGACAGACAGGTAGTATGAGCAAGTCAGCAAGAAATAGGCCTTTATGTCAAACCACTGGGATTTGGGGGTTAATTTGTTACCGTGGCATAACCTCGCTTATCCTGACTAATACATGTGCTTTGCTGGACGGGGAAAGGTTTTCTCAGCTTCACAAGCTCCAGGTGGGAGCCACGGACCACAGCCATAGTTCCACGGCTCTAAGCGAGAAACCTCAGAAAAAGCACATGCCTTCCCTGGGCTTAGGTTCCCCAGCTATTCCATTTGTACCTAAAAATCAGGAATTTCATATTGTTCAACCTATGGGAGTATAAAGACAGGCGCTGCTTACTAATCCAGGAGGGCAGGTCTGGGCTCTCGGCCAACCTTGCCTCTGACTCCAACCCTCCTGGCCTTTTCCCCATGTGCCCCTGACGGGGTTCTAGATCACCCGTGGCTTCTAGGGCTGGGCTAGAGATGGGAGTGAAGGAGCCACCTGGCCCAGGGACTTCAAGAGAGTCCCTCCATCACTGGACCCCAGTGTCAGGGGCCAAGAATAAGGGGAGAGCTCACTCATTCCCCACTGTCACAGCTCCAGCCTCATCCACAGGGAACAGCCTGAGACCCCAAGCCCCTTGCTGAGATGGATTTTTAACGCTGACCTTGGCCTCAGCCTTACTCTGGGGAGCCTCACCCCCACCTATCTGGTGGGGAGGCCACCTACCCAGAGTTAGAAGCTGCACAAAGAGCCACACTCAGGGCACTGGATCCACCCTGCCCAGCACAGGTTGTCAGAGGTGTCCTTCTGCAAGTGAGGGGGGCAGGCCGAGGCCAGGGCGCCTCTAGGGCTCTGAGGGCGTCAGCAGGACAGAGCCGGCGCACGTCGGAACCTGGAGCTGCGGGAGTGCTAAGCTTTATTTACAAACGTGTCACAGAAGCCCCTCGGCCCAACCCCAGGGTCTCCTCTGTCCCCAGGAAGGAGACAGGCCTGAGGCCACCCACCGGCCCAGCCTAGGAAGGTGGGGCCAGAGTCCACCTCCAGCTGAGGCTGGGCAAAGCTCCCCTCTCGTGGGCGCCCCTGCCGGAGGAGAGAGGCTGAAACGACGGTAGGGGCACTGTCCACCTCCCAGTGGCCAGTCCTCAGGGCTTCGGCCGGGCGGCATGGGGCTGGGGCATGGAGGGTTCTGACCAGATCAGGGTGGGGCTGGGACCCACGTTGGCACGGCCTGGAGAGTGAAGGGAAGAGTGTCAGGGGGGCCTCTTTGGGGGCAGCCTCGTCCCCTCCTGGATCTCAGAGTTGGGGTCACCTTCCAGGGTGGGGTGGGGTAGCCAGCAGGCAGCAGTGGTGCCTGGAGAGGTGCCGTGGGTCAGGGCCAGGGCTAGGGCCAGGGAACCCCACAGAGAGCCGTTTCCAGGCTCTGCACTCCTACCCCAATCCTGCCCCCCAGGACTCTGCGGTCCCCAGGCCGCTCCAAGGCATCTGTCTCTCCCAGGGCTCCCTGGACCGTACCCGGTGAGAAGGGCTGGTGGCTGACAGCTTCCGACGCTGGGCCTCAGAAGAGACACTGGACCAGAGGTCCAGGCTCTTGGGGGCTGAGCTTTTCTCAGACTTCGGAGGAAGAATGTCCCAGCCCAGCAGGCAGTGCTGTGGAGAGCAAAGGGTTAAGGTGCCTGGCCTGGAGCGGGGCTCCCCACTGACTGGGCACACCCCAGGGAGGGGCTGTACCTCTCCCCTTGGACTGGCAGCATCCTCTAGGACAGGGCTGTGTCCCCCATGAGGGTGAAGGGGCCTCCCAATCAGTGTCCCCCACGGACTGAGGTTCCCCGAGGGCAGGGGTCTTATCCACCACTGTTACCCCAGGCCTCCCTTTCCTAACCCTGCTGACCCAGGCCCTGGGCCCCGACCACAGATGGGTGGAGGGAAGGCCGTGGACGCTGATGGAGCACGTCCTGTGGACCAAGTTCTGCCCCAAGCCCCCGACAGGTATTGACTCACTGACCTGCCCCTTGTCCACCCCATGAGCCTGAGGATAGTATGTTGTACCCATTTTACAGATGAGCAAACTGACTTTCCTCAGTACCCCTTCTCCTCCCCGCAACCCCAGCACCTCCGGACTCCACTGGGAATGAGTGGGGTCCCCAGTGACCCCTATCCTACCCAGGAGACACAAAGGACCTAGGTTGAAATCCCAGCTCTTCCATCCCGCTGACCTTGGACAAGTCACCTCCCCCTGCCTCCGTCTCCTCATCTGTAACGTGGGGTAACAGTCGTGCCTGCACTCTCAGTTGCTGTGGCTCCACGAGATAATCGCCCTAAGGACTGTGCATGTGGCCACGAGAGCGCAAGAGGCGGGGCCCGTGTGCGCTAGGCCAATGCACTGCACGGCGCACAGGCCTGGAAGCCAGGGGCTGGGTGGGGAGCCAGCCTCCCTCAGGGAACGAGCACGGTACGCATGACATGGGCGGCCCAGCCCTAACCCCAGAGACTTCGGTCCTTCGGCCCAGCCTTGCTATTGGCCTTGGGACAGTCCCTGGCCCTCTGGGCCTCAGGACACGTCCAGAGACCTGAGCCAGACAGGGGACAGCCCCAAGGCCAGCCTCACCCGGGGCAGCGCCAGCGTGTCGGAGGCGTCGAAGCTCTTCCGCCGGTGGATGCGGTACCGGTGCGGGGGGTCCAGGACAGACAGCGGGATCCTCACCCTGGCGGGGGTAATAGTGGGGGCACTGCTGCAGGCGCCTCCAGGCCGCTGTGGCCCATCCTGCCCTCCCTCAAAACCACAGGCCCCAGGCTCTGCTCTTGTCCTCAGCTGCGGCTGCCCCTACAGCTCCCCCCGGTGTCCTGCCTACTCTGGCCACTCACCTGACCTGCGCTGGCTCTGCCAGGGTCTCTGGACCCCGCTGGCCCCGTGGTGTCCGGCACAGGCAGCAGGGGGTGCCGGGATCCGAAGGCACCAGAAACAGGCGCCGGTTGACACAGTAACAATACACACCTGTGAGATCCGTGAGAAGCAGAAGCCCCCCTCAGCCAGGGAACCTAGGTCCCTGGACCCCAACCACACAGGCTCACCCACGTGTACACAGACAGAGCATGCACACGCACACGTGCTCACATGCAACAACACTGAGCACCGCCTTCTACTCAAGCGTGACACTCGCGTGCACATGCCAGCAACTTCACATGTGCAAATGTCACCCGTGCAAACACAAAGCACGGCTTCATACAGTCATATCTGTGGACACACATGAACGTGCCTACACTTGTAATCACACACACAGGGTGCACACACACGTACATCCATAGGAACACGCCTCACACACATATGTACACACATGTATACACTGTATGCTGCTCGTGCAAACCCACAGCAAAGACTTGGGTGCCCACGTGACTGAGCTGGAACATCCCCCCCCGCTGCCCACCCAGACGACCCCTGTGTGGAGAGGAGGTGAAGGGAGTGGGGACACATGGGAAAATGAGGCAGCTGGGAGAAAACGGAAGGCGCGGACAAGGGGCGAGGTGGATAGCACAGGGCAGGCCCTGTTCCCCCTGAGGCCAGGCCTCAGCTCACCCCAGGCTCGCGGCCCCCCTGCCTGGACCCCAGGCCTCCCTCCCCCCCCGTCCCCAGCTGCCTCCCCAGGCCCCCAGGCCTTAGCTGGGCTACGGGGCAGCCGCCGAGCGTTTACACTCACATTCGTGGTCCCCCTCCGCAGCACTACTCTCCTGCAGGCCTAGGAACTGGGATCTGTGAGGGCGAGAGGGTGAGCAGGCCAGGGTGACACAGGCCCTGAGCCCGCCGCCCTGCCCGCCCCGCGCCTGCCGCTGCTCACTCAGGGTCATTGCAAATACACTCCTCCTTGTTGGCTTCCCGGAACTTCTGCAGCTTCGAGAAGAAGGCCTCGGGCTTGCTGGTGACGGGAGAGCTGTTGTCCGGAGACCCTGGAGCGGGCAACACACAAAGGAGCTGCTGTGTGGCCAAGACTCAGGGGAAGCTGGGCACTGGCGCCCCAGGCCACCTGCTTTGACCCCACCATACCTCGTACAGACCTGGAGGGGACCTCCACTCATGTGACTGTTGGTTTTGTCTCGTGTCTGTCTACCCTCATGCATATCCAATCGTCCACGCAAAAAATATTTATAGAGCCCCTACTACGGGCCAGACACTGTTTTACGTGCTGGGGAAAGAACAGCTACCTGGACAAAGCCCCTGCCCTTATGAGGCTTACTTTCTAATGTGGCAACAGACGAGCTAGTCACCAAAGAAACCTGTAATACAACATTGAGGGGTGACACCTGCCAGGAAATAAAAGAGAGTCAGGAGGGACTTCTCTGGTGGTCGAGTTGTTAAGAATCTGCCTTCCAACACAAGGGACGCGGGTTTGATCCCTGGTCAGGGAACTAAGATCCCACATGCCACGGGGCAACTAAGCCCACATGCTGCAACTACTGAGCCTGCACGCCACAACTAGAGAGAGAGAAGCCTGTGCACCGCAATGAAGAGCCCGCGTGCCACAACTAAGACCCGACGCAGCCCAAAATAATAAATAAATAAAAGAGAGTCAGAAAACTGAACTTGGTAGGGCAGGGGAGCCAGAGGAAGTTTCCCTGAGGAGGTGACACCTGAGCAGAGACCTGACGAAGGGAGGGAGGGAGCCGTGGGGACATCCCAGGCAGACAGAAGAGCAAATGCAAAGGCCCTGGGGCAGCTGTGGTTGGTATGTTTAAGGAACACCCAGGAGGTAAAAATAGGTGTAGGGGTGAGGGTGGAGGAGATGAGGCTGGGAAGCCAGCGGTGGGTTTGGGGACAAGGAGTGACGCAATCAGATCAGTCATGTACTTTTATAGGACCCCCCTTCTGGCTGCTGCAAGGTGAGGGGAAGCAGGGGCACCAGTTAGGAGGCTACTGCAGGCATCCTGGTGGAGACAAACAGTAAAATTCTAGAAATACATGGAAGGCAGGACTACCAGGATGCACAGTGTTTGAAAAGGAGAGGAAAATATCAAGGCTGATCTCAAGATTATGGCCATTAGCTCCATAAATGGAGTTGCCACTAACAGAGATAGAACAGACTGCAGGAGGACCAGGTGGGGCAGAAATCAGGACCTTGATTTTGGACCTGAGATTAGTCTAACATACCTAATGAGCTCTGCAGAGAAGAAAGCCAGATATACAAGTCTGGAATTCAGAGGAGCAGCACGGGTAGAGATAAAGTCAGGGAGAAGAGAGCATGGAGAGCCTCGGCACTGAGGGGGGTCCTCTGGAATGTGGAACAAGGAAGTGGATCCAGCAGAGACTGGATAGAGCAGCCAGGGAAGTGGGGAAGAGCCAGTGCGGGGGTCCGGGCCTGGAAGTCAGAGGAAGAAAGAGCTTCGGGGAGGAGGGAGTGGCCGCTGTGTCCACGCTACTCAGGGGCCAAGAAAGCTCTGGACTGAGCACTGAGCTCGGAGCTGGCAATGCAGAGGTCACTGCTGACCCGGCCGAAGACAGCGTCAGAGGGTGTCAGGGGCTGAAGTCCAGTTTAAGAAAAAGTCAGGGAGAGAAACTGGAGAAAGCGAGTCTAGATGGCCCTTTTGAGGAGTTTTGTTATAAAGAAAAGCAGAGAACACGGGCAGTAACTAGAAGCAAAGGCAGGATATAAAGGGAGCGATGCTTCCTCAGGATGGGAAATCACAGACTGCAGCTTTACCCCTGACCACATGTGAGACTTTGCTAAGTTTTTCAGTCTCTTGATGCCTCAGCCTTCTCATCTGCCAGTGGGGACAGTAACAGCATCCACCTAATCAGATCATTGTGAGAAGTTAAGGAGTGAATGGGAGCGAAGCAGAGGAAAGCTCTTGGCACAGGGCCCGGCACATAATAAGCACTCACTGAAATCAATTGTCATTAATATTCCCTGGCGCTCATATACTGACGGGGCAGAGTGATGGTGGAGGAAGGAGAGGAGAGAATTACAGGGAAAAAACCCTCTGGGAGGGACTTCCCTGGTGGCGCAGTGGTTAAGAATCCGCCTGTCAATGCAGGGGACACGGTTTTGAGCCCTGGTCCGGGAACATCGCACATGCCACGGAGCAACTATGCCATGCGCCACAACTACTGAGCCTGCGTGCCACAACTACTGAAGCCCATGCCCCTACAGCCCACGCTCCGCAACAAGAGAAGCCACTGCAGTGAGAAGTCTGCGCACCGCAACGAAGAGTAGCCCCCGCTCGCCGCAACTAGAGAAAGCGCATGTGCAGCAACGAAGACCCAACGTGGCCAAGAATAAATAAATTAATTAATTAAAAAAAAAAACTTCTGGGAGCCAAGAAGGGATGGGGCCCAAGCACACAAATGCAGGGACAGGACGGGGGCTCGGAAAGGGGGGTGAGAGGCGTGCGCACACACACGTGCGCACACACACGTACGCACACACACACAGGGCAGGCAGGGGGCAGCCGCCTCTACTTTCCTAGAGACAGGAAGCAAAGCAGTGAGCTGGCAGTCAGGGAAGTCCTTGGGATGGGGCCTGTGTCCCCACCACCGCAGGGTCTCAGCAGCCCCACAGAGCACCTGCCTTGGGGCAGCAACTCAACTTCTCTGTACACCAGTTTCCTCCTTTGTGAAAGTGGGGGTCCGATAGCACCAACCTCCTAGGGCCGCCCGCTCACTCACTCAGCCAGCGTTGGCTGAGGGCCTACTACGTGCCAGGCACCGTTCTAGGCTCAGACTCGGGGAGCACAGCAACAAAAATGACGGCCAGGCCCCTGCTCCAACAGAGCTTATAGTCCACCGGAGAAGTCAGACAAGAAACAAGCAAACAAGATGACTTCTGAGAATGAATGAATGATACAAGGAACATACAAACGGCTGATGCAACAGGCAAGGATGCAGGTGTGGTGGCCCTACAACGTTGTGCTCGTGGAAGGCCTACCATTTGAGCTGAACACTCAGTGACGAAAAGGAACCAGCAGGTGTGAACCTGGGGAGGTGCGTTCAAAGCAAAGGGCACAGCAAGTGCAAAGGCCCCGAGGTGGCCGTGAGCATGGCAAGTTCAAGGACCAGCAAGGAGGCCGGCGTGAGGAGTCAGAAGGTAGATGGTTAAGAGGCCATGTCACGGGGCCAAGCAGAAGCCAGATCACACCTCAAAATTCTATATAAGGATTTCAGATTTTACTCTAAGTGCTAAGTACTCTGAGTGACGTGATCTGATTCCCGTGTTTAAACATTAGTTCTGGCTGCTGTGCCGAAAATGGATGATAATGGGGGTGAAAGAGCCCAGAGGGAGACCAGCCAGGAAGCCACTGAGTGCTGGGGGAGTGGGGGGATGGGCAGTAAAACATAAAGAGATGACACGCATACAGAGTTTCACAGGGGCCTGGCACACAATAAATGCCAAGAAAATACAGCAGCTCTGATTTGTTCATTCATTCAACAAACACTCGGTGAGCGCCATCTCTGTGCCTGTCACTGTGCCAAGGGCTGAGACAGGAGACGCGGTACTGAAGGTGCTCCCCGAGGGGGGTGGAACAGTCGGAAAAAGAGCAGCAGCGCCCGCTGGGGGCGCAGGCAGGCGCAGAAGCAAGCGGGGGCCTCCACCCGCGCCCCGGGCACGGGGGCTAGCCACACCTGCAATCCAGTCGCAGCCCAGGCACGGTCTGAGGCGCCAGCTCTTCTCAGGCACTGGAGACTCCTTGTTGGTCACTCGCGGCTGAGGAGGGAGGCAAAGACGGGCAAGGGCTAGGCCAGCAGGCCTGGCCCAAAGGAGGTCCCACCTTGCAGGGAGGAAAAGGGCTGTGTCTTAACTCATACACTGACAGGGGCCCCAGGGCTCAGCCGAGGGCTTGGGGGCTGGAGGACAAGAGTTTGGCCCCCACCCGCCTCCATGTGTGTCTTTGAACAAGTCTGTCCTCTGAACGCCCGTCTTCCCATCTGCATAATGGGGCTGGTCACCTTCTTCCCAAAGTGCTGTCTGAGAAACTAATGGCCACAACTTATCAAGCACTTAGGCTGAGCTGGACTTGACTCACGGTACCTCCCAGGAGCCTCACCCTGGAAGGGAGGCTGCCCATGAGTGCATCTGTCAGGGGGGAAACTGAGGCTCAAGGACGTGCCCGTCAGTGGATGCTCCACTCACCCGCATTACCTCGGACAGCTTGCTCCGTTGAGCCAGGAGGGACTTCAGGGCCTGTGCCTCCTGGGTGTCTAGACTGTCCAGCTCTGCTGAAGGCTCTGGGTCGCTCGAGTCTGAGGTGGCCAGCAGGGGAGCCGAGCAGGGCCTCAGTGGGCCCGGGGGCTCCTGGTGGAGGCACCTGGCAGGTGGGAGAGAGACCACCCCGGAGCTGGCCCCGTCCCTATCACAGGGGTCACCTCGGTGGGCATCCTGTGGGCAGGAGGCTCTTGAGGCCACTGAGGACGTCTCTTGGGATGACGGCATCTCTGAGTTGTAGCTGCTGCTGGAGTCCAGGCTTGACTGGAACAGAGAGGCCAGTTCACCCAGCCATCTACCCAGCTGGCCTGCACTGGGCATGAAGGCCTGGTCCTCACCCTTGCTCCAGCCTCTGCATGTCCCAGGCCAGTCCCTTCCCACTCTGGGCCTCACTCAGTTTTCTCATCATCAGTAAAATGGGCATGCTGCACGAGAGGACCCGGAAGCCCTGGATTCTGGCCTGAGGGTTAGGCAGCCCCTCCCTCACTCCCGGGACTTGGCCAAGGCGCTCACCTCTGAGGCTGCCTTGGCCACGGACCGCCGCACAGCATCCTGTCCGACCCACAGCTGCCTCAGGAGCTCCAGGTTGAGCTGCCGTAGCTGTGCCAGATCTCTGGTCTCCACCATCCCAGGCGTATCCACTGGCTTCCCACAACAGGTGTCACCGACTCCCGGACCACAGAGCGCCCTCACAGCCAAGTTCTCCTACCTGAAGCCAAGATAGATAGCACAACATAGCGCTGAGGAGGCTGCCCTGCAGAGCCAGAGGCCGGGGTTCAAATCCCCACTTTGATACTCCCTAACTGTGCAGCCTCAGACAAGTTATTTAAGCTCTCTGTGCCTCAGTTTCCTCATCTGCCAAACAGATGATAACAGCATTGACCTCATAAGACTGTTGTAAGGATTAAAGGAGATCATGTATATTAAATGTTAGTACAGTGCCTGGCACACACAGTAAGCACTCAGTAAATGCCTATTATTATTACACTGGCCACAGCGTGTTTCCTAACATGTCAAAAGAGATCAATCCCTCTTTAACGAGCTTCCCTGGTGGCGCAGTGGTCGGGAGTCTGCTGCTAATGGAGGGGACACGGGTTCGAGCCCTGGTCTGGGAACATCCCACATGCCGTGGAGCAACTAGGCCCACGAGCCACAACTACTAAGCCTGCGCGTCTGGAGCCTGTGCTCCGCAACAAGAGAGGCCACGATAGTGAGAGGCCCGCGCACCGCGATGAAGAGTGGCCACCACTTGCCACAACTAGAGAAAGCACTCGCACAGAAACGAAGACCCAACACAGCAAAAATAAATGAATAAATTAATAAACTCCTACCCCCAACATCTTAAAAAAAAATCCCTCTTTAACAACCTTAACTATGAAATTACTAGATTAATTTGTAGAAGACAACTAGGGCAAGTCCACAGATGTAAAGCATGATAACTTTCAAATTCAACACAAATCAGATTTGTGAAGGGACTCCTCCCTCTCTCCTGCCTTCCCTCCTTCTTCCCTTTTACAAATGAAGAAACCAAAGTTCAGAGAAGTTAAGCTACTAGCCCCAAGTCACACAGCTTGTAGGTGGCAAAGCCAGGATTTGAACCCAAACCGGGTTCCGGGGTACACGGTTATGCCAGCCTTTCCCCAAACAGTGTGGAGGGGGGCCTGGGAAGCTGCCTCCTCCTTCTCCCAGCCTTTGGCCCCCCAGGGATCCAGACTCAGGGACACACTGATGCTGCTGGAAGGGATTTCTGCAGACTAGGGGAAGAGGCTTCCTCTTCCCTCAGAGTCCCGAGCCCAGATGCCTCCAACCAGAAACTGAGTCTCCCCCAGTACACACGATCCCTTTCTAACACTGCGTCCAGACAGACACCCTACTCTCAGAACCCCAGCCCTCCCACCACCACTCCTCACGTGTGGACCGCCCACACCCGGGCCCCCTCCTCAGGGCCCGGTTGCAGTGGCTAAAGCAGAGAGAAGCCAGGCTACTCTGGAGCCGTCCCCACATATACCCATGCAGGGAAGGGGGGCAGCGGAGATGCGAGTACAGACTGTGCGGGGGGTGGTGCAGACAAGCGGGGTAAAAAGCCTCATCCGCAGGACAGGGACTCCCGGCCCCCGTCCTTATCTGACTCTGGGCCAGACCTATAGTTGGAGGATCTCCGTTTTCGCACGGTGTTAAAGAGAACACCTCCGGCTCCGGCGGCGCTCTGGAAAGCTAAAGCCGCACCAAGGTAACGGGAAGGCGACGTTCAAAAGAGAAACTGGGGCAGCAAGAGTACCAGCTGCGGTGCCGCGGAACAAAAGGGCGGGACCCCCGGGAAAGGGAGACTCAGCCTCCCTCTTCTTTCCCTTCGCGGGCCACGGACCCTCCGTGGGGGCGTACGTGAGGCAACCCGTCGAGCCCTTCCTCTCCATACCCGGCCCCGCCACTGCCTCACTCACCTCTAGGAAGCCCCGGAGCCGCGCAGCCCACCGCCGCCTGCGCTGCCGGGAGTTCCGCCCAGGCCACCCTACGCTTCGGCGGCCGGGGGGCGGGGCCTGATCCGGGAGCCCTGATTGGTCAGATGTGGGGCGGAGCCGGGACGCTCTTGCGAGCTTTACTTCGCCTTCAGAAACTGCCTTTTCAACACTGAGGCGGGGATAACGACGGTGCTCAACATCTGATTGGTCAACTTCCCAGGTCTAGCGGTCGATAGTCGGAATGGGGCGGGACCCCAGAAGACGGGCTCCGATTGGTCAAGACAAGGCCGCGGCTATTTCACGTTTGGTGACGGCAGTGTCAGAGTCCGGACCTGATGCTTCCGCAGAGCCAAAAGATGCAGCTGTGGGTAGGCGGCGGCCAGTGACCCATGCTTTCATACTTTCTTTCGAGTACTTAGGCCTATTTTGTGCCAAGAGGCACTGTACTAAGCGTTGGGAGGCAGGAAAGAATTAAGAAGGGTCCTTTCCTGGAGGAGGGGGAGAGGCAGCGGGTAAGATATGAACACAGGTAGCTGTGATCCAGTCTGTAAAATATGGGCAAGTTTATATGGAGTGCCTACTTTGCGCCATGTATTTTCCATATGCCAATGCATGCCGGCCTCATAAATGTGCTTTAAGATGAATATTATTGTCCCGTTTTACAGACAAAGCAAAAAACGAGGTCATGAGAGATGAAGTGACTTGACCAGAACATTTTAGAGGCAGTCAGTATAATTCCCAAATTAACAGACGAAAGGAAAGGAAGAAAAGCCATCTCAATAGATACAGAAAAATCCACCAAGCACTGTCCCTTTTTCTTAGTAGCTGCAATTGGCGTGCCACAATCTTTTAAAGAGATGTTCCGGCATTTGACAAAATCCAACACTCATTTCTGATTTTTTAAAAAAATCTTCCAGCTTCATACAACTCAATAGCAAAAAAGACCCCAAACAATCCAACTTAAAAATGCGCAGAGGATCTGAATAGACATTTTCCCAAAGAAGACAGATGGCCAATAGGTACCTGAAAAGATGCTCAATATCAATAACTATCAGGGAAATGCAAATCAAAACCACAATGAGTTATCACCTCACATGTGTTAGAATGACTATTACTAAAAAGGCAAGAAATAACAAGTGTTGGCAAGGATGTGGAGAAAAGGGAACATTTGTGCACTGTTGGTGGGAATGTAAATCGGTGCAACCACTATGGAAAAGAGTATGGAGGTTTGAGATTTCCTCAGAATTTAAAAATAGAACTACCTTATTATCCAGCAATTCCACTTTTGGGTATTTATCTGAAGAAAGCAAAAACACTGATTTGAAAAGCTAGATGCACCCCCATGTTCATTGCAGCATTATTTATAATAGCCAATATATGGAAACAACCGAAGTGTCCAGCAATGGATGAGTGGATACAGAAAGTGTGGTATATATCTATAATGGACTATGATTCAGCCGTAAAAAAGGGGAGATCTGGGCTTCCCTGGTGGTGCAGTGGTTGAGAGTCCGCCTGCCGATGCAGGGGACATGGGTTCGTGCCCCGGTCCGGGAAGATCCCCCTGCCGCGGAGCGGCTGGGCCCGTGAGCCATGGCCGCTGAGCCTGCGCGTCCGGAGCCTGTGCTCCGCAACAGGAGAGGCCACAACTGTGAGAGGCCCGCGTACCGCAAAAAAAAAAAAAAAAAGAAGGGGAGATCTTGCCATTTTCAATAACACGGATGGAACTTGCAGGCATTATGCTAAGTGAAATAAGTCAGATAGAGAAAGACAAATACAATATTTCTCTCTTATATGTGGAATCTAAAAAAACAAAAACAAAAAGCAAGCTCATAGATACAGAAAAGAGATTGGTGGCTGCAAGAGGCAGGGAGTAGGAGAAATGGGTGAAGTGGGGTTTTTTTTAGTTTAACTAAATTAATAAAAATCTTTAAAAATAAAAATCTTGGGGCTTCCCTGGTGGCGCAGTGGTTAAGAGTCCACCAGCCAATGCAGGGGACACAGGTTCGAGCCCTGGTCCAGGAGGATCCCACATGCCTTGGAGCAACTGAGTCCATGTGCCACAACTACTGAGCCTGCGCTCTAGAGCCCACGAGCCACAACTACTGAGCCCATGTGCCACAACTATTGAAGCCCACGCACCTAGAGCCCGTGCTCTGCAACAAGAGAAGTCACCGCAATGAGAAGCCCGCGCACCGCAACGAAGAGTGGCCCCCGCTCACCACAACTAGAGAAAGCCTGCACACAGCAACGAAGACCCAACACAGCCAAATATAAATAAATTTATAAAAATTAAAAAAAAATCTTGCAGCAAACTAGGACTGGAAGGGAACTTTCTCATCTTGATAAAAGGCATCTATGAAACACCTACATTTAACAGTATATTTCATAATAAAAGACTGAATGCTTTCTCCCTACAATTAGGAAAAGGTAAGGATGTCTGCTATCACCAGTTCAATTCAATATTACACTAGAGTTCTAGCCAGTGCAATAAGAAAAATCAAAGACATCTGGAACAGAGAGGAAGAAGTAAAACTCTTTATTCACAGACAGCATGATAACAGAAAATCTCATGCACTCTACAAAAAAGCTACTAGAATCGTTAATGGGTTTTGCAGTTGCAAGATACAAGATCAATATACAAAAATCAGTCGTATTTCTATATATTAGCAATAAACAATCGGAAACTGAAATTTTTAAAAAACCATTTAAAATACATCAAGAAATATAAAAATTAAATACTTAAGGATAAATCTGACCCCCAAAATACAAGACCTATATATTAAAGTTATAAAACAGTGTTGAGAGAAATTAAAGGAGATTAAATAATTGGAGAGATATACTGTGTTAATGGCTTGAAAAATTCAAATTTTTAAGATATCAATTCTCCCCAAATTGACCTATAGACTCAATACCCAAATAAAATCCCAAATAAAATCCCAGTAAGTTTCTTTGTATAAACTGACAATTTCTAAAATTCATATGGAAGTGCAAAGGACTTAGAGAGCCAAAACAATTTTGAAAACAACAAATTCAGATGACCTACGCTACCTGCTTTAAGATTTATTATAAAGCTATAGTAATCGGGCTTCCCTGGTGGCACAGTGGTTGAGAATCTGCCTGCCAATGCAGGGGACACGGGTTCAAGCCCTGGTCTGGGAAGATCCCACATGCCGCGGAGCAACTAGGCCTGTGAGCCACAACTACTGAGCCAGCGCATCTGAAGCCTGTGCTCCGCAACAAGAGAGGCCGTGATAGTGAGAGGCCCGCGCACCGTGATGAAGAGTGGCCCCCACTTGCCGCAACTAGAGAAAGCCCTAGCACAGACACGAAGACCCAACACAGCCAAAAATAAATAAATAAATAAATAAATTTTTATTTATAAATATTTATAAAATATTTATTTTTATTTATTTATTTTTAAATAAAAAAAAAAAAGCTACAGTAATCAAGAGAGTGTAGTATTGACATCAAGGTAGACAAATAATTGAATGGAATAGAATAGAAAGTCCAGAAATTGTCTCACACATACATGATCAATTAATTTTTTTTTTTAAAATGTTAGAAATTTTATTAAAGTTAACATTCCACAAGATCATACTCATACAGATCAAACTGCAAAAGATTCCAGGCATACAAACTATCATCTGTTAATGTGCCATCTTTCTTCTCCAAATGTCAAAAATGTTCTTAATGATACAAAGTCTCTAGAAAGTCAAATTCACTGTCCATTTGTGCTGGGTAAGAAACCTATATCTTCATTCATTTCATGAAATCCATGTTAAAAGAACCCTGTCTTGGTTGTATATTATCACAGCACTCTTGTATTAATCCATTTTTCTCAATTCCCCATAGTGGACTGCCATCTTGATTTCTCAGTGGTAGGGTCCATTTGAGACTCTTCAAGCTGACTGGGTGTAAATAAATTCTTCCACCAACATCTATTTTCGTTGTACTGGCCCCTTAGATAATTCAGCCTCAGGATTCATATTTTTGCTATATAAAATACAGACTATTGCAAAGATTTCCTTTATCCTCAAGGATAAAATTCCACGGTCTCAGTCTTCAAAATGGCATACCTCAAATAAGAGCTGTATTTGTTCAGAACCATCATCAACCAAATATAATTTTAATCTTGTAAGTTACCTTCTCATCTGCAACACTGCAGCCGTTTTCAAAATCGGCTTTGAAAGAGTTAAAAGCCAACACCCAAAAGGAAAAAAAAAAAACAAGTTTTATTTTTGTTGAAACGTAGTCAGGGTTCCATTGTTCTTTTAAATTCGAAAACGAAGATGAGTTCCCACCTCACCGGAAAGGGGTTAAAAAGCTCCCCCGTCGGACAACCTGAAAAAGGATCAATTAATTTTTGACAAAGATGCAGAGGCAACTCAGTGGAGGAAGGACAGCCTTTTCAGCAAATGGTACAAGAACAATTGGATGTTCATATGCTAAAGACACACACACCACAAAACAAAACAAAAATTTTAAAACCCTCTATCTGTACCATATCTGTACCATATGTAAAAATTAACTCAAGATGTATCATAGACCTAATTGTAAAACCTAAAACTATAAAATTTCTAGAAGAAAACCGAGAGTAAAATCTTTGTGACCTTGCATTAAGCAGAAATTTCTTAGATACGACACCAAAAGTACAATCTCTAAAAGAAGAATGGATAAATTGGACTTTGTCAAAATTAATAACTTCTGCTCTTTGAAAGACATTGTTAAGAGAGTGGAAATACAAGCCACAAGATTGGAGAAAATAATTGCAGATCACATGTCTAATAAAGAATTTGTATCCAGATTATATAAATAACTCTCCCAACTCACAAGAAAACAACCCAATTTTTTTTATTGAAGTATAGTTTATTTATAATATTGTGTTATTTTCAGGTGTATAGCAAAGTGATTTAGTTAAATATTTTTCATATTATTTTCCATTATAGGTTATTACAAGATATTGACTATAGTTCCCTATACAGTAAATCCTTGTTGTTTATCTATTTTATATGTAGTAGTGTATATCTGTTAATCCCATACTCCTAATTTATCCCTCCCCCTGAATCATAAGTTTGTTTTCTATGTCTCTGAGTCTGTTTCTGTTTTGTAAATAAGTCCATTTGTATTATTTTTTAGATTCCACATATAATGTTTGTCTTTCTCTGTCTGCCTTACTTCACTTAGTATGATATCCTCTAGATCCATCCATGTTGCTGCAAATGGCAATATTTCATTCTTTTTATGGTTGAGTAATATTCCATTGTGTATATATATATATATAAATCACATATTCTTCATCCATTCATCTGTTTTTTTGTTTGTTTGTTTGTTTTAAGGTTAAAAAACCAAAATTTTATTTAGAAAGGCTGAAATGATTGTATGCTAATTTGAACAGCTAGGTTGTATAAGAAAGTTCCTTTTTTTTTTTTTTTTCAGGCTGCACCTCACGGCTTGTGGGATCCTAGTTCCCTGACCAGGGATTGAACCCAGGCCTCAGCTGTGAAAGCACAGAGTCCTAACCACTGGGCCACCAGGGAATTCCCAAGAATGTTCCATTTTTGATGTCTTCCAAGAATTGGATTCCATTATGTGTGCTTTGTTCTTTCTTCAGACCTCTTAACTTCAGACTGGAGTTGAGCAGAAATATGGCTTACTCCTTTCCCCTGAAATCATTCTCAGGCTCCAGACAAGGGGCTGGACCTTTGGGTGAACAAGCAGGTAAGTGGCAATGGTACCTTTTAACTCGGGAGGCTTTCCAGGAGTGATACAGGAACAAGGAACAAGCTGCTGCAGAATGAGAACATCATGTAATTAGCCAAGTATCTAAAATAGCCAAAACTATTCTCGCTATGAATGGCCAAGAAAAGCCAAGCAAATGCTGTCCACAGACATTTGCTGTATCTTAGACAGTTCCTTATGGAACAAGTTCTCATCCTCTCTCCCAGTTAGCTCCAGCGGGTTCACCATTACAGGCTCTGGGGCTAGAACAGGGGTAAGACAGGATGCTTGCTTTCCTCATTGGCATCCATTCATCTGTTGATGGATACTTAGGTTGCTTCCATGTCTTGGCTAACAAACAACCCAATTTTTTAAATGATTAAAAGAATTGAACACCAAAGAAGAGATACATACAGATGGTGAATAAGCACAAAAAGATGCTCCACGTCACAGAACTCTCCTATTGAGGCTGGTCAGAGACTCAGCTCAGCATCCTTACCCACCATTAATACACCTAGCACCAGCTTTTATCGCAATCTGTCTTTCTAGAGTCTTCTCTGGCTCTAGGCTCCATTTGCTAGGCAAATGTAAAATAAAGCCAGAATGAGACACCGCCGCGTAACTATTTCTGTGTCTAAAATGACGGCATGTAAAATCAAAGACTCACTATACCAGTATTGGCGAGGACAGGGAAAAACTGGAACCCATGTGCTCTGCTGGGGGGAATGTAAAATTGTACAATCACTTCAGAAAACAGTTTGACAGTATCTTAAAAAGTTAAATATAAATTTACCATATGACCCAGAAATTCCAGTGCTAGGTATCTACCCAAGAGAAATGAAAACACGTCCACACAAAGACTTGTACAAGAATGTTCCTGGCAGCATTATTCATTATAGCCACAAAAAAGGGGAAATAATCCAAATGTCCATCAACTCATAAATGGACCAACTAAATGTGGTATCCATACAACAGAAAATGGCAATAAAAAGAAATGAAGTACTGACACGTGCTACAACATGGACGAACCTCATCAACGTTAAGTGAAAGAAGCCATACAAAAAAGACCACATACTGATGACTCCAATTATATGAAATGTCCAGAAAAGGCAAATCTATGGAGACAGAAAATAAGATTAGTGGTTCCATGTGTCTGGGTGGGAACAGAGATTTACTGCAAATGGGCAGGAGGGATCATTGTGAGGTAATGAAAATATCCTAAAATTGGATTGTGGTGATGAGGGCTGCAGAACTTTGTAAATTTGCTGAAATGATTGAATTGTACATTTAAAAAGAGTGAATTTAGGGGCTTCCCTGGTGGCGCAGTTGTTGAGAGTCCGCCTGCCGATGCAGGGGACACGGGTTTGTGCCCCGGTCCGGGAAGATCCCACATGCCGCGGAGCGTGAGCCATGGCCGCTGAGCCTGCACGTCTGGAGCCTGTGCTCTGCAACGGGAAAGGCCACAACAGTGAGAGGCCCGCGTACCGCAAAAACAAAACAAAACAAAACACAAACAGAAAGAGTGAATTTTATGATACATATATTGTACCTCAGTAAAGCTGTTTTTTTTTTTTAAGTTAAACACACGTGACCCATTTGTTCTACTTCTAAGCATTTATCTAAGGGAAAAAATATAATCTATATGAAGACTTGTATATGAATGTTCATAGCAGCCATATTGTAAATCCAAATGTCCATCAAGGGGGGAATGGATAAACAAATTGTGGTACATCCATCCATACAATGGATACTACTCAGCAATAAAAATGAACAAACTACTTGTCCACACACAATACGGATGCATCTCAAAATAATTATGCTGGGAATTCCCTGGCGGTCCAGCGGTTAGGACTCTGCACTTTTACTGCTGAGGGCGTGGGTTGAATCCATGGTGAGGGAACTAGGATCCCACAAGCTGCGTGGCCAAAAAAAAAAAAAGTAAAAAAACAAAGTTTTGCTGAGTGGGAAAAGAGTACACACTGAATCTTCAGTCTATATAAAACTTGAGAAGATGTAAACTCATCTATAGTGACAGAAAGATGAGGGGTTGCTTGGAGATGGGGTGGGCGGGAGGGATGATGATGGGGCACGAGGAAACTTGGGGCATGATGGGTTTGTTCACTGTCCTGATTGTGGTGATGCTTTCATAGGTGCATACATCTGCCCAAACTTATCAAATTGTACACTTTAAACATGGGCAGGGCTTCCCTGGTGGCGCAGTGTTTGAGAGTCTGCCTGCCGATGCAGGGGACGCAGGTTCATGCCCCGGTCCGGGAAGATCCCACATGCCGCGGAGCGGCTGGGCCCGTAAGCCATGGCCGCTGAGCCTGCGCGTCCGGAGCCTGTGCTCCGCAATGGGAGAGGCTGCGGCAGTGAGAGGCCCGCAAAAAAAAAAAACAAAAAAAAAACATGGGCAGTTATTGTATGTTAACTATATCTCAATAAAGCTATTAAAAGGTATGAAGCAAGTAAGCAAACAATAAAGAACTTGGCCTAGCTGGGCGCAGTATGTTTGCCCTCACTGGAAATGGACCATTTCCACTCTTATGCCATGATGCCGCCTCAGGGATGAAGGTTAATCCTCCTGGTGGTCAGAGCTGTGAGCTGTACACTTGGTCATCCATTCATGAGGAGGGATGAACAGTCTAAGGAAGAGATGATACACAATTTCACACTGGCAAATGGTGTGACTGGAGGTCAGAGCTCAGGAGAAAGAGATCAGAAGACTAGCGCCAAGAACTGGGGAAAGGGGGAAGATGAACCAATGCTGTCCGGTACATGGGGGCGCACGGGATCACATCTTGGTGTCTCATGTTTCAAATCCACCAGAGGACATCTGCTGCCTGGGAGACGGCCCACGGCCAGCTGGAACGGACGATGCAGCTGGTAAATATCAGCCCCCCTCTCTGCTCAGCCACCCCAGTGCAGGTGCGATGGGCCCAGGGACAGAGCAGCCAAGATGACGGGGTGAAGTAGCCTGGGCTCCTTTCCTAAAGGCTCGGTCCTGCTGCTGCTGGACCCCTAGTCTGCAGGACCAAAGCTGAGCCCTTGATACGACATCTCCAAGAGACCAGCCAGCCATTGATCTGGTGGCAGATCAATTACATCAGGTCCCCTTTGACCCTAAAGGGAGCGGTTTGTACTTATTGAAATTGATGCTACTCCATGTAAGGGTTCGCCTGACCTGCCTTCAGGGCTATTGCCCGCACCACCACCTGAGGGCTTAAGGCTGCCTGATGTAGTGACGTGGTATGCCACACCACATTGTCTCACACCAAGGGACCCATTTTTTTGCAGAACAGGTGGGACAATGGGCATCTGACTAAAGGATCCACTGATCTTACCAGGGACCCCAACACCCGAGTGGCATGTGCTGCTAAAGACATAGCTCAGGGACCATACGCTACAGCTGTGTTCTCCAGGAAGTTGACATATGCAGCTGTGTCCCCTGAGGCTAGATTACATGGGGAAGGGAAGCAGAGGGTGGACCCTCTCCCTACTGCTCGCAGTGAAGCACTTGTGGAACTTGTGTTTCCTATCCCTGCAAACATTGGCTCTGCCCCGTTGGAAGTGCCAGTGCCCGGGGCTAGGAAACTTCTGCCAGGGGACACGATAGGGTCCCACAGTCCCAATGAACTTGAAGACGTGACCATCACCTGGTCTTCGGGCCTCTCTGCTGGTGGACCAGCAGGCAAAGAGAATTACTGTACTGCTGGGGCTAATAGATTCCCATCCCCATGAGGAGTCAGGACAGTGTGTACAAAATGAGGCAGAGGTTTTTCCAGAACCTCCTCTGGTGTCTCTTGGTGTCTCCACACCCACTGAAAATAGTAAGTGGCAATTGTGGCAATCACAGCCCACCCAGGGCAAACAGCCAAGGGCTCAGATCCCTCGGGGATGAAGATCTGGATGACCCCTCCGGGAAATAATCAGACTAGCTGCAGCTTTGGCCATGGAATGGGGGTGGACGAGGGACCGACCGTATCACCTCGAAGGGGACTCGGTTTAATGGGACTTAGACCTCCCCTCTCGGGGAAGAAGGGCGGGGAGGCAAGAGCAGATCTGAGTGATCGGACGGGTGAACGCTTCAGACCCTCTTGGCCTTACCCGCCTTTTGTTCCGGCTCTGCCTCGGCTGAGCGGTCTGATGCAAACGCAACTCGCCTGGCCACACCCCCTGCCTGAGTCCTGGCCCTCTCACCTCCACCACCCGCCGCGGGCCCCACTTGGTGCTCAAGCATTTCAATATGCAACCCAGAAATGCACAGAGTCAATGTCCCATGGGGCAAATCTTCACCAGCTGGAAGAGGGAGACGGTGAATAAATTCTGCCCCCTTCCTCTCCACCAGGAAGGGGCGCCGAGACTCATTCCATGCCTCCTCAGGGTCACATTTGGTGGCGGCCAACTCCACCACGCACACCCCTGCTGGCTCTCCCTCCTTCTGACCGCCCCCCCGCCCTCACTGCGTTTCTCTGGGGTCGTTCTGCCGATTAAAACGAGGGCGCACAAGCCTTCTGCTTTAGGCTCTGCATTCCAGGAACCCTAAGCTGTGATTGCCACTGTCACATGCTGACTCCCCAGTGTGCGTCTCTGCACCAGACATCACCTGAACTCCAGGTTCACATATCCAACTATGGAAGAGGGACCCTAAGTTCAACACGTCCAAAACAAAACTCCCGATCTTCTCTCCCACACCTGCTCCACCAGGAAGCTTCCCCATCCTGCCACCGACCCAGGACAAAACCCGAGTCAGCCGTGACTCATCCAGTCCATCAGCACATTGCATTGTTTCTGTCTTCAAAAGGTCTCCAGAACTGACCACTTTTCACAGCCTCCATCAGAACCGCCTGGTGCAAGGTACCATCCTCTCCTCCCTGGAATATTGCACTTGCTTCCTGACTGGTCCCCCCTGCTTCCATCCTTACTCTCTTGTCTACTCTCCCTATAGCAGGACCCGGGACCGCTCGAGCATAAGTAAGTCAGCTCACGTCACTCCTTGGCTCGGAACTCTCCATGGCATCTACCTCGCTCACGGTGAAGCCAAGGTCCTCACAGTGGCCGGCAAGACCCCAGTCTCCCCTGGTTCCTTTCGCAACTGAAGTCCAACTGCTCTCCACCTCCCTTGCTCTGCTCCAGCCATGCTAGTCTCATTTTGTTCCTTGAAGATACTGGCATGCTCGTACCTCAGGGCCTTTACACATGCGGCTCTGCCTGGAATGCCCCGCCCCAGATGTCCACAGGGCTTCATTCCCTACCGAATTCATTCGGCTCTTTCTTCAAACATCATCTTCTCAGCCAGGCCTACCCCAGCCACACTCTTGTTACCCCCTCCCTGACCTTCCCTGCCCCATTTTCCCCCATAGCCCTTATCTTCTGACATACTCTTTAACTCAGTGGTTTTGCCTGCTGTCTGCCTTCCCCCACAAGTATGTAAGCGCCATAAAGGCAGGGATTTTTTTCCACCTTATTCACTGCTGCGTCTCCAATGCCCAGAACCATGCTCAGCATACAGCAGGCACTCAAATATTTTGATGAATAAACTTCATCGTTTGTACAAAGGGGAAAATCGATCACTAGGTTTTTGAGAGGATTGGCAGTCACGCGTATGCATGTCTGACACAAGCCAAGCCCTCTATAGAAGTTGCCTGTTCTAATCTCTGAGTCTGGCTCAGAGACAGAAAACCCTGGCCTGGAGGTCAGAGTGAACCTAGCTGACATCTGTGAGCAGGACCCAGCGCTTGGAACAGGGAGGTACATTCCCGGCTACATATTCCGTGATTAAATTGCGACACTGTTACTGAAGGGCCCAAAATCTCAGGCTCTTGATTCCCCAGAACTCTCAGTGGGCAGATGAGGTAATCTGAGGAGCCACAGGAATGAGTCTGGCCTTGACTGGGAATAAAGAACTAGGAGGTGTTGAGTGAGGCAAAGAGGGTAGAACACCGTTTTTCAAACGACTGGTCACGACCCAGGAGTGGCTGGTGAGCAATTTAGTGGGTTGCAAACAGCAGCTTCTTCATGAGAAAATACCTGTGTATTGCAGAAAAGGGGTAATGATTGACTTTTTTTTGGTTTCACTCGCACATATATGTGTGTACTCAATCGTGATGCATTTCTAATAATGGGTCAGGGTAAAAAAATGTTCAAAAGCCACTGGGCTTTGGGGAATTTGGACTTGGGCTCCAATCCAGCCTCCATCACCCTCCAGCTGCTGATGTCTGAACTAGTCCCAACCTCTCTGAGCCTCAGTTTCCACAGTGGAGTGGAAAATGTTAATTACTAAACATACAACACACTTGAAAGCCCCTAGGCGCCATGCCTACCTATCGGAAGTTTCCAGTAGCATTTGTTACTTCTGTCCCCCGGCGCTAGAGGGTTGATAAATGGTGCGACTGTGTTATCAGGGCAGGATCTGTTAATTCAGCAAGTATTTACTGAATTCTGATTCTGTGCCAGGCACTGGTCTAGACCCTGGGCGCTTTACCAATGAACGAAACATGTAAAACTCTCATGTTTTGCTTATGTTCTTAGAGCTTATGCTCTAGCAGGTGCAGACACAGACAATATTGCTCAGATGACTAGGTAGGAGGGTACTCAGAAGGGTACTCAGCAGTGCCAGGGGTGAGGCGAGAGAGGGATCTTAACAGGGAAGGGTGTGCATGGACCTCAATGAGGTGACGTCTCAGCAGACCTGGAGGTAAAGGAGTTAGTCAGCTGTGGTGCATTCTGGACCACGGGCAGAGGGTCAGCCAGGCAAAGGCCGTACGGTAGACTGTGGGCAGCAGTTTCAAGGGAGAGCAAGGACCAGTGTGGCCGAAACAGAGGGAGCCGAAGAGGGAGGGGCAATCAGGGGCAGTGGATCCTGAAAGGCCACCACAAGGACTTGGGCCTCGACTCTGGGTGGGACAGGGAGCCAGAGCTGTATTTTGAGCAAAGGAGTAACACGAGCTGAGTTCTACTTCCAGCCTACGTCAAGGTCACTCTGGCTGCTGCTTTGAAACAAGTGTGAGAGGGCCAGGGTGGGAGGAGGGGCTGAGTTAGAGGTAGTAACACGGGTCAGAGCCGTGACTGTGAATGGAGTGGATGAAGTGGTCAGGGGCGAGGTGTATTTTTAAGACAGAAACTGACAGGTTGGATGCAGCACGTGTGACAGGGGAGTCCAGATCACGCCCCAAGTCTGTGACCTGGGAATCTGGAGGGACGAGGATGCCATCCGCTGAGGTGTGGAGGCCTCTGAAATGGATAAGCAGCGCAGGCAGTGGGCAGTGCAGAGCCCAGGGGACAGGTGTGCAGGGTCAGCGAAACTGACTAGTCACGCCCAAGCCACTGCTGAGGGCCCTTTAAAAAAAAAAAAAAAGAAAGAAAAGGTCACAACCAATTTCTCAGAAGACAAACTAGGGTGAACCAGTCTGAGTCATTACTTTTTAAGTGAAAAATGAATGGTTTAGAGTTATGGCGAAATCTGTAAAGAAATCACTCTAGATTTCCTGGTTCTCAAAGATCAGTTACGCCTTTTGCTCCTCTGAGAGTATCAGATTCCTTCCAAGAGTCAGGAGGAACCCACAGGCAGATTACAGTGGGAACTCCCCCTAAACGAAGTTAAGGTCATTTCAAAATACAGCCTGCAGACTTTGTCACGTCAAAGAGAGTTTGCATAGGAACAGTAAGCTGAGGAGACACACAAAACACAAATGGTTTCCAACTAGGTTTTATTTTAGTGTTCAATATTATCAGCAATGATACAGGAATAATTCAGGCAAATATATCACCTTAAATACATCAGAGAAAAAACCTACCATGTCAAGCACATCCTGAACTCCAGCAAATGAACATAAAAGCAGAGGACGAAGTCAGCAGCATTAAATTAAAGTGCTTTTCGCCACAGTTCTTTCAGAGTTTCGCCCTCAGTGGTGTAATTTCAATTTTACTTATTGTATAAGCAGCTCAAAATCTCATTCACTGCCCAGAGGCTACATTCAAAAAAAATTCATGTTTAGTTATTCTAAATAACCCCCCCCGCAAAAGCACAAGATTCATTGGAATTGTGTGACACTGATTTCTCCAGACACACTGGGAGGTAACCACCATCCAGGCTGGCAAAAAGCTCAGAGCGTCCTCCCGCCGCACGGCGGCCTCGGCCAAGTCCATCGCTTTGTTCCACGCACCAGGGTAGACTGAGGGTTTGAAGGACAAGCGGGCACCTGGAGAGCTCGCCACCTGCATGCCACCCGCCAGTGAGCAGAGGCCACCAAGTCATTTCCCCAAAGTCGGAGGGCGGGTGGATTCAAGAGAGCAGGACAAGCCCCACCTCTCTGCCTGAGCCTCTTTCTGGGAGAGACATGCTGCTGGCTTCTAGGAAGTTCTCTGACCTGCCCTGCAAAGGCTGTCACCCGAAGGCTGTTTGCCCCAGACAGTTAACACCTTGGAGACAGGAATCTGCCCCCACTTTGACCGGTAACAATCCCCAAACTCAACAACAGGAAACACTTCTCAAAATCAACACGAGGCCCCATGTGTCACCTGGAGGCTCTGGGATCAGGGAGGGTGGGAGGCTGGGTGCTGGGTTCCCCGCACTGTCTCTTGGCCACGTGCAGCATCGCTGGCACAGGAGACTTCATCCAGAGGTCTGGTGGCCAAGGGCAGCTTGGGCCGAGGTGGGGTGAGGGGTGGGAACATGTCTCTTATAGAGCATCAAGCTAGTAGAGTGGGCTCTCAGACCCCACGAACCCCTCACAGAGCGAGGTCAAATGCAAGGTCCTGTTCTGCATCAACTCCAGATTCTCTAGCTGTCCTGGGAGGGGCCCACTCCTCTCAGCCTGCCGCCAAGGTTCCCTCCTTCCGCCATCTTTCCTTCTACTACATCCTTTATCTGCACCAACCTATCTTTCATAAATAAGAAACCAGACTGATAGGCTAAGGACCGAAACCAGAACCAGAGACAGAATGAGGAGAAGGAGGCAAGTCTCCCCCCATCACGGCCCCGGCCGCCTGTGACAGCAGGGGCACTGGGACACGCCCTCCACACATGCCAGTCAGCGTTCCAGCTACCTCTGCACTCTCAGCCCCGCCACCAAGACTGAAGGGCTGGTCTGGAAGGCTCTGCAGATGGGATGAGGTATGAAAGCCGAAGGACCAAACTGACACGTAAGCCACAACCATCCTGGGACGGCCTTGGCCTTCCTGGAACTGTTCCCAGCGCAATCCGGGAAGAAAATGCAACCACCCCCTAAGGTGGCCTTTCTCTGTGGGTGCGCTGGGGTGCGTGGTAGGCAGGTGCGCGTGGGTCAGTGTTAGCGTTGGCTGGAGGAGGGGGTGTCTTGCCTGATATCCTTAAAGGCCCAACCAGGCCTTCTGCAATGCTGGCTGATCCCAAGACCTCATCAAGCAATCATGATTCTCAATCAACAGAGCCTGACAAAACCGAGAATAGATTCGACTTAACTCCTCAGTATCATGCTGTCCAGAGTCATCATTGAAAAAAACAAGTCTCCTTTAGGGGTATGAGCCGGAATATCTTCCTGCAACAGCAGGCAAAGGAGGGGGAAAATAACTAGCGTCTCAGGGCTCAAAACGGTGGGAGACAGTGGGTGCTTTCATTCTCACGGTGGCGGCAACGGACAGGAGCTGCACGTGGCCCTGGTGGGAGGCCCCTCGCGGCTGGCAGCGCTGCCCCTCCCTACGCGGGCTCCGGCTCCGGGCTGCCCACTATCTGCTGGGCTGCAGGTACTGGTGCGTGAACATGTTGAGTTCGCTGTCCAACCAACCAGCTTTATTCCTGCAGAGAAACGGTTACCTTGTAGCAGTAACAGCTGATAACAAGTAAGAGCACTGTGTGCCAAGGCCAAGTGCTGCTCTACCGGACACCTGACTTGTACAGACTCATTTACTCATTATCTCTCCAATAACCTCCACTTCACCGATGAGGAAAATGAGGCCCAGAGAGGTTCAATAACTTCCTACGGTCACGCGACCAATCAGCGGTGGAAATAAAATCAGGTTTTTCTGACCCTCAAGCTCTGTGTTTGCTTCATGCCGGGACCACGGGTAAGTCCCTGGACTGTTGGGAACAGTCTTCCTGCCTGTCAGCAGGAGGCTGGGCTGCTCACACGCAGCCCTTTTCAGGTTCACCCTGTCGCTGCAGGTGACAAGCAGCAGAGACACCGCCACCCCGAAGCCACACGCCGTGTGAGATTTCCCCGGGGATGAGCAGCGTGTCTCTAGAACACAGCTGTCCCAGGGCAGTGGGCGGGGAGGGCAAGGCCCACCAGTGCCCTCTGATGCAGCTCCCCTCTGTGCTGACATCAGGGCGGGGGCAGGAAGAACAGTGTCCCCGTGTGCTGATGTTATCCCGGCCTGAGTGGGCCGAGGGCTTCTGCAGAGCACTCGCACACTCAGCTCTGCGACTGTGTCATGAAACTTTACTCCATTTCACAGATGAAAGCAATGAGACACAGGAAAGCTCAGCGATTTGCCCAAATGGGGGTGCCAGGACCAGAAGCCAGGACTCCTGACTCCTGAGACCCATCCTCTCCCCAGCAACCTGCTGCTGGAAGCTCTGACTTTCAACAGAGACCCTACGCAGACCTGGGTTCTGCTCCGGGTTCTGTCGGTCACCGGCTACCTGGCCGGCTCCCCTGTGGACACAGATGCTGCCGTGCCGCACCGTGAAATGGCGGAAAGTGGGGGCCGGGTGTAGCCCACTGTTCCCGCCGACGGTAAAGGACAATCAACGTGTGGAGTGTCACAGAGTGCTGGAGCCTAGCACGCCTGGATTCTTCTCCTCCTGGCTTGACCACTTACTGTGGGATCCCAGATAAGTTACTTAACCTCTCTAGGCCTCGATCTTCCATTTTATAAAGTGAAGGTGATGATACGTCCCTAAAGGGACGCTGAAGATGGGACAGCACGTGTCAAGTGCCTGAGACACCACGGTTAAGGACGTGCCTGTGAGCTGTAACCCCAGGGACCAGACCTCCTCTGCTGCCACATGGCCAACCTCACCTGAGCAGTTTGGCTTTGCTCTGCAGTGAATCAAGAACCTCAATTTTCTTGTTCATGGCGGCAATTTCCTGCTCCAGGTTCTCCCGGGTGACATCAACTTGCTGGCACAGATGAGCAAAGGTCCCAGACAGTTCCCTGAGGGGGGAGAGTCAGGATCAAGCAGGCCACGTCGGTGGTGAAGCAGCCAGCCCATCTGTCCCCTGCGCCTGTCCTGGTCTGTCAGAATCGTCCCCGCCCGCTGCTGAGGCCGCGGACATCACAGCCACCACACGCACTAGCGTCAGCACAGAGCAAGAACCCGGAGCACAGAGCAAGGCGCCCCGGCTCGGGCACAAGAGACCAGGATGCAGATCGCGGCCCCGCTGCTAATCAGCCGAGTGCAGGAGACACATGACTCCTCTTCACATCTCAATTTCCTCATTTTGACAAACAAGGTGCCAGTAAAAACGTCTACCTCAAAGGGCTCGGGGAGAAAATGAAGAGTTAGGTGCAAAATGCCTAGCAGAGGGCCTGCCACATAGCAATAAAAGGCAGGCAGCCAGCACCTTCCTGACCACCACCCAGATCAAGCCATCCATTCCCACCTGCCCTAAGATACGCCATGAAGAATGGGCTGTGGCTCAGAACATCAAAGCTATGCCCACAACCCAAGCCCTTTGAGGTAACCTTTAAAAGATGGCTACAGGTAACACCCCTCGTCTTCCCATGTCTTCCTTCCTTGGGAGACCAGAGGCCTACTTGGTCCCAGCCCAGGACGTAAGGTGTCCCTGGAGACCCCTCCCCCATCCCTAGCCTCCACGCTGGCGCTGCACAGCTGAAGGCCAGAGTCAGACAGCACTCAGGGCCCAGTGGTTTCCAGGTCAGGTTAGGAGGAAACCTAGAGGGCAGCCCTGAACCACGGGAGCCGGCACCGGCCCCTCGGGGCTGACGGGGCCACTCACTGCTGGACTTGGTGGCTGCAATTGGAGCCGGTATAGCTGATGATGAGCTGCAGCTTCTCGCTGGCGTACTCTACAAACTGGCGCTTGAAGGCCCTCTCCTTGGCCTTGGCGGTCCAGGTCAGACGCTCGTAGACGTACAAGAGTCCATAGAGGCCAAGGGAGAGGGCGATGAGTCGCCAGCCCACAGCCTTCCACACCTGCAGAGGCACAGTGGTCAGCTGGCACAGTCCCTCTGCCATCCCACCGCCCATCCTCTCAGCTAGGACTTTCCCAAGAGCCTCTGTGCTTCTACTCAGAACACTCCTTTCAATGTCTTCCTTGGTCTCACTGAGGCCAGAAGGGCAGGGACCTTGTCTAGTTTGGAGACGAGGGAAACTTAGTGTGGGCCACACAACATGACTTGTGCAAAGTCCACCTCTGTGGTTGTGAGCACCAGAAGCACAGATCCAGGCACAGAAAAATCTTAAAGATAAACGTTGGAGTACTCTGAAGGGACCTTCCATTCTGGTGACACTGACAAGCAGAATTCTGCACATCGGTCCTCAGTAGATGGCTTCTTTTGGTCTGGTTTGTAACACTTTGGTTGGAGGCAGTGTAGTTACAGTCAAAGAGTACTGGACTTGGAGCCAGAAATCGAGGCTCTAGTGTGAAGCTCTTCTTTGGCTGGTGACCTTGGGCAAGTTTGTTTACACCTGTTTCCTCCCAAAATAGGAATAACGGCCCCCACCCAATTCTCAGGGTTGTTTGGGTAAAATGAGACACTGACTGTAAAAAGGGTTACATAACCGTCAAGTGTCAGCTTCTCAGATCATGACCCTCTGCCAGGTCACCATCTGTGAAAAAAAACCCAGAGCATGTACCATCTACAGCCAGGAGGGAGGGGACCTCAGCTCCAGCCCGCCCTAGTCTTACAAGCTGAGAATGGAATTCCTGGCAGTTTTGTTACAGTTACGTTCTGCCACCACTCCACAACTCAAATGACCATGACAAAGAGAACTTTCCCACATCATCAAGAAAATTCAAGGCATAAATAACTCTAGCTGCAGTGTGTCTTGGGTCAAGACATGGGAGTACCCCAGTAATCAAGAAGGCAGCCTGTGATCTCAGGCCTTGGGGCAGAAAGAAAGGGCAATAAAACTGCAGCTGGAGAGACAAGGGCTCGAGGCCCAGCTGGCCTCTTTCTGTCTCAAGCCCTTGCAAGTTTTGCTCTCGGTTTACTCACCTACCAGTGAGAAACTCCTGGTCATACCCACCTCTCTAGAACCCAGGTCCGTCAATTTCTCAGGTCACTTCCCTACCCTACTGGCCCTACAGGGGAAAGAATATGGTCCTGGAGTCAGATGGGGCCAGAGTTCAAATCCTAGCTGTGTGTACTTGGCAAGCCAACTGCAGATGTTCTTCTGTAAAACGGGAACCTAAATGTCACGTTAGTTGAGTGAGACTTAAATAAGTCAATAAATGTATGTTAAAGGGCTAAGGCTACACGGCTCCTGAGATCACAGCAAAAAGTCATCACGGATGTGAAGTGCAGGGCCAATGCGGGGACACCCACCAGACTGTGCCTCTCGGTCCCCACACACCTGCCACCCCCCTTCCCGAGCAGGGCTTGTCACTGACCACTCCTCCAACGACGAGAATGCCCATGGAGGTCCTAGAGGTCAGGGAGGCCAGGCCGGTGACCATGGAAACCATGAGCTCCTCCTGGGTGAGGGAGCCCTGGGGCAGTGGGGGCATGCTGGGGTTGGCCGGGGTCAGGGGCATGGGCCGCTGCACCTGCAGAGAGAAAGGAGGCGGGGCTAAGAAGATACCGGCCAGTCTCTCATTCTAGGGTCCAGAACAGGGGCACGGGGAGTGGCTCTTCAATTTCCCAAAAGGGAAAATGAGCTTCACATGTAGCAGAGAATTTAAGCTCCTAACAGACCTGCCGGCCCAAAGTTGAGCACCGTGGGGTACCACAGAACGGGAGCAGTGGCCGCCCTGGAACGCTTCAGCACAGGTCCCCAGGTGTGGGACGTGGCCCGAGAGCAGCCCGGCCAGTAACTCCAATGGTACAGAGATGGGGGGTTCAACATCCAAACATGAAAATGGTGGTATGTGGACAGATAGGTCATCTATATTTAATAGTTACATGCTCACTTTAACGTGTAATAGAAAAAAAAATGCAGCTTGCATTTGTAATTTCACAAATATTAGTGCTTAGGATAAAGCTAGGTTGATTTGTGGCAAAAATCTGACCGTGGTGGTGGCCCACATGCCACGGCTGTGGCCTCAGGGCACCCCTTTCAGAACAGTTTGTGTGCCTGGGGTGCCGACTGACCTCCCTTGATGCCCGAGGGTGCGGGACTTCGCTTGCCTGTTCGTTGTAGCCCATCAAGGCCCGGCGGCTGTTCTTGGGGCCCAGGAACCTGTTCACCAGCATGGTCCACCCGAGAGAAAAATGAAACTCGATGTCCTCCTGAAAGTCGGCACACAGCTTGTCGCAGTTCAGGTCGTAGCTGAGGGAGAAGCACTGCCGAGGGACCAGCAAGTCTATCTGACTCCGCATGGACACAGGAAGGAGGGGTTTCAAGCCGTCTGTCAGGAACAGAAATGCGGAGAAAGCACAGCAGCTCAGCCCCGTGCCACGCCAGGGCTGAGCCTCAGAACACTCGCTGCGGCCCAGGATGCTGACGGTGAGGCCCAGAAACCAGGCCTGGAAGAGTGGGCCAGTGGGCGAGGGGATGCAGGCCAAGGTTCCACACCAGCTAACGTGCGGATTTAAGGAGCAGGCCGAGCTCTCAGCCTCTGCTAGTTCCAGGTGGTAACACAACACACCCCCACGGGGACCTCCCTGGTGGCGCAGTGGTTAAGAATCCGCCTGCCAGTGCAGGGGACACGGGTTCGAGCCCTGCTCTGGGAAGATCCCACGTGCCGTGGAGCAGCTAAGCCCATGCGCCACAACTGCTGAGCCTGCACTCTAGAGCCCGCGAGCCACAACTACTGAGCCCACACGCCACAACTACTGAAGCCCGCATGCCTAGAGCCGGTGCTCCACAGCGGGAGAAGCCACTGCAATGAGGAGCACACGTACCACAGCGAGGAGTGGCCCCCACTCGCCGCAACTAGAGAAAGCCCGCGTGCAGCAACAAAGACCCAACGCAGCCAAAAATAAATAAATAAATTTATTAAAAAAATTAAAAAAGGACGCCCTCCCCCCACGACCGACCCCCCACGTCTATGTGTGGAATGAACTCATGACACATGCCCAGAACCCCAAGGTATGGAGCTGACTCATCATAAAAGGTGACAGACAAGGAAAGGCCGTTACTTCTGTAGACTGGCCTGGAACTGATCTTTGGGCAGCCCAGGGACCAGGTCCCGAGGCCCCCGCAGCACTGACCTATCATCTCCTGCTGCATGGTCTGCAGGGAGCTGGTGATGGCCGTGGAGCAGCGGTCCGACATATTTCGGCCCAGTCCTTCCTCTATATGGCGGTGCAGTTCCTGCAGCCAGAAGAGAGGTGAAGGGAAGCGGCGCCCTCTGCCAGAGGTTCCCTTTGGGGAGCCCAGGGACAGGGAAATCCGAGGCTGGTCAGCCCAGGCCCACCAGGCGACAGCGGCAGGCAGGCCGCATGGGAGCCCGGGGCTCGTGTCCCCGGCTGAGGGGCCCTGACTCAGAGCAGCAGGGCTGAATCGCCGTCTGCTTGGTGATCCCTTCCAGTAACCAACAGGGAATAAGGGGAGCCCCTGCCCAGAGCACCTGCCACTTAACGACTCACATTCTTATAAACCTTGAGGACCACTGGGGAAGGGTGGAAGTCCATCTGGTACTCGTCCACCAGCACAGAGAGGCGCCGGATCTCCTCAGCCATCGCGGTGGACACCTACAGCAGAAGCAGCGTGCTGGTAAGCGTCAAGGAGGAACGTGGTTCAATTCCGCAGCACCAGGAGAGAGTCTAACAGACTCTAACACACTGGATATCTTTCCCCTCACCCATGCAGTGTCCTCAGCTGATCTACGGAATTAAAAGTTTTTGAGGTAGAGAGACTAGCTGACCAAACACTCCTGTAAGATATGGAGGAGAAGGCCCAGAGGAGGGGGGACTTGCCCAGGGTCACACGATGGAAGAGCAAACCCAGGGAGGCGCCACATTCTTGAATCAGGGCCACGACTTCCTCCTGGAAGGCTGAGGAGCCCCCAAGGAATAGGACGGCTGTGTTTTCACTTTTCTAGCTCCCCAGCCTCTACTCGGAGTCCGCATCTCCCCAGTGTGCTTCCTCTCCCGCCTCTCACCTGCCTCTCAACTTCCTCCGTAATCTGCTTAATTCGCAGTTTGTAGTCTTGCGCCAAGAGCTCCAGCTGCTTGTCAATAAATCGCAGCCGCTCCTGCCGCTCTTCACGCATTTCCAGGCAGTAAACCCTGAAAGAGCGAGCTCTGGTTACGCGACGCAGGTCCCCACACGACTAAGCAGAGAAGCAAGAGGTGACACGGGGAAGCCTGTGTGGGCCCCAGCGGTGATCCTGGCAGCTCCACGCACATCCCCGGACACCTGCTCTTCCCCTTCCCAGGTATGAGGGAGAGATGGCGCCGACAACTCACTCAAGTTTTCCAAATTTGGAAGATGTGGTGGTGACCGACAGGGGAGGGAGCTTTCAGGGGCTTTAGAACAAGTTCTGCCAATTAATATAGAAAAAAATCACTAGGATAATCAAGAAAAAGAAAAAAGAGGTACTACACTACCCAGAAGCCTGGCCAAATTCCCCAAGTCTGAACTACTGATGGGGTCAGGGAAATGGGAGTTCCAGCATACACTGCTGGTGGGACCTTGGACGGGTTCAGATGTTTCAGAAAGCCACAAGTAAAACTGAGTAAAACTGAAATGCATATACCCTAAGAGGAAACCTTCCACCTCCAGGAATTAATGCTAGACTCTTGCAGATGTGCACAAGTGGACACACAGACTGACATCCACTGCAGCAGGGTTTGCAATAGCAAAATAATGAAATCTAAAAATCAATCTACGGGAAAATGAGGTACATTCACAATGGACTACTCTACAGCAGCTAACAGTCCTAAACTCCATCTACAGGTATCAACAAGGACAAAGGGTAAAAACGATGCTGAGTGGAAAGAGAAGCCAAGTGCAGCATGATCCCGTACCTGCACATTTAAAGCACTTGCAGAGCAACATTATGTATTCTTCAGAACTTACATAAAAAGTACTGCTTAATGAATGACAGGACTACACACCAAATTCATGATTGCAGTTGCCTCTGAGGAGTGGGCAGAGGGACACTGGGACAGGGGCTGAAGAATCAAAGGGTATTCAACATTTTTTTCTGTGTTGTTGTTGTGTTTTTTTTTTAACATCTTTATTGGAGTATAATTGCTATACAATGTTGTGTTAGTTTCTGCCGTACGTCTTTTACTTTAACTTAAAAATATAGCAAATATTGTCAATTCTGTGCAATGGAAGCATGGTATGCTATTCTCTGTACTTTCCTATATTTTAATTTCTCCAAAAAAAGGGTATTTTTAAGAAGTATGTCCTGCTTCAACTCTGAGAACGGCTGCTGTGCTCGGTGCAGCACTGGCCCAAGGCCGCCAACGTGGGCTCGTGGGGAGCCTCGCTGCACAGGCCAGGTGGGACGGACAGACGCCCCACGGCCTCCTCACCAGGCTGCTCCTCGTGGCTCGAATGGGGCCTGGAGGGAGCCCTGAGACTCCAATCTGGCGGCCAGGCTCTGGTCCTGGGCCGGGTCCAGGCCGCGGTGAGGCGGTCACTGCCACGCTCCCTCCTGTCACCTCCGGGGCTCTTACCGCTGCTCCTGCGCCGCAATGTGCAGAGAGTCCATGATGAGGCGAACAGCCTCCGCGATCTGCTTGGCCCGGACTGTGTGCTGCTCAAACTTGGTCTTCACAGCCGACTGGGAGATGCACTCCTGGAACACACAAGAGGCACAGAGAGGGGCAGAGGCCACTGGCCAAGGGCCAGGCTCTGGCATCCACTGCCAGGGACACGGCTGGAAAGAGCCGGGGAGGCACAGAATCGCCAGACACCAGGATCAAAGGCTTGTGCTCACCTCAAATCTCCTCTCAAAATTCTGAAACTCAAACATCCTCACTTGAAAGCCTTCTGCAAGAGCGCCCCCTAGGAGAATTGCACCACATTAGTCGAGAAATAACTCGCAGCCGAGAGCTTCTCACTCAGGGCTCTTCTCACCACCTCGTTCTCAGAACTGTTTCTACTGGCTGACTTAGTATGAGACCCAAAGACTCAAATGTTCGGGAAAAGCAAGAAGCTGGTTCCATCGTCACCTCCTTCGGGCATGCCCTGGGCCTTCTGGATCCTGGCGTTGAGCACCTCCTTGGCAGACACAAAGAAGATGCGGTCTCCAGCCTGGCCTCGATCCACCACGCCCAGCTCGTCCACCAGGAAGCTGGTACAGCGCTCCATGTGCTGCCGCCGTACCTGGAGCCCAAGCAGACCAGCGTTACGTGAGCAGGCAGGGTGCAGGTGGGCCCCTCCTGATGGAGCCCGCGGCCCCCAACTGCTTCTTTTCTAAAACACAGATAATCTGTTAACACAGCTCAGGATTCAAAAGGTACAAACACACATGCAGCGACCATCTCCCACCATCTGTTCTCCAGCCACCAGGCTCCCCAGAACCCACGTCACAGGGGTTCCCTCGGGTACAGCCTGTCAAAGACAGCTGGTGCATCAACAAGATGAAATGCTTACATGTGCCCCAAATTGCCTTGTTAGAGCCTACAGAGTGTCTCACTTTGGCGCCCCAGAAGGAAAGGAACCTGGGTGGGGGGGGGATTGGTCAAGAAACCTACACCTGGACTCTGTACTGACAAGCTGAGTCTACCCTGGGCCTCGTTTATTACATGAGTGGCCGCACCCCAAAATCCCTCCTAGCTCTGAAGCCCTAGGGTTCTACTACTGGAACTTAAAAGTGATGACAGCCTCTTGTGGACACCTGCCACATGCCAGGCCTTTTCTCAAAGTTAACAGATTTCATCCTCTCAACAACTCTATTATATCCAACTCACAGGTGAGGATTTACCGGAGGGATTAGGGAATTTACCAGTCACACTGCCCAGTGTCAGCCTGCTGACTACGTGCTTTATCATCACCCCATATCACCTGTCTGTTACTCCTTTTTCTTTCATTTCACGCATAAAAAGTAAAGCATTCTGAGCTGTTGGTAAGAACCAATTATTCTTCACTCCTCTTTTAAATTTCTTTCCTGGATGTCTTTCTAAAGCTAAGCCTGTTCTATAATGATTAATTCTTTATGAACTAAATAAAGAGAGCAAGCAAGGGTGCAGCAGCTAACGTGGTAGGGATGCTTCTCAGACCTGGAAGAAAACCTTTTGAAGAGTAGAGGGGTCCGGGAAAGCGAATGGGAGAAGTGAAGGGTTTGCGTTTTGTTGCTGTTGTGTTTTTTTGCCGCACCACACAGCAGGCAGGATCTTAGTTCCCGGACCAGGGATTGAACCCGTGCTCCCTGCAGTGGAAGCGTGGATTCTTTTTTTTCTTTTTTTTTTTTTTGCGGTATGTGGGCCTCTCACTGTTGTGGCCTCTCCCGTTGCGGAGCACAGGCTCCGGACGCGCAGGCTCAGCGGCCATGGCTCACGGGTCCAGCTGCTCCGCGGCATGTGGGATCCTCCCAGACCGGGGCACGAACCCGCGTCCCCTGCATCGGCAGGCGGACTCTCAACCACTGCGCCACTGGGGAAGCCCCTGGAAGCACAGATTCTTAACCACGGGACCTCCAGGAAAGTCCCAAAGAGTTGTTTTTGTTTTTTCAGTTTGTTTTTGTTTGGTTTTGTTTTTGCCACACTGCACAGCCTGTGGGATCTTAGTTTCCTGACCAGGGATTGAACCTGGGGCCTCAGCAGTGAAAGCACTAAGTCCTAACCACTGGACCGCCAGGGAACACCCACGAAGGGGTATTTTTAAAGCCATCAGCGACCCCAAGGAACACCCGGGACTTCTTTGGTGCTGAAATTCATTCAGGGATGTGGCCTGGGAGAGCATAAAGAGGGTCTGGGTAGACACACGGGGTAGCATTCCCCAAACTGCTGGGTAAAGAGGCACCCACCTCCTCCATGTACTCAGGCTCCGAGGCGGACGCGTCCCAGCGGTTGTTCAGGATGAAGATGTTAGGGCGGGACAAGCGCTCGCTCACCTTGTGGAAGAACTGCTTTTCCTGGATGGGGGGGAAGACCTCAGTGGGGGAGGAGCTGTGCCAGCCGAGACCCTGCCAGCCCGCCCACTCAGCTGGGTCCTCGGAGTGTGGGAAAAGGTGGAGGAGGGGTTACCGTCTGCATCAGGGTGGACTCTGAGTTGGCCACCAGCACGAACACATCGGCGTCCAGGCAAAATTTGTCAATCCAGCTGTCCAGCTCTGTGGTGACATCGATGCCAGGGCTAGAGGCGACAAGGATAAACTGTCACCGGACACACAGACCATGGGCCCCATCCTTCCTGCTCTGAACAGACCTGAGGCAGCCAGGCAAAGGAGGAGAAAGCTACAGAAGGGAGAGAAATTGGGCCTGGCCCTTATTGGAGGGATTTTTACTTTTCATCTCATATCCTTCCAGACTCTGAAAATGTGGTTTTTGCCATACACGTCTATCACTTTTATAAAAACGTAATGATCTGAATTTTACTTTGGGGGTATATAATTAAGGTGAAGCTCTGTATTTATGTGAGTCTGGCAAGCACCCTAGTACCCCACTTCTTGGTATAGTTACAGCCTGTCCACAAAGCAGGAGCAAAGTGTTCCTTTGAGAAAAATAAAATACAACATGGACCTCACCACCGCAAGCTCCACCCCCCCGCCCCCAATAAACACACTAATGTTGGGCTGAGGCTGAGAACCTTCCCAACTTTTGAGCATCCTCCCTATCCCTCTTTACAGGCCATCACTGGGACATCTTCAGGGCCCTGACACCTGCCCAGGGATACAGTAACCAGACCCTGGAAGAAATCCAAGAGGCAGGAAGATTTGGTTGAGCCAGTTTGAAAAGCAATACTTAAGCAGACCAACAACGGGACCTAGGGGATCCTGGCCTGGATGATCCAGAAATGGAAACCTGGTGCCCTCCCAGTTTGGACCTCCTGGGGAGGCACCTGCCCTCTTACCTGTCCATTAGCACAAGGTCATCTTTGAGAAGCGGACACTTGGAGTTGGGCCACATCACACTCACCAGGCTGCCGGCATGCAGCTGCTCGTCCTGGTGAAGGGCGTGGGCCAGCTGGTTCACAGTCTGATGGGAGAGAAGGGAAAGAAAGATCAGGGCTGAGGAAGAGCCTCCAGCGTGGAGATTTCCAGTGCCATGTGGCCACAGCACGATGGCCTGAGACTGCTGCCTGATCTGCTACCCCTTTTTCTTTCATTTCACACATAAAAAGTCAAGAGCTGGGAGCTGTCAATAAGAACCAACTATTCTTCACTCCTCTTTTGAGTTTCTTTCTTGGATGTTGTCCTAAAACTGAGGGTTTTCTGCATTAATTAATTCTTTATGAACCAAAATGAGCATCTGGCCCCAACCAAGAATGCAGCTGGCTCTCAGAAAAATGAAAACACGCAAGCCCCGAGCTGACGTGTCAGAATCACAGAGCAAATGCAGGGATCGCTCTCTGGCAACACGCCAAAGAACAAGGCACATATGCTCTTCATCACAAAGAGAAAAGGCCTGCCCAGCAATTCACAAGGACTATGAATCCCGACTTCAGGCGCTCCAGCTTTCAGACCCTCCCTGAAGCTCTCGCAACTCCCAAGCAGCCAGGCTAGGACAGGGCCTCCCAGACTCTACCGCAGTGAAGGGCACTGCCTTCTCCTTAGAGCTTCCAGTGGTCCTGGCACAGTGGATGTGCTGGTTGGTCTAAGCCCAGATTTAACCCACCAGCATGCCCAGGGCTGAGAGCCGGGCCTGCGCTGTCCCCTCACCTTGACACTCCTCTTCTCCTCTGAGCCCTCCGTGAGGAGGAAGGCCTCGTGGCCATCCGTGCCCTCCACCCGCAGGAAGCAGTTGGTGGTGTGGCCGATCCCGGAGGGCAGCACTTTGTCCCAGAGCATGGCATTGATCACAGTGCTCTTCCCGTTGCTCGTCCTACGAGGAAATCCCGGCTGTCAGTGAAGCTACCACTATCTGCGTCAGGCTGTCACTAAGAAGTTACGGCCTGGAAGTCCAAAGTCTTGTTCTCCACAGTGAGACGTGTGCCCAGACAGGCAGAGAGGGAGGGCTCTCTGTGTTTATGAAAATGCTGGACAAACACCGTGACCCATGTCTGTGATGTGCTCCCGGTTCATCACGGCAAACCAGCCTACGAGGGGCTCCCTCGGTGTGGCACTGGCACGCAGACACTCACTGCCCTCAAGGGAGCCCACCATCGAGCTTGAGGCTCTCAGCATCACTCTGGAGATGACCTGACTCCGAGGGACAACCCACTCCTCCTCTTCTCCTTGGAACCACTGACTCACCCCCAGGGTGTCTTCCTCAGTCTAAGTGACCTCAGCTGAATGAACCCAAAGTCCCTGGTTTTCTACAAAAGGCCAATTTTGCCGCTCTTCTCCCACCATGCTCCTCCCAAACATGAAGCCCCACCTGTCAGTCCCAGCTGATAAGGGCCTGCTACAGGGCAGATTACTGTAGCATTCTTGCCCATCACACCCCTTTCCGACATTCTGGGTCTTGAAAACAGCTCTACTCTGCAGACTCATCTCTTCAGCTCACCAAAGCCAGGGCCACACCTCTGAGGGGAGGACGCAAAATGTCAGCCCAGAGGTCTGAGGGCCACCCCGAGGTGATTAGGGGCAGGGGTGGCAGAGTGCCAATTCCTCAGGCTACCACTGTGCGCACAGCACCCAACCGTCTGGGTGTCTTTTTTTTTTTCCTGTATTGGGCTTTACTTTTTTTAAAGGTGCTGTGGTATAACACAAAATATGTTCCATCTTTGTCCCCAGTTCCTGGCACAGAGCTCCTAAAACCCTTGGAATTTCCTGAGTGGCAGGAGTGTCTGCAGTTACTCATAAGGAGCCCCTGTTGGGCACACCTGTTTATGCTAGTAAGGTGACTCAGGTGGGGCCCCCAGGCAGCCTCAGGATGGGCTGGTCACCAGAAAGACCAAGTGATAAGAGGGTTGGGACTTTCAGCCCCACCCACTGACCTCCAGGAAAAGGAAGGAGGGCACTGTGGATTAAGCTCCACAAAAGCTCTTGAACAATGAGAACTGATGAGCTTCAGGGTGGAAGGCAGTGCACCTCAGCTCCACAGGGACAGAAGCTCCTGTGCTCAGGACCCTCCCAGACCTCACCCTGTATGCCTCTTCACCTGTATCCCTTACAGTATCCCATACTTATATACTAACCAGTAAATGTAAGTAAATGTTCCCCTGAGCTCTGTGAGCCGCTCTAGCAAATTAAGAGGAGGAGGTCATGGGAACCTCTGATCTATAGCCAGTGGGTCAGACGCCCAGGTTTCCGAATGGCACCTGAAGCGGGGGCGTCTTGAGGGACCGGGCTCTTAACCTGGGGGTTCTGACGCCACCTCCAGGCAGCGTGTCAGAACTGAGTTCACTGTGTAGGCCACCCAGTCAGTGCCCACCGAGAACTGGAGAAGTCCTTGGTACTGTAGCAAACATTCCAGAGGTGCCTACCAGACCACAAAGTATAATGAGAAGGATATCTGAGGGCTAAAAATATAAAGCACTTAGAAGAAAACATAGGGGAAAAGCCTCATGACACTGGGTTTGGCAATTTCTTAAATATGACATCAAAAGTATAGGCAAAAAAAGTATACATAAATTGGACTATATCAAAATAAAATATTTCTGTGCGTCACAGGACAGTTAACAGAGTGAAAAGGCGACCTATAGAATGAGAGAAAATATTTCCAAATCATATGTCTGATAAGGAATTAAATCCAGAACCCCTACAACTTAAAAACAAAAAACAAAAAAACCACACCAAAACGACATTAAAAAAACCCCCAAACAACCCAATTTAAAAGTGGGCAAAGGACTTGAATAGACATTTCTCCAAGGAAGATATACAAATGGTCAACTAACATATGAAAAGCTGCTCAACATCACTGATCACTAGGAAAATGCGAATCGAAACTACAAGAGATACCACCTCACACCCTTTAGGACGGCTACTATCAAAAGTACAGAAAACAAGTATTGGGAGGATATGGAAAAACTGGAACCCCTGTGCACTGCTGGTAGGAATTAAAATGGTGCAGTCGCTATGGAAAACAATATGGTGGGTAGTTCCTCAAAAAATTAAAAACAGGGGATTTCCCTGGCAGTCCAGTGGTTAGGACTCTGAGCTTCCACTGTAGGGGGCACAGGTTGGCATGGGTTCAATCCCTGATCGGGGAACTAAGATCCCGCATGCCGTGCAGCACGGCCAAAAAGAAAAAAAATTTTTAAACAGAATGATCATATGGTCCAGCAATTCCACCTCTGGGTATATTCCCAAAAGAATTGAAAGCAGGGTCTCAAACAGATATTTGTACGCCCACGTTCATAGCAGCATTATTCACAATAGCCAAAAAGTGGAAGCAACAAGTGTCCATCATGGATGAATGGATAAACATGATATGGTATATACATACAATGGAATATTGCTCAGCCTTAAAAAGGAAGGTATTCTGACAAATGCTGCAACATGGATGATTCTAGAGGACATTATGCTGAGTGAAAGAAGCCAGTCACAAAAAGACAAATACTGTGTGATCCCAGTTACCTGAGGCACCTCGAGTAGTCAGACTCATAGAGACAGGAAGGAGAATGGTGGTTGCCAGGGGGGTGGGGAGAGGGGAACGGGAGTTGTTACTTAACAGGCAGAGTTTCAATTTTCCAAGGGGAAGAAGTTCTGGAGATGGACGGTGGTGATGGTTGTACAACAACGTGAATGTATTTAACGAAACTGAACCATACACTTAAGAATAGTTAGATGGTAAATGTTACGTTATGTGTATTTAACCACAGTTAAAAATAAATAAGAAGGAGAGCACTGAAGCATGCCAGCTGCTTCTCTGCCTTGGGGCCCTCAGGCTGTGATCCCACACAAAGTGCCTGCCTCCCTGCCTGCCCCCCACTGGGAAGAAAGAAGGTATGAGGGCTTTGAGACTCACCGGCCAAAAAAAGCCACTTTCATGTGCCGCCGGGCCAGCACCTCGCTGATGCCCCTCACTTTGGACAGGTAACCTCTGACGTCCAGAACCTGTTCTTCTGTCGTAACAGGGTCCAGTTCCGCATTCCTGTAGGTGTCTGGAGGCGGAGATTGAAAATGGCTCACTTGTGTCCCACAGTCACAAGTCTGGAAGGCAGGGTCCACCACCACGGCTCCCTGCTACTCCCTACTGTGGGCCGCAGTGCAGTGAAGAACATGGCTTGGGGGGCTTCCCTGGCGGTCCAGTGGTTAAGACTCCAAGCTTCCACTGCAGGGGGTGTGGGTTCGATCCTTGGTGGGAGGTCTAAAATTCCGCAGGCCGCGCAGCCAGAAAACAAAGAACACAGCTTGGGAGCAAGTCTGCCTGAATCCCAGTGCAAGAACTGCTGGTTCTCACCTCTTCCTGGCTCTTTGTGACCCCAGGCAAATGAACCTTCCTGGTCTTAGTTTCCTCACCCTTAAAACACAGATGACAACAGTACCTACTTCATGTGACTACTGAAAGGATTAAATGGATTAAAACATAAAATCGCTAAGAATGGGGGCAGGTACCTAATTAAGTTATATGTTTTTTACTTAACAAATACTTACCAAGTTCTCACTATATGCCAGACACTGTTCTGACTACTTTTCTTTTTTTTTTTGTAATTTTTATTTATTTATTTTTGGCTGTGTCGGGTCTTCGTTGCTGCACGTGGGCTTTCTCTAGTTGCAGCGAGTGGGGGCTACTCTGTTGTGGTGCATGGGCTTCTCATTGCGGTGGCTTCTCTTGTTGCGGAGCATGAACTCTAGGCATGTGGGCTTCAGTAGTTGTGGCTCGTGGGCTCTAGAGCGCGGGCTCAGTAGTTATGGCTCAGGGGCTTAGTTGCTCCGCGGTATGCGGGGTCTTCCTACATCAGGGCTCAAACCCGTGTCCTCTGTATTGGCAGGTGGGTTCTTAACCACTGCACCACCAGGGAAGCCCCTGATCACTTTTCAAATACGGTCTCATTTAATCCACGGCGTGTACCCATCAGAGTTAGCAGATGGCAGAGCTGCGATTGGGACCGGGTCCCTGTGCACCTTCACGAGGCCCTGCCTGCTCTGGACCCGCTCACTGCTCCAGCCAGGTCTTGGGCACCCGCTGCCTCGCGTGCTGCCTCACCACATCCCCACACTTGCCACTGCTCTGGGCTTTGCTCAGTGCTTCCCCACGCCCCTCCCCCACTCTGAAGAACTAATGCACCGCCTCAGGGTGCCTGGCTCTTTCCCACTTCGCCTGCCCTGACCGCCCCTGAGTCTGGTCCCCTTGTTTATGCTCCCACAGCACCCTGTACTTCTCCTATCTTAGCCCTTATCTCACCACAGGGTAGCCACCTAGCTCACCTGTCTGCACCACCTACCACGTGAAGGCCAAGCTGTCTGATCCCAGCACCCAGCGCTCAGCAGGTACACAATGTTCACTAAGCAAACAGATACTAGGATCACTGCACTGCTTCTTCCCAGGGCCCTTGACAGGCAGGTGGATAACGTACGATGACAGACGGGAGCAACTGAGCAAGATCCTGACCCCATCCCATCTAGTACTTGCGCGAGGAAGGTCACGAGCTGGCTGGACAGCAGACGGGTGTTTGCCCCTCAGCACACTCTTGCTGCAATGGACTAAATGTTTATGTGCCCCCATGTGATGATGGTATGATGGTACAGCTGACCCCTGAACAACACGGGGGTTAGGGCGCCGACTCTCCACACAGTCAAAACTCAGCATGTAATTTGGTCAGCCCTCCGTATCCACGGTTCTGCATCCCCAGATTCACCCATGGATTCTGTACTACTATATAGTATTTGCTATTGAAAACAAGCCACATATAAGTGGATCCGCGCAGTTCAAACTCATGTTATTCGAGAGTCAACTGTGTATAGAGATGGAGACCCCATGCCTGGGATTAGTGCCCTTACAAAAGAGACCCAAAGGGCTAGCCAGCCCCTCCTGCCGTGTGGTTACATGTGACGATACAGAGAAAAGACAGCAGTCTAGGAAGCTGGTCCTCGCCAGACACCAAATCTGCCGCTACCTTGATCTTGGGCTTCCCAGCCTCCCGAACTGTGAGAAATAAAGGTTTGTTGTTTACAAGCCACCGAGTCTATGGTATCTGTCACAGCCTCCCAAACAGACTAAGGCACTTGTGAACCACTGGGCTGACAGGCCCCAGCACGCAGAGCACTCCCACAGCATCCAGAGCACGGCGAGCGCATTTCAGAGATGCCCAGTGAGTTTCCCCCGCAGCTGGTGCCACGAAAGGAAGTGAGCAAACCAACAAGACCTCCCCACATCCACTGGTCACCCGCTACTCAGACCCATCAACATTCTTCCCTTATGTGGGCACCGGGGTGTGGCCTTTGGAATGCGCCCCAGAGGAAGCTGGCTCTTAAGCCTGTGGCTACATTTAAAAGAAACAGGCAGTAGGCCAACAAGCTCTTGTTACCTGCCCTTTAGAGAACAGTCCCAAGGCAGTAGCCAACCCCTTCGCTAGCCAGGACAATCCCAAATACATCTCAGGATCGCTCCAGTGCTTTCCCTTCTAGTCCGCCAATACGAGAGGCTCCATATTTTCACAAAAAGAGAAACCAAAACACCCACTCCTGATGCCATCACACAAACACCTTCATTATTAAGCACATGCTCGTCCACAGAACCATCTGAGTGAGTCAGAGCATCACAGAGGGTTGGTCTGGGCTCCGGCGGGACAGGGGCCTGGTCTGTCCCATCTCTGCAGGCACAGGGCCAGGCACACCAGAACTATTGCTAAACAAACGATAATAAACTGGAATAATTGCAACCACCAATCTTATAACCCTGAAATTCAAATTTTTAAATGGAACAAATACTTCAGGAACGCCTCTCCTGCTTCAAGCACCACGCTGAGGCAGGGCATAGAGTCCATGCTTAGTCCATTCGGGCTGCTCGAACAGAACACCATGACTGGGGGCTTAGACACAACAGAAACGTATTGCTCACAGTGCTGGTGGCTGGAGGTCTCGGATCAGGGTGCCGGCCTGGTCAGGTGAGGGTCCTCTTCCAGGTGGCAGATTTCTTGTTGTATCCTCACGTGGCGGAAGGGGGTGAGGGAGCTTTGTGGGGTCTCCTTTGTAAGAGCACTAATCTCATTCATGAGGGCTCCACCCTCGTGACATAATCCCCTCCCAAAGGCCCTACATCCTCACACCAACACTTTGGGCCTCAGGATTCCAACATGTGAACATGGAGGGACAAACATGTACACCACAGTACTGGAACTATTTCCCTTCTTTAAAGGGAGCTAAAGTAGCAGCCTGACATGTAACCCAGCCAGAAGCCAAGGTGCTCCAGTGGAAAGCAGAGAGTGGAGAGCAGTGTGTCCCAGGGGCATTCCCATTGAACCTTTAGGGTTCTGCAGACTAGAATTTGGAACCCCCTGGTCTCACCTGAGCCCCTCTTTCACAAATGAGGAAACCAAGGACAGATAAGATTCAGCTACTGGGTCTTCACTGACAATCCCAGGACCTAGAGCCAAGGTGTGCCTTCTAGAGAGGGAGTCTGAGAAGCCAGTGGCTGGACTTGGTGCTCAGAACTAGTGGGGCCCTGGGAACCAGTCCTTCTCTGCTGACAGAGCAGGGATTAGAGGTTGGGCTCAGATTAGTAACTAGAGGAAAAGGTACTGGTGACACAAGTTTCTTATTCATAGTCCTGTTGTCTAAAAATATCAGTGAGAGAACACCCTGGTCAGGAACAACCAACACCCGGACAGTGCCCGGACTGCTGGCAGCCAGACCGGGCCAAGGAAAACACCTGGGATTTGGAGTCAGAGACACCCGGGTAAAAGCCGCTGTGTCACTTCCAAGGTATCAAACAACTCTCAAAACCTCAATCTGCTTGTCTCTTAGATGAGGAGACGATTCACCTACCCCTCGTGACTAAATGGAACAGAGTTCGTAGAATTCTTCAATGACAGGTCCCTTGTTTTCCTGGCCCAATCTCCCCAGAGTCCAATTCCATGATTCCAAGAGCAGAGCACCACTGAAGGTGACAACCCATCTGGTCATGAGCTCCTCAAGAGCAGTGCTGTACTTCCCCATCCCCAAATCCTGCCACCTAAATATTGAGGCTGACAGGCGTGGGCCTGGCTGAGTGGGTTGCCTGTCTCACCTTCGAGGAAAGTGGCGCTCTCCTGGATGTAGGCCCCCAGCTGCTCAAAAATGCCATTGATCTTCTTCTTGGCGGTGACAAAGTGCTTGAGCGGGGAAGCATTCACTTCAGCCATGTGTCTCTTATCCTTCTTGACTGTGATGATGGAGTTGCATCGAGAGAAGAGCAGGGACATTGCGCTGCAAGAGAAAGAAGACACGTGAGCGAACCCAGGGACACCCAGCTCAGGATGTTCTGCTGGCATGCAGCGGGGTGCAGCAGGGGGACAGGCACCAGCTCGAGGGTCCATCCTGAACATGGGCCCTCCAGGACTAGATCAGGGACAGCAAGATCAGAACCAGCACCTCAAGAGTAGGAAGGGACCACTTGGGCCTGTCTCCATGTCACACAGTGTGGGCACCCAGGGCCCTGAGCTCAGGTCTAGCGCTGGCTGTTCCCTGCCTGGTGAACAGGGACAGGCCTGCCCTCCCCATTTCAGAGAGAGACAGAGGGGAACCACAAGGTAACACACAGAGAAGCCCTCTTCCTAGCCTTATGCAGAAAAGAGTGACAGAAATTTCACTTATTTCCTATACATCACCCCCCTGAGAAAAAGCGCTGAATATTGAAAGCAGTGACAGCATAGTGACACTCAAGGTCAGGCCCTCCCACCACCCTGCCCTGGCTACTCTGCTGCCCAGTCCTGATGGCCCTAATTCCTAACAGGTTTTTGGTGTTTGGTTTTATTTTTGGTTGCTGGGGAGGGGTGGAGGAGTGGATGGCAAGGAAGGGTGATCTTCAAATGAGAGAGGTCTACTTCTACAATTTACTTAAAAACGTTTACTGTTCTCTTTCATTTTAAATGTGTACACTGTAGAAAATGTGGAAACTAAAGGAAAAAAAAAATCCACAACCCCACCATTCTGTGACAGGCACTGTTAACTTTTGCCTATCATCAGTCTGTTTTTGTGTGGGTAGCTCTCCTGCTCTTATTCAATCACACGCACATCTTTGCAGGCTCTTTTTCTTCACATGGCAATAACATGCGAGGGGCCATAAGGCTTAACTCCAAAGCCCTAGAGATCTTTGCTCAAAGTCAAAAGAGGGAGACAGACCAGAGAAGGTGGTCCCCAGATGTGGCTGGGCATCCCTGGATCGTTCCTCAGAGTTCCCAGCTCGCACAGTGCCATTTCTTCAGTAGAGCCCTCAGACACTGGGAAGTCACAGGGAAAAGGCCTTTCTGAGGATGAGGGGAGTGTGCACAGCTGTGTGTGCCCAGTTCTGCCCTCCTCAACACCCAGCAATTTCTTGTTGGCCCCTCTCCCCCAGCCACCCTAATCACGCCGCTCTCCACCAGACCCGGCACTCGCTCTAGCTGGGAAATGACAGCGCATTGCCCACAAGCGAACATACACAAGAAACTGCCAAAGCATTTGAACCAGTTCCTGAGAAGCAGAAAGAACATCTGGAACAAATGCATAATAACTGAAAAGTGGCCCTTAGGAACTAACCATCCCAAAGGGTGGGCAGAAAGAGAGACACACAGGGAAATGGGGACCCACAGGTTTTGCCTAAACCTACCAATTATTTTGCGCTGTTCCTGATTTCTGGGGAGATGAGAGAGGAAAGTGAGTGTGTGTCCCCCTCCCCAGGAATACACCACAGCTGGGAGATTTTCTAAGCATGGAGCCCACGTGTCAAAGGCTGAAATAAGAAAGACAGCCGAGCTCTGAGAAGGGGAACTAGGAAGAAAATACCACTGGCTCCTCCAAAGCAGAAAAGGAGAGTACATTGAAATCAGGCTTACTGTGGCCCAGCAGGAAAGACTCTTAGAGAAACAGGGGATATGTGTAAGCAGAAGAGGAAAGTCACCGAAAGGAGAACTGGGTCTGGGATGGCATGATGTAGCTAGCATTATAGATAGATTCTGGAATCAGACAGAGCAGGGTTCAAATCGTGACTGTAAATATCTCGGCTGTTTAAACCTCAGAAGCTTGGGTTCGTCACATGTACAAGCATGATACCACGTAGACCATGAGAAGATTAAAGATGACATGGCACGAACTCAAAGGTAGTTTTACATGTTATAAAACAACAAGAGTAATAAACTCCACCAGCAAGATCACAAGACTTCCCCCTGGAATAGCCAGCCTTCAGGGGAGGGCAGAGGCAACTCCTCCACCAGCACACCCACAGCTGCCTGAAGGCTGCCATGGGGACCAAGGACACAGGTCAGCTCAGGGGTGAGGCTCCGCAGTGCCCCACCCCAGAAGTGACTTGCTTGCAGGCAGCAAGTTCTCAGATCAGCTGGGCTTTTAGAAGCAAGTGCTTTCAAATTCTGGTCATTGTTTGCAAGTCCAAAGGGTATGACACCAAAGGCGTTAGTGTTCAGTAAATGCAAGATTTAAAAGCATACACACTAGTTAAAGCTTAGTGCTTCCAGGTTACCTGGTCTGCTCAGAGTGCAGCCCATCCAGGTGCTGCCCTGCTCTCACATTACCCAGCCTGCAGCTGCATGTCCCGAACCGCCAACCCCTCCAAACTGCTTTCTCTGCCTCTGTTCGTGCCTGAGCTGAGATTCCATGTTCGTGTTACACATGTTGCTTTCAGCTTGGAATCCTCTTTCCTTATTCACCCATTTGGCCTACTCCTCCTGTCCTTCTAGACCCAACGCTAGTGTCACCCCCTCCATGAAGCCTTCCTTGACATCTCTGTGGAGGCCGTGCAACCTTACCAGACTTTTGGCTTTTTTTTTCGTCATACTTTCTCCCTGTCTAATCTGTGAGCTTCTAGAAAGCCAGTCTCTAATACACAGCAGTGACCTATTTCCATTTCTACTTTCCTCCTCTACAACTGTAAGAGACAGAGTTTGAGATAGTGAATGCCCTAAAGGGGATTACCTTCCTACCCTTCCAATCCTGGAATACGTATATTTACTTTTTTCTTAAAAAGCAGCCTTTGGCTAAGTATGTTTCCTACTATTTGGAGTTCAGTGAGTCAAGAGAGTTAAACAAATCTTTCAGATTCCAGAATGTAATCCTTCCAAAGAGCAAGCTGGGCATACGTACGTGCACAAACGGACCACAGCTGCAAGTACACACACACAAGCCAAGATAGGGCCCCAGCTATCTTGGGGTTCCACCTGCTGGCTTCCTATGCTTCTAGAGCTGGGGGAAACAGCTGGTTCCTGTTCCTCCTCTGGAAAGCCCTGACAGCCCCTACTTCACCGCAGCGCTCACAGCAGGCAGGCACAGCCAGTCCCCCAAGCACAGCTGGGCCAGAGTTGAGCTCCAGTATCAGCTATACACTACGTGGCACGCTTCAAGCTGTTGTGACCGCCTCAAAGCGCTCCTGAGGTCGTGGTTTCGGAGAGTTTACAGCAGCATTTCCCAAAGCGTGGTCCACAGAACTGCAGTGGACAAAAATGATCCCATAGCAGAATCAATCTGTAAAACACTATGTGCTACAGTCCCCCTCCACTGGAGTACACGGGCACAGCAAAGACTTTGGGAAGGAAGGCCTGTTTAACTGTATTTAACGCAGCATTTCACAAATTTATCTGCAGAAACCCTTCTTCCATGTCACAGTTTTTAAAACCCTGTGGGTCATACTTTGGGAAAAGCCTAATTCATCCTAGTAGTTTCCCACTCCCACCCCAAAAAAGTGCTGGGGGCACAATATTAACAGATATTAACCTAAGACCAGAACCAAACCCAATTCTAAACTGCTGTTAGGGACTTCCCTGGCAGTCCAGTGGTTAAGACTCCATGCTCCCAATGCAGGGGGCATGGGTTCAATCCCTGGTCAGGGAACTAAGATCTCACATAATGCAGCCAAAAAAAAAAAAAAAAAATTAAACAGCTATTAGCACTCCCAGGTACTGAAAAGCTCTGCCTCAACCTAGGCTGTTAGTTAAGGAGGATTAAGTACCTTGTGTATAGAGATAGCAACAGCAAAATTCACCACAAGGTATGTTTGGATCCCAGGCACAGTCCCTGAATCCACACCACCTCTTTACCCAGTTTCATGCAGAGCAGCTCCTAGCAGGGAAAATAAAATGGATCCATGGACTGTCTGCTGGCACAACTGGAACAGAGGAAAAGCTGAGAAACTGAAACAAAAGAGTATGCAGGGTAAAGGGGCAGAGTAGACTCTTAGAAGAGCTGTGATAAGGAGCCAACGGGCCAACTTCTGCTGGGCAGAGACGGGGAGGGAGGAGCCAGCACAGCAGAGAACAAACGAGGGAGATAGAGACTCATTCTTCCGGGAGCCCAGAGATCCCAGTCACTTTCTGAACAGTCAATCTTTAACCGGGCTCTCTCGGCAACCAGTGAACTCCTCCATGGAAAGTAAAAGGAACTACAGTTCTTTCCAACGTGGGTTGGAATGCTCCAGCTCTGCGCAGAGATGACCCCATCCAAGAGACTTGCTGCTGGATGGCCAGCAGAGTACACCCCTTTCCCCTCCACCCAGATCCAGGGTGCCAGGTGTCACAGCCACCCCACTTACTTTATGGATGGTGAGAGACCTTCACAGGGTGGGCATCATGGACATGGCTGGAGTCAAAAAGATGAAAAGAATCTGAGTTCTCCTCTGTCCTGTCTCAGGTTGAGGTTGGCTACTGATTGTGTTGACTCCACCAATTCTGAGTTATTGGAAAGGAAAAGGGACATGTCAACAGGGCAGAAAAAAAAAAAAAAAGCCAAAGAAGTCTAATCAGGTTTAAAAGCCAAACAAACTCATCCCCGAGGGAAGCTTACTCCCTGAGGTATTGGGGTGGTATGTGAGGAAGTGCCCTGGGGAAAAACACAACACACAGGTGCGAGGCCAAGCCCGGGTGTGCACAAACACGTGTTCAGACGCGTGCTGGTGAGAAGCAGGGACCCTGGTAAAGGCACATCCAGAGGGGTGACAGGAGGGGGCAGAACCAGGTCAAGGACTGGGCTTGAGGGCTGTGGCACTGAGGATTAGAGACGGGAAGGTGGAGTTGAGAGAGAGAAGTGGAACTTACTGAAAGCCTCTATCTACCAGATGTTGTAAAATATCTTACTTAATTCTCAATTCCATGGTGCAAAGAGACGCTTGGAACACTTGAGAGATTTACGGGCTGCCAGTTAAGCGGCCAGGCTGGGAACTGACATATCACCTCCCGTTGACTGTAAAGCTCACTTATTTTCAATTATGGGAAGTTGCCTCACCCGCCCCTTGGGGATGGGAAGGGTGACAGTCTGGGAGGAGAGAGAGTAAATAGAGAAATTAAAGAAACAGGGCAATCAAGGCTTAAAACAGACGGGAATGGGCAGCTCTGTCTTCAAGCATCCAAGCAGCTAATTATTCGACATTTTCTGTCTGCCCTCTGTGTGTGTGTGTGCTAGGCGCTAGAGGTAGAGATGGATAAAAAACAGTCCCTGCCCTCAAGGAGGCTTACCGTCCACTGAGAATCCAAACAAGAGACAACTGTGCGAGAGCAAGAAATGCCCAAATTTGGGGAAGTCAGAGCAGGGCGCCTACGGTGATGAACGTAGGCACCTCTCGCGCTGAATAAGTGCAGGCAAATACAGAGAACTGGATGAGAAATGGGGAAAGGGCAGGGGTGGGATGTGGTGGAGAAGGGTGAGAAAGCGGGGGTGACAAGAAGCCTTAGGGGACCCCACTCCCGAGTCCCGCGTCCCGCCCCCTCCTGTCAGGGCCGCTGAGGGCCCGGCGGCGAGGCCGGAACGTGGGGACGTCCGCCGGCCCGGATCCTGAGCCCCCGGGAACCCGGCGTCTCACAGGCCCACGCCGGGGGACTCAGGACTCGCCGTGCTGGCCCGGGCCGGGCCCCACCACCCGACGCGCTCGCTCTCTCACCTTCACCTTCCCGGCCTCCCGGTGGCCATCATAACCCCGACGTCACCAACACGCGTCCCCCAGGCGGGAGGAGGAGGCAGGACGCACGCGTCACCAGCCGCCGCAGGTTCGCCGTTCTGGTCCCAGTGAGTCGCTGGACTCCGAGCTCAGCAGCTTCCACCCTACTAACGCTTATGGGTCAGGGGTCAGCTGGCTCAGCGCCTGGAGAAGCGCCTCAGCGATCTTATTCACCGCCCAGGCGTCCCAAGCCGATGACGTAAATTTCGGGTCTCCCGCTGCATCATGGGGGCTGTAGTTCCGCCAGGCGCCGGTAAGGGCTGGGGTGGGCGGGGCCACGAGCTGTCAAAGGGAAAAGAAACCAAGGGCGTGGATTAGAGGTTCCCGCTCTTTCGTTTGTTGCCCCAGAGCCTGACCCCAAGGACCCTGTCTGCTCTGGAATCCAAGCTTGCGTTTGGTATTTTAGACAAGAGCTCTCAAGAGTAAGACAGGAAGCAAGCCCGGGCCTGCCGCCCTTCAATTGACTTTGAGGAAGTAAGAACAGCAACAGTCCCTGAGCAGGCTACCTAACATACATCGTTTTGACTTTCACAGCGGTCCCAGTTGGCTCAGAGGGGAGATTACCCCAGCTCACATATGGCAGCTTACTAGGCCTCCTTATGTGCCAGGCACTGGGACACCGCAATAAACAGACTCCTGATGGCCTCAACAACAGCAGGGAAGGCTCCAAGCCTGCGCTCTCAGGTATGGTACCCCCCCAGCCATATGTGCTACGAGCTCCTGAAATGTGGCCAGTGCAAACTGAGATGTGTAAGACTCGGTAAGAAAAGGAATGTAAACAATCTCATTGATATTTTTGTATTGTAAAATGATAGTATTTTGGATAAATTGGGTTAAAAAATATATATTACTAAAATGAATTTCACCTGTCCGTTTTACTGTTTAAAATGTGGCTACTAAAAAATCTAAAATTACATAAGTGGCTCGCTGTGATATTGTGGTTTATAATAAGAACTATATATTTGGTCTTTGTCTACTGTGCCTGGCAGAGCTCCTAAAGTCCTGGTAATTACCTATATAAGAGTCATAGGGGCATCTTTTGTCATAATATTTAGTTCTGTCCTCAGTTTCTGAAACAGCTTCAGAGCTATTCAAATAAAGGCGAAATGAGTGTCTTTTTGTTATTCACACCTTTCAACCACACCTGAGTTTGTGTTAATGAGACAACTTTTGGAAAACTCCTAGAGATGGGGGCTGGTTGCCAGGGGAACCCAACCACGTGATTAGAGGGTTGCAACTTTCAGCCTCACCACCCCTCTCAACCTCCTGAGAGAGGAGTTGGAGGTTGACTTGATCACTAATGGCCGATGATTTAATCAACCATGCCTATATTCTCAGTGAAAGAAAGGTTCTTGTCCATGGCAGAAAGAATTCAGAGATGAGACAGGGAGGTCAAGAAAGTAAATTGAGTATTTATTTAAGCAAAAGTACTCTCTCAAAGGGAGAGCGGGCAGACAGGTGAGTGGCTGCCCCGAGTTTTCTTGGCAAGTCGGTTATGTGGGGCGGAATATTCATTGCAGAAGGAAGGCTTGGGGGTCGTGTTCCCTGATTTTCATTCCAGCTCCACCTTCCCAAGGGGAGGAGGGATTTTTGTCCTTATTTAACCCTTGATTGGAAGTGTCGTGGCGCCAGTGTATGATGGGTATTTCTTATCTGCAAGGCTAATTTTTATTGTAATGAGAGCATAATGAGCAAAAGGTTACATCTGGACACCGGAGATTCCCACCTTTTCCCACCTTTCTTTGTCTGCCACCCCAGGATATGTGCTTTCCTGTCAGTCTGGAGGTTCCTGCTTTTCTCTGTCTGCCTGTGGACCCCAAGATGCATGGTTTCCTGCCATCTGGCCTGTGCTCCCCTTTCTCTGCTCACATCTAGCTACCTGCCTGTTTTTTTGGTGTATTTTTTAAAAAATAATTAATTTTATTTTTGGCTGCGTTGGGTCTTCGTTGCTGCGTGTGGGCTTTCACTAGTTGTGGCCAGCAGGAGCTACTCTTCATTGCGGTGCGTGGGCTTCTATTGCGGTGGCTTCTCTTGTTGTGGAGCACGGGCTCTAGGGGCATGGGCTTCAGTAGTTGTGGTGCTTGGGCTCAGTTGCTCCGTGGCATGTGGGATCTTCCCAGACCAGGGCTCAAGCCCATGTCCACTGCATTGGCAGGCAGATTCTTAACCACTGCACCACCAGGGAAGCCCTACCTGCCTGTTTTAACACCTATGTAATGAAGTCCTCATAAAAAGCCCTGAACTATGGTCCAGGGAGCTTCCAGGCTGGTAAACAAGTGGAGGTGCTGGGAGGGTGGCGTGCCCAGAAAGAGCATGGCGGGCTTCCCTGGTGGCGCAGTGGTTAAGAATCTGCCTGCCAGTGCAAGCGACATGGGTTTGAGCCCTGGTCCGGGAAGATCCCACATGCCGCGGAGCAGCTAAGCCCGTGCGCCACAACTACTGAGCCTGCGCTCCAGAGCCCGCGAGCCACAACTACTGAAGCCCGCGCGCCTAGAGCCCGTGCTCCGCAACAAGAGAAGCCACTGCAATGAGAAGCCTGAGCACCGCAACGAAGAGTAGCCCCTGCTCGCTGCAACTGGAGAAAGCCCACGCGCAGCAACAAAGACCCAATGCAGCCAAAAATAAATAAATAAGTTTATAAAAAAAGAAAAGAAAGAGCATGGAAACTCCTCACTCCTTCCCACATGCCTTGTCCTCTGCATCTCTTCCATCTAGCTGTTCCTAAGTGGTATCCCTTTATAATAAACTAGTAATCTAGTAAGTAAACTGTTTCCCTGAGGTCTCTGAGCCACTCTAGTAAATTAATCAAACTTTAATTTGATTAATTAAATTAAATTAAGGGGCTCATGGGAATCTGAAATTTATAAATGGTTCAGGAGGGGCTCATGGGAATCTGAAATTTATAAATGGTTCATCAGAAGCACAGGTGACAACCTGGACTTGCAATTGGCATTTGAAGTGGGGACGGTCTTGTGGGACTGAGCCCTTAACCTATGGGATCTGATGCTATCCCCAAGACAGCCTTTCTGTTTTCACTCAGAATTGGAGGACTGCTTGGTGTGGGAAAAACCCAGACACATTTGGTGACCAGAAGTGTCATTAAGTGGAGTATTGTGTGGAGTATAAGGAAAAACAATAGAGTTTTTCCTCTACACTAGGATTTATGGTTCACATTATTCAGTTGTACCTTGGTATCCGCAGGGGATTGGTTCCAGGACCCTCCTGGAACACCAAAATCCTTCAGTGCTCAGGTCCCTTATATAAAATGGCATAGAACAGCTCCTCCACGTCCAAATACGTATTTGGATAAGGAAGGCCAACTTTATTCCTACTGGACTGCACTGCTTTATAACCATGGTAGAATCTTGCCTGCGGACACCTTAAGAAGCAAATCGTTAGCCTCTGGACCAACCAGCTTATCAGTTCCCAGTGAGGTTGGTCAGAGGTAGCTGTCCCGCCCTTTCTGTGCTAAGTGAGTTAGTAGCCTCGCATCCTAAGAGTCAGACCCCAGACTGTGAGGCCACACTCAGACCTTGCCTCAGGGTGTGGCCAGACCTCTGGATGTGGCACACACGGGGGCCTGTACTTGCTGCCTTGTAGAGCAGCTGTCTGTTTTCCTCCTCCAAGCTCCCTGGCCTCCCTAAGGGGACTGTCAATACTCCAAGGGCACGAAGTGAAATCCATTTCCCTTCTTCAGCAGAATCTTGCCCAAGTTAGGGCAAGATTCTGCCTGGAGGTTCCCCCCTCAAACATCTGTCCTGTCCGTTCCCTCCTGCGAGCTCTGGCCTAGGCGTTGGCCACTTGCCTGGGCTGCTGCAGGAGCCTTGGAATCCATCCCCAGCCTCTAGTATGACCGTCCACCCAGCACCTGCTTTCTCTCCGAAGCACTGCCTCAAGCTGTGAGGCCTCCAATAACAAGGCTCCCCTAGCTTGGCTGGTCGTGTGATTGTGGGGCTGCAGGGCAGGGGTGCGGTGCATCCGCAGGACATCTTTCCCACATTACCTGTTTCTATTTTGATGAACTTTTCCACGGTGGACATGAATTGCATTTATAATCAGAAAAAGGTTAACAATGAAAAACAACCCTAAGACACACACACACACACACACACACACACACACACACACACACACACA